>NC_080847.1:3361526-3683641 GCF_030435755.1 Ochotona princeps
CAGATTGGGGCCGACTGAGTCCTGTGGGAGTGCACATAGCCTCTGTTCCTTAGAGACATAGACAAGGCAGGCAGAGGAGGAAAAAAATGCTCTGCTGCATCTCCTAGTGACTCCATCTGCTATCATGGGGGATAAAATTCACCCCCAATACACACACTGCAACATATGGCCGGTCTGTCACACACACTATCCCTTGGGCACAGACAACTAATCTAGGGGAATGTACCTGATCCATACTGGACCAATGAAGTGCTCAGAGATCTGGAACTCAGGACAGAAACTGCCACTGGCAACATCTGAACTAAAAATGTGGCAAAAGAAGAGTTTTCCTGCACTGTACACAAATTCCAGCATAGCATATATTTGTGTTTCCTTCCCTTCATGAGGCAGACTGCTCACCCATGTTGCATTTACCAATGAACCACTGTTAACAGCTAGACCAGGTCCTCTCAGCCCAGAAAGGTATGTTGAAGGCCTAACCCCAAAATGAATGCTTGGACAGAAGCCTTTACACAAGCCATCAAGTCAAAACAAAATCATTGCCAGGATGGGCCCAAATTCCAAAAAACTGGCGTCCTCAATAAATGGAGGAAATTTGAACCTAGAAACAGACAGGGACAATGGTATGTGAATGTAAAGGCAGACAGTGAGAAAATATACCTGCATACCAAGGGATGCTACAGATTGCCAGCAAGGCGCTGTACACAACAGAAGTAAAAACAGCTCTGCTTCAAACTCTTCAGAAAAAAATATCCCTTCTCCCCCATGCCTATGCTCCAGCTTAGCCTTAGACTGAATGGATAGAACCACCCTGTTGTTTAAGGCTGCAGTGCTTACTTGGGTACAATGATCCTGGCTAAAGTATTTGCTTTAAATTAGAATGAATTCCTGTAGCTCACTTCCAGCAGAATCCTAACTTACGGTCCAAGCAAACCACAAGGAAGCCTAGATTCTGACTTCAGATAAGGTTTGTGATTGCTGTGTAAGGACTGTGGCACCTGGTGAAACAGAAGCCTCCTTCTGAGTTGTGTGGGCATTGCCACCTGCAGTTAACACAGAGAGGCTGTGCCATACAAAACAACTAGAAAGACCTAGGCAAAAAAAGAGGAAATCCACTGAACAGTCTTTTTCAGACAGTGACAGATGGGAAAAGCAGTTTGCTATTAAGAAAAAGGAAAACTTAATTCCTCTGACCATTGTTGGTACAAACACAGAAAATAAAGAGGTCCCTAAAGGCAAAAATTTTGTGTTTCAGCTTTACTGTTAAAGAAAAGACAACAGAAAAATAAAAGCGTACGTTGAAATATTAACTATTAAAAATGAGCACGGGAAGTTGGTATTGTGATGCAACAGGTTAAGTCATCTCTTGCCATACTGGCATTCCACATCTGGTTTAGCTGCTCTTTTCTGATACAGCTTTCTGCCAAAGCTCATGGGAAGGCAGCAGAGATGGCCCAACCACTGGATTCCCTGCTACCTCAGTGGGAGACCAACACAGAGCTCCTAACTCCTGATTTCAGCCTAGTCAAGTCCTAGTTATTCTGACCGTTTGGGGAGGACACCAATAGAGGGGAGATCACTCTATGTTTTCCCTTCTTTCTCTGGCACTCTGTCATTCAAATCAATAAAAATAAATAAATACTTGTTAAAGACAATGGTCAGGAGATCCCTGCTCTGTGCCCCCACCAGTTATGGCTTAAGCTACACTCCTCTAAACTGTATGGCCAACACCTACCTTCTTCACATGATTTGCTTTAGAAATAGGAACTATGCAGCTGGAATCAAGTCAAAATGAGATGGTTAGGGTGGGTCCTGTGGCTATAGAACCTGGAAATGTACAATAAGGGGAAATGGCAGCTGAAGGCACAGATCTACAGGAAAGAGCCTGGGGAGGGGGTGGTTGATGCAGACACTGAGACGATGCGGCTCTCAGCCAAGAAACATCTGGGTGCCCAGAAGCAGCAAAAAGCCAGGAGGGACCAAGCACGTGGCTTGGCCAACACTTTCATCTTGGATCTCATAGTTTGAAGCCATCTGGTGTGACACTTCCACACGTAGCCTGACAAAATGAGGTTGCTCCTCTTGTCACATCCTCTTTGGTTTAATTAGGAGGTTTATGTAGGATGATTTAATTCAGATTTTTGAGTCTCTGCAGGTGAGAGTTGAAAGAGGTTTGCAAAACCTAAATCTTCTACCATGACTTTGCAAGTGCTATTTACAGGTCAAGCATGATGGCTCAATTGACTAAGCCTCCCCTTGCAAGTGCTAGGATCCCAGGATCCCATATGGGTGCCAGTTTGTGTCCTGGATGTTCTGCTTCCCAACCAGCTCACTATTTGCAGCCTGGGAAAGCAATGGAGGATGACCCGAAGCCTTGGGATCCTGTATCTGTTTCTGGAGACTAGGAAGAAGCTCCTGGTTCTTGGCTTCAGATCTGCTAAGCTCTAGCCATCGTGGCCATTTGGGGAGTGAACCAGCAGATGAAAGAAGGAAGATGTTTCTTGTCACAATGGGGAAACAATCAAAAAGCCGGAAGCAGAGCTGAGTCAGGCTAAAAAAGTATTCAAGAATTAAGAGACACTATTAAAAGGCCAAATATAAGAGTTAAAGGAGTCCCAGAAGGCACAGAAAGAGAAGCTGGGTTAAAAATGCATTTAATAAAATAATAATGGAAAATTTCCCTAATCTGAAGAAAGAATTGGGAAACAACAATCAGGATTGGCACAGAACTCCCAATAAGCGATCTTCACTATGACACATTACAATCAAGCTCTCTTCAATTGGACATAAGAAGATCCTTAAATGCACACATGAAAATAAAATCAGTTGACATACAGAGGAGTGGCAATTAGATTCACAGTTGACCTCTCACAGGAAACTCTACAGGCCAAAAGAGAATGGAGCAACATATTCCAGAGTATAAAAGGAAAAAAAAATTAGCCCAGAATAACATACCCAGCAAAGCTTTCATTTGTCTCTTCCAAGCCTGCCCTACAAATGATACTTGAAAATATTTGCTTGCCAGAAAAAAAAGGAATAACACACACCAAAACCAAAGGCAAATGTGAAGAACATCCCCGTAATATAACAACAGAAGACTAAATCAATTAACAATCCATTGCTAAAATGACAGGACCAAATTACCACCTATTCTTATTAACCCTGAATGTAAGTGGATTAAACCCATCAATCAAACATCATAGCTTAATAGATTGGATTAAAAGAAACAAAACCCATCTATTTGTTGCCTACAGGAGACACATCTCACCAGAAAGATCAGTGGAAACTATCTCATGGACTTTGATGGTTTGGTTTTAATTTTATTTCTTCAAAACATTGGCATGTTGTTTAATTTCACAGCATTGTAAATTTCTTTTTCTTCCTGTTGCTGATTCTGTTTTTGTGGCTTTTCATTTAAGGGGTTGTAAGTAACTCTGTAATGGAGATTATCATATCTAGATGGGAGGATAAAATGCAGTAAGCATCTCTACTTCCGGATCAAAGCTGGATTCCCGATGAAACTGTTAACTGTATCTTGACAATAGGAAGCTGGACTCTCTGCCATTGTCCATGCCTGCAATGATGACCTTATGACTGTGTATGAAGAACTATAGTACTGTAATAATGTAGGGGAACTCAGTGGGGCACAGGGAAAGGGGATTTAGGAGGAGTAAAGGAAATCACAGGGCCTATAGAACTGTATCATAAAGTGATACTAACAATAATAACAAATGAAAAGAGTAGGCAACATCTTTAGTCTCTTTTCTAGTGCTCATTGAAACATTTTCAGTGAGCATATATTAATTAAAGTAAGTAACCCTCCACAACCATGGTTTAATTCAACCCAGGAAAGAACTAGCTATTTTGTATCTTTTGGTAAGTTTCTGATGAAGATTTGCTTCTAAGCAGCATAAAGTAAGCATCTGAGCACCACTTCTGAAGGGGACCAGCAGCAAAGTTTGTCTTAAGCCATGTCCTTTAAAATCTCTGTTCTTGGGAGCAACATAAAAGTCTGCCATCACAGTCAGAGATGAATTCTCCCATCGTTTTCCAGCAGATTCTGATGCCTCTGATCTTTTGCTTATTCCACAATCATGAGTTGTTTGTTCTAAAAATAGCTATTCTATAAGAATGAAGCAGAAATTTATTTTGGGGGACCATGTTAGAGGGAGTACATGGAATTATAAAGGAGAAAAAAAAGATAAATCTATGAAAGGCAGGCCACATG
Source organism: Ochotona princeps (assembly GCF_030435755.1). NCBI lineage: Eukaryota > Metazoa > Chordata > Mammalia > Lagomorpha > Ochotonidae > Ochotona > Ochotona princeps. The sequence goes on from NC_080847.1 coordinate 3,365,755, forward strand.
TTAAATTTATTGCTGATGTTCCAAGAAAATCTTCCTTAATATTTTTAGACTGAGATTAATGTATTTACAGACAATTTTAGAATATAAAGAAGTTTCAACTGAACATCTGCTTTATTGTCTTGGTCTTGGAGTCAACCTTATGGCTTAAAAATTTAGCAAGCAGAGTTGGCAGGGTAAACACATGATTTTGGCTTATCCAAATAATTTACTCGTGTGCTTAGGGAATCAGAACAGCTTTCCATTTCTTTGTTTTGATAGAAGATTAACTTTAGAGTTACTGGCTTTATTAAGCATGTATGACAATGTCTTTCAATGTCCATTAAATAATGCTTAGTATAGTAAATGTTAAATTACCATGTTACATCTCCATAAAGACACGTGAAGTCCACATGAATGCCAAATGAATTCAATATGGTTATTTCTATTATAATAAATGCCAACTGAATTCAGAGCAATGAGGCACTTAAAATGTCATCCACTTCCAACTAGCCCCATCATGAATTCATTACGGCCACGTGACCACCATTCTTGTCAGAGTTGCTACTTTAAATACGGTTTTCAGCAGTTCTTAATAAAATTTCATTTGAGGAATTGATTTTTGTTGGAAATAGGAATGACAAGTCAAAAATACTGTGAAGCTGTACCAAAATGATTTTGCTTCACAGGGATTTCTAGCCTTCTCACAATCCTGTCAGTTGAGTATTTGGATAAATCAAAGAATATTTAGTGGTGTGTTTTATATTTGGGGAAAATTTTAGTTGGGGTAGTTTTCTTCTTTAGCACAGAGAAATTAGTTCATAATGTATCTGTAAAATTTATTTTTGTACCATTCTTATTGAGACAGATGGGTCTGAATTATAATAATAGTGGAGAAAACTCAGACACAGGTAGCTAATTATTTTGATAAGTAAGTATGATATCTGAATTTATGATCTGATTTTTCTATTTTTTGCAGATTACCCAAAAATGTTCAGTCCATGATTCTAATGTTTTTAAATACTGAGGAACTTTATACGTTTTGACCTTCACTTCATATGCAATTACTCTTAGTCATCATTCTGGAGGAACAGGTAGACAGAGTGAAAACAGACAGCAGAAGGAAGAGTGAGCTAGAGACACACGAGGCACAGACTGATGCATGCAGCATCCAAACCGGTAGTAGGAACAGCTGCCCACCCTGGCTGTGCAGCTGCTCATCCTATTACGACTAAGAGTGAAGTAAAAATACAAACAGGTCTATTGTTGTCAGCTAATCAGAATTAATAGTCACCAGAAAAAGAAACAGAGGAGGGAAAAAGAGCCTTAAACTGTGTTGTATCGTATTATCTGTTCTATGCATACATTGTAAGGACAGTCCTGGGCTGTTAGCAACAACTAACTTACGTGTATTAAATATTAGCGTGTGCTATTTCTACATGTAGGTTTACCTTAAAGTATTTTTAATGTCTGGTGATCATATGCACACATACATACATAGACAAAAATCATTTTAACTTTCTAAATTTCTGGGCATATGTATTTTATGTGGCTGAGCCATTGAACCATACTAAATCAGATACACTGATTGAATGTTTTATACTAAAGAAAGAACAGACATAATTTTACCTGAAGAAATGGGATATGCCTAACTATTGATAAAATATGTTATACTTATGGTTAAAGGTAAGTTTGGGAGAAACTGCCAATGTCTGTCTTTCTGTTACTCCGTTCTCCCAACCATTCATCCCTCCCTGCTTCCCTTTCTACGAAATCCAATCATCCATCTCTCTTCATGTCTCCTTCTACTCATCCACCCATTTACTGATCCAGCTATTCATTCATTTATTTAATCATCAAATAATTGTGTTGAAATAGACATTGAGGAAGGATTTAAAAGCAGAAAAAAAATCACTTTTCCCACAAGGAAGTCAGTTGATGGAGGAAAATAGAAGTATAAACTGCTATGATACCAGAAAAATACCACAGAAATGATAAATTAAAAAAATAATTCCAAGGAAATCCAGGGTCAAGCCCTAATTCCTTTATTCAAAGGCCCCCGGGAAACTTAGCCCGTCCCTGGGAAAGAACTGAGGTGAATTATGAAGGTACTGATCTTATCACAGACCTAACACTGTGCTTCCCTGTGTGCAGATCCTAGGCAATCATTTGAGGGTAATGAGAATTGTCTAACGTCAGTAAATTGTTCACATTCAGCAAGATGGAAAAAGCAGGTAGGACTTAGTGCAAGAGGAGTGGGAGTTGATCCTGTTGTTATTTCCATAGCAAACAGGGTTCTCACTCAAAGCAAACTCAACAGAAACAAAACAACACAAACTCACTGATCTATTACAGTAAACATCCTCAAGAGGCATTTTATTGCTGTTGCTCCTGTTGTTCAATTCCTGTAGAGATTGTCACTGGTACACAAAGTCACAGCCTACAAGGTTAAGCGCACACAGGTTACACTCAGTAGTTGGGGACATTTCCTCTTCAAAGCTGTTTCTTACTTGATCCAGGAGCATTTCTGAGGATCTACATCGAGGCCCAAGTCTAGCCCACCACTAGCTTTCACAAAGTGTGATTAGAACGTAGGCATGCCTACTTGCTTACGTCTCACCTACAGGGTCTACAGTGGCAGTGAAGTGGTTGCCAGAGCAACCTTATGCCCCATCAAGCCAATAATATTTACTGTCTTGTCCTCATAGGGAAATAATTTCCAATCCTTACTTTACTTGAAGAGCCAAGCAATAAATGAGGTAAGAAAAACTGCATCTGCTTAATTCTTACGGATAACTAAAAGTATAATGACTCGGGCCCGGCAGCGTGGCCTAGAGGCTAAAGTCCTCACCCTGAACGCACCAGGATCCCATATGGGCGCCGGTTCTAATCCCGGCAGCTCCACTTCCCATCCAGCTCCCTGCTTGTGGCCTGGGAAAGCAGTCGAGGACGGCCCAAAGCTTTGGGACCCTGCACCCATGTGGGAGACCCGGAGGAGGTTCCAGGTTCTCGGCATCGGATCGGTGCAGCACCGGCCGTTGTGGCTCACTTGGGGAGTGAATCATCAGACGGAAGATCTTCCTCTCTGTCTCTCCTCCTCTCTGTACATCTGACTTTGTAATAGAAATAAATAAATCTTTAAAAAAAATTATAATGGCTCTTCCCTTTTTTTGTCTTGACTTTCATGAAGCGCAAAGAAGCTCATGACAACAGTGTAATCGTGATTATGAGACTATGCACACCACATATACTGTTGGATATGTTGTATTCATAAACTGAAAATGGCCCAAAATACACAACAAAACCACCTACTTTAAAATTTCACATTAGGTGTTTTTTTAAATTTATTAATATATTAAAATTTTTTATTTGAAAGGAAGATTTACAGAGAGAAAAGAAAAAAAACCAGAAATTTTCTATGTGCTGGTTAATTCCCCAAATGATCATAATGGCCACAGCTGTGGTGGTCTGCAGCCAGGAGCCTGGAGCTTTTTCCAGGTTTCCCACATGTGTACAGGTACCAAGGTCATCTTCTACTGCTTTCCCAGGCACATTAACAAGGGAGCTGGATAGGAAGCAGAGCATCTGGGATTGTAACCAGCAGCCTTATGGGATGCTGGCACCACAGATGGAGGCTTGGCAAATTTAGCCATGGCACCAGCCCCTGAGTTTTATCTCAATTACTTTTATTGTGTTTACACTGCCTTGTATAAACTAACATTTTGTGAAATGAACATAGAGATAGGTAGGGACTAAATAAAGGTAAACCCATTTATGCATCTGTCACCAGTCCACTAATGACAGATCCACTGGGACCTATGACAGAATATGGAAAGTTTTACTAGAGGGATATAATGGGCAGGTGAGAGTGATTTTCAACAATCACTGCTGCCATGTTAACAGTCTGAAATTCCCTTGAAACTGGCTGTCTTGAACAATGTAAATTCATGGCCTCCATCAACAAGTGCTAATAGCATACTACTACCAGTCCCACTCACCAGTGTAACTTTAAAAACGACCCATGGGTAACAATCCCCATCTCTACACCAGCCCAGAGCAAGCAGCCACCTTGTGTGCCATCTTTCAGTCCTCCTTCCTGACCCACTGCTCATCACTCAGTAGTCGCATTGAGCCATCCAGGCTCACTGCACACACGGGACCCGTGAACATGTTAAAGAACAATCCTTTTTCTTTCAGCTCAAGTCAGGCCTCTGCAGGTTATCCAGCACAACAGGATTCTCCTGGGAGTGGAGGATGCAATGAAACAAGTGCTACAAATGAAATCACATTACGGTCCGTCCACAGCCCATGCTGGACAGAGAGGTGAGGCTTCTGTCCTCTGACACTGGGAAGATGGTCCTCCTGATCTCTAACGACAAGAATGAATGAAATAATGCCTAAGTAATGAGTCAGGCTATTTCCTAAGGCAAGAGATCAGGAGAAATTACATACTTAATCTCAAGGGGTCTGAGCTGACAGAGGGCCATTTAAGGAGCTCTATACCATGATCTAAATAACATGCAGAAGATGACAGTGCTGGGCCCCTCTTTCTTGGCTGATTGAGAAGTAAGCTGGAACTTAAGTAAGCTTGCAGCGGAAGCAAGAAAAAAAATGAGATTACTTTAATGACATGCAAGTCAATTTCCTAGGAAAGGGAAACTTGGTGCTGGGGTAAGATACATCTGTGGAGTGGACTGCAGCAGCCTCAATGGTATCTCAGTTAATAAATCCTTTAGGGCAAGGACGGGCTTGTAGCTCTTTTTCCGCAAAGTGTCCTGGACATAGTAAGTGCTCAGTAAATATTTGAATGACATGATAGAGGCTGGTGATTTTATTCACAGATACTGCATCAGACACCGGCTGCTGGATAACAGCCATCCAATCCGTCACAGACTCACACAGAAGAGAGGAGCTGTCAACTTCACTCTGAAAGCATTTTCAGCAACTTGGGCTATTAATTACACATTTTACTGCGAAATCATTTTTTTTTTTTTTTTTTTGCACTGGCAATCAAACCCACTTTAACTACAGTACATTCTGGTTTACAAAGCAAAAGGCAAATTCTTCCAGATGCTTTGACATTTTGCTACAATTATACTTGGAAAGTTTACCCTGTAAATGGTATATGGTGGGAATGGAACAAGTTCATGCTGCTACAGGAGTGTCTGACTCATGCTACCAAAGAAATGTGTGTATACTGCAGAAACACGGGGGGGGGGGGAGGTGAATCTTGCCTGTATTTCTTTTTCTATGGATAAGAAAGGAGTCTGTAACAAAGGCAATTAGAATGAAAGAATGGAAGTTGTAAGTGGAAAATGACAATAACTGTAAATGATAATTCTCAAATCAAATATGTAATTAAATGTATATAATTCAAAAGTGCAATTAGTCATGCATGATAAGATTTTTTGGACCCTTATTGACAGTGTTAGAGTTATTATACTAAAGTGAGAATCAATTAGCTCTTTCTTGGTTTAGGCATACAAATGCATGCAGCTTTTCCAGAGAGGCATTCAAGGGTACTGGAGAAAGCTTAGACTTTGTAGTTAAACAGACCCAGACATCACTACACTGCAGATCAATGACCTGGGACATTCGTACCCAGAGGCAATACAATGTCATGGGAAGAAGATAGGTCTATTGGGACGCCTTGTTTCCAATCTCGACATTATAACTCACCAGTTCTGTGATCTTGGTCAAATCATAGATTCCCTTTGGGAATCTATATTAATTCATTAATGTGGATATTAATTAATGTGAGTATCTTCTTCGCATCATTAGTATCCCAGTCCAGCATGAACCTAACAGAGTTTACAATAAGCAAATCAAAGGAGCCATCATCATCGCGTGAGAAAACTGCTGACTGGGGTAAAACTGGATCCAACAGACACCCCACTTGGGCTGCCACCCTGACACCTCTTCTTATATCCTAAATTCTCAGGTGCAGGTGGCCGTCTGTATTTATATCATCAGAGGAGATTTTTAAATACTCATGTAAAGGGAAAACAAGGATAAAAATTTCCCTGCTTCTGTGGACACAAGTGCAGACATAAAAACCAGGTAAACATATGAGTGCAAAAAGTGAAGCCATTTAGTTAATGGGGAAAAAAAGTGCTTACTTCAATTCAGTAGAGAAAAGAGATGGCGTTCTTGACAATGAGTGATATTGGAGCAATCGGAAAAATGGAATCACTCAAAACAATTTTGAGATGAGAATTACTTATAGAAACTAAAGAAATCAAGCTCTGAGAAAACCTAGTTTTGATGGTTTGAGAAAGATTTGGTGCCTGCACTCATAGACATTTAAATCCTGTAAGTTTTAAGTTAATGGCATTAAGAGAGTAGCAGCTTCATTCAACTGTGGTGGCGAGGAGGTTGGTCGAGTGGCAGGTTCCCAGGACACGAGGGGTTTGCCTTTGGATGCTAGTATCCATGGAAAGCCATTTATAAGTTCTGAGCCAGATGCACCCATTCTTGTCCCACTTCCTGGCTGCCACATGCTCCTTTCCCCATACAAGTTTTGCCTCAATCACTCTCTCCATCAACCGATGGAGCTTAGACTTTGAGCCCTCACAAGTCTGAGCCAAAATAAACCTTCTTCCTTCAGAAGTAACTGAAGTATTACACTGTCATGGAAAAAAAAAGACACCAGCAGGAGAACTCATGACCTTGAAATACGCAAATATTTCTTCAACAGAACACAAGAAGCAGTAACTATAATAGAAGATGTGAGCCATTGGTTTTATTAAAATAGAGAGCATCTGTTCAACCAATGATATCAGGGAGCAAGCAAAAGGCCCAAAGAGAAGAGACTCAGAATTCAAAACTCTGACAGAGCCTTACATTCAGAATACAGTAAGAAGATCTTAACAGACCACTAATGGAAATCTCTTTTAAATGGAAGAAAGATAATACATTCTGAAGAAGAACTTGTTGGGTCTGCATAGATGTATTTGAGACTGAAACTCAATGAAGGAGCAGCAACAGAGAACAGACTCACACCAAATCACAGGCCCAATATACTGCATGGAGAATTCAGAAAAGCAGATATGAGAATCAAGGTGGGGAATGGAAAACTCTGAGATAGAGTGAGACAGAGCTGAGTGCAGGAAGCCAAGAATAATCATGCTTGATATCCTGCTGGGAAGTGATACTACCGCCAAACAGAATTTCAATAAGATATATGTGACACTGTGAAATCCACATGTGGTCTCCCGTCGTGCTTTCTGGCGTACACCTCAGAACATCCTTAGCATTTCAGGAATGATAGCATCTTCTTATATGAGCAGTGGGTGAATGACTGGTAGCCTCCAAGTGTCTTCAGGATGGGGCTATCAGAAATACAAAGGCATGATTAGAAATAAACCCTGGGACTGGGATGAGGGTCGAGGTTAAGTTGACCACCAGCAGTCAAAGATTTGGCTCATCATGCCTCTGTAATGTTCCCTAGAAACCCAAAGAGGACAGGGCTTGGAACGCTTCCAGAAATCTGAACACATGAACATTCCTGGCAGACATTGCATCTGAATGGACCTGGGATTCCACATCCCCGCTCCACACCTCCCTCTGTGCACCTCTTCCTTTGCATCCTCAGTCCTATATCCTCCTCAATAGACTGGCAAACACATGTGTTTCCTTGAGTTTTATGAGGTTTCTGAGCGAACGAACTGAATTCTAGCAGGGGGTTGTAGGGATGTATGCCTATAGAACAGGATCCACTCATTGGGCTTTTTGTAAACTGGGGAGGGTGAAGGCAAAGGAGATGCTGTTTTCCACATCAGATTGTGAAACAAGAAGGGGAGGATAACACAAAACACCCAAGAAAACAGAAGCATGATGTTGGAGGTTGAGGTGATGATGGGGTGTGAGCACTTCGTGCCCACAAAATTCCAGAAATTACATCACTGAGCATTCACAAGGCATGCAGTGGGCCAAGGTTATTAAAATTTCACAGGATGGAAGAGCCCAACTGACATCAGCTAACATTTGCATTGCCTCTGTCCTCTGCTAAACACTGAGTTCCCTCTGACCAAAGTATGAGGATATGTAGGGAACTGGAACTGATGGAAATGACTGAATGGCAATGAATGGGCCTGATACATCATGTGCATCCTGGAAGCTGTCAGCAACTCCTGATCAACTTTTTTTTGCTTTTCATTTTGTTGGTATTTGAATCATTCCTTCCAACCAATTGCCCGAAGTTCCTAGTTATTTGCTCATTGTATTGTCTATCAACAAAGCAACATTTCAGCCCAAATGTGTACCTTTCCTTTCAGGGGACGAGTCACACTGTAGCATGCAGCGATTCATATGCTTTTGCAAAATAATTACCCCTCTTTCACAACCGAGGCTTGTTATCTGAATAAATGTTTTCCTAATAAAGCTTGCAGCTGGGTTGAGTTTGAGAAATAAAACAATTAGGAGTCATGGGACAAGAGCTCAAAAAGGGTCCCTTTAAACACCAGTATTTGCTTCCTACATCCTGATTAGGAGCAACTGGGCTCACGGTGCCTGTAAACACAGCATTGATTGCTAATCAAGTGGCATGGTATATGCAAGTAAAAGAAAGTTAGAAAACAAATGTAGATGTTGATTAGTTTTCCACAAACATCTTGAAAGATGTATGAAGTCACCAAGCTAAGCCAAATAAGAACCCAGTTCTGTCTGTTTTGCCAAACTCACCTGAGTAGGATCTAGGAGTAAAGAAACTGAAACAGGTCCTTAAACTGACAGCCAAACCCACAAAAATTCACAGCGACAACAGTAACAGTGGTAACAACCACAGTCCTAACTGCCAAGCTAGGTAAGAACTCTTAACATGCATTAGCTAATTCTAGTCTCATAATCATGCCATCAGATGCTTGTGAATTTTATCATCTCCATTTCACAGGTGTGAAAACTCACACTCGGCAAAGGTATAATTTTCTCAAGGGAAAAAGCTGGAGATAGCAGAGAAGGATGGTCACTGAAGTCCTCATTGCAGGGTTTAAGCTTGGCAAGAGATCTATAGTGGAATGGAACATACCTACACAAGTCAAAGGATATAGATATTATCACCAACACATAACAGACAGCATTACAGGAAACAAACAAACAAACAAACCCAACAAGAAACAGAATGAAGGTCCAAGGACCCATTACAATGAGGTGACATCCGTCTGGAATCAGACAGCTGGCCTACTGGTTAGGGTGCCTTGGCTAAGACAACTGCATCTCACAATGCAAGGCCCAAGTTCAACACTGGGCTCTGGCTTCTGACTCCACCCTCTTACCAGATGTAGACCTTAAGAAGCAGCAGTGATGGCCCAAATCCCTGGGCTGCACTCTCCTCCTGAAAGCCACCTGAGATCAACAGAAGTGGAGGTAACACTCCTAGAAGAAGGAGCTGGAACCTCAGTCTTCTCAAACTCCACCTCCTTCCAGTGGGACAACTTTAAAGCACATCTTCCACATCAGACCCCGAGTTTCCTTAGGGAAATAAGCTTTACTTCCCCTCATGGGTGCTTAATGGTCTCCCTCTTTTAACATGCCATCATTTCTCCTTGACACCTGTCCACTTTAGGTGCTCCCTGATCCTCCTGAACACACTCCTGGCATCTCATTCTTTTCCTTTTTGGAGGGCTTTAACTGAGGCACACACAAATTCATACATTCTCATGCATCCCTACCAAACCTCAGTGTCTTTAGAGAGTCAGCACTGATGCCAGCCATTGCTTGGTTGAGGTGGGGTTGTCCTTGTAACACCACCAACACCTTAAACATCAGACACTGTTAAAAGCTCCATATTGATATTACCCTGGTGGATACCAATGATGTTTGAGAGGGATAATCTGAAAGAAGCACCAATCATTTAATCCTCCAGGTTTACTGACTTCTATTCCTGTATCCAGTCTGATGGCCAGGACACACAACTCTGTAAGAAATCACCTTACCATGATTCCCTTTTATGTCTTCATAGAGGCAGGACACACCAAGTGAGTAGAAAAAGAATATTTTTACATTTCTGGAGAAACACCTATTCCCTGTGCAACTCAGTACTCTTTCTGGTAAAGACTGCGGTGATACACTCCTACCAGAAAATACAAACACTAAGAATAGAAGTATCCTCATGCTGTTTATTTGTAGCCAGCTCCTTTTCCTTCTAATGAAATCTTAACTACTTAACATTTGTTTTTTTCCCCATGATTATGTGGAAACACAAAGCAGATTTGCAGTTGATATGTAATAACTATATCCAATGATTGTCCTCCTCTATTATTATGTTTAAAAAATCTTTGCCCCAAGTATCTATGTAACTGTGTCACATAATACAATGTAATTACTGAAGTTAAATAATAAATAATTAAAAAAAATCTTTGCCTTATGGAATTGTACCTTTAATAAACTATTTTAAAACATTTAAAAGCAAATATGATAGATGGAATCAGTGAATTAACAGCATTAGGCTCATATGCATCCAAAATATTACCACTGTTATACAAGTGGGAAGACTGATATCAAGGCCTGACTCAAAATTGCTTGCACCTGATTCATAGCAAACATGAAGAGCCCTTGACTAGTCTGAGGTAACATACAAAGGTTAACAGGTAACAGCCATGAGTGCTGTTTGCAATGAGACAGAAGCTAATGTATTCATTTAGTCACAAATTCTATCACGTCAGATGTGTTAGTAAGGTTAGGAGTTGTTCTAACCTCCAGAACTCTCAGGGAATTTCTGGTTTAGCTAGATTGTGTGTGATAGCCAGACTGGAGGGGATAGAACAGTCCATTACAAATCACCTCACAGGACCTCCAGTGAAAACTAAAACAGTAACAAAGAGAAACTAAGAAACAGGACTGTGGGTATTTAGTTAAACTGGTCTTGATGTCTCCCAGGTTGGCAAATGGATGAATCCTGGCTGCTCCAAAATACTTACAAAATAAAAACAAACTGTGGACAACAGCACAAGGGTGAGTGTGAGGACATCATCAGCATAGAACAGGCATGTATGAATTCAGCTTAATGCTTTTTTTTATTTGCTTAAAACAGAATGGAGAGACCTCTTAAGTTGTCATCTGCTTAATGGCGTGAGGGTTTGACAAGCGCCTAAACATCAGCCACTGGCAAATTTTGGTTATAGCAGAGCTACACTGAGGTCACACCCAAGGACCGGGCTACCACACTTCAACAAAGTTGTCTCTGCTCTTTAACGCTTTATAAGTATCTTGATTGTGGTAGGGTAACACTGAACATGAAGGCCAGGACTTGAACCCAAGAGTCCAGGAAAGGTGGATGGCTACTCTGCATATAGAAATCATCATAGAGTTTAAAGGGAACTTTGAGAGGAGTCCATGATGAGCCACAGAATGTACAACTCAAGGGGGGAAAATGATGGACCAAGTCCCATTCACTCCCTATCTCTTTCTTCCCTTAACCCATAAGAAGTCTTAAGCACCTATGTGGACAATACACTGGGTAGAAGTGATTACGTCAATTTCACAGTACTAGTGATATATGCTTTGATCAAAGACATTTGTCATTACAGGGAGAGCTTTTCAGCAAGGGTTTTATGGGCTATGGCAACATATCATTGTGGGAACTCTTTGGAAACAAATTCTTGGGCCTCAGCACTGAATTTCTGAGTGGGAAGCTTTGCTGTAGTACCCACTATTCTAACAAGCCTTAAAAATGGTTTTGATGTTCACTTCAGTTTGAGAACCATTGGCCCAAGAACTGGAATTTGTTCATTTCCCAAGGAGGGACTTCTCAATTTTTCTTAAACTGCCAATGTTAGGATATTTTTGGACTGCAGTTATGTCTCACTTGCCCAAACAGCTCACAGGTCATAAGACTGAAAGGACAGAAATAGAATGAACTGTTTTTATTTTTGTTTGTTTGTTTGTTTTAAAAAAACCTAAAAAACCTAAAAAACAAATCCCCAGAATCATTTGCTTCATTTCAGCTGTCCCAAAGATCAAAGAAAAAAGAAAAGATAATTGAAGTGATCATGCAATAGAGTGGTTTCACCATAAAATTGTTCATGTTAACTTTCATTTTAAATTCTACTCAATCTGGGCTCCACAGTCCCATCAACATATCAAACTCTTCAGGCTATTAAATCTTCACTGGTATCAGTTATAAGGTATATGGATTTATTCTACAGGATAAACAATAAGTCTGGCAGCAAACAGTTTCCTAAAATAGACATTGGTCTGGGGTTTGGGGGTCAGGAGACATACTTTCAGTAATGGCTGTGTACATATTCTTTTTTAAAAAATTTATTTATTTTTATTGCAAAGTCATATACAGAGAGGAAAAGAGACAGAAAGGAAGATCTTCTGTCCGTTGATTCATTCCCCATGCAGTTGCAACAACCGGAGCTGAGCTGATCCAAAGCCAGGAGCCAGGAACTTCTTCTGGGTCTCCCACACTGGTGCAGGGCCCCAAGGCTTTGTGACATCCTCAACTGCTTTCCCAGTCCACAAACAGGGAGATGGATGGGAAGCAGGGCCATTGGGGCTAGAACTGGTGCATTCAAGCTAAGGACTTAAGCCACTAGGCCACCAGGCCATGCCCTGTGTATACATTCTTGAGAAACATTTGGCTGATAGTCTCTACTCTGGTCATAATTTTTTTCTTGGAAAACTCAATTCTGCATCAACGAATTATTTCCATATTTTCATGAAGAAGTTCATGAAAAATAATTTAAGATACTCCTCTTGCAGATCAGCTAGAAATAGCCAAATTTGCATGACTCTTGAAAAATATTCCCTTGTTTTTGGCATTTATTGCCTAGAATGTAGAAATTGTGAAAATGAGGCTAATGAGGTTGAATTAAATTTTGGTATCAGCTCCACAAAATTAGGTTTTCAGAAAAGTCTGTGCCAAGTATTGCACAGGACATTTTTATAGTAAAAAGTAATAGAAATCTTTACAAATCACCTGTCAACACTGATTTGTTTGAAGGTATCTGCTCCTGACCACTAGCGCCAGCTGCCTTCTTTGAGACCTTCATTCAGCTGGTGAATCTGCATGTCTGCCTCCATGTGAGGCAGCTGCATATTTTCTCAGTGTGTCTTCTTGTTTTAACCCCGTTGTAGTATGTGGTTTTCCAGGAGGCTGAGCCACAGCCACCTCTGTTTTGCACAGGAAATGTTTTCTGTGCACTCACTCATGTTCATGCTTCACATAAGACGAGGGACATGTACAAGTGCTCCTTGTCCCATGGAATTTAATCATCAGCAGCAAGGAAACTGTTAAATTACAATTATTACTTTCCCATTGCTTGCAGAACTGTCGAACTTCTGATGTTTATGTCTAAAGCATCAAGAATTGAATAGATGAAGCATTTTGCAAAGTGTAGTGTGGAGCGAATCTCTCCAGAGTATGTGCTTGGCATCAGAAAATGAATTGTTCCATATTTATCAATAATTTTTTTGTTTCCAGTTTAAGATCTAGTTTCAAAAGAAATCCATACCAATTTTTAGTGACCTCTAATTTCATCATGAGAAAACTATATGGGATCACATAAAAAATGGCACTATAGCAAGGGAAATTTAAGCATATGCTGGTGAAGAGCAGGTTTCATAGAAACAGCTACACAAGTAACGCCCCAGTCACCAGGGTCTCTGTAGTCATCTCCAGGGGTCTCACATAGTGGGACAGAGGGTCTACTTGGTTTTGCATTAGCTTCAAGGAAGAACTCAACTTTCTGATACAAACCAAACTTTCCTGTTCCACAATTGATGGAAAGAACTGCCCTGGTGGGGAAATAGTTGAGATGCAAGCTTAAAATTAGGGTTTCCAGGTAAAAGCAGGTTTTAAAGTTCAAGATTTTAATTTAATTTGGGAATGTGAGTGATTTATGTCCTCTCTGACAGTTCATCATTTCCTGAAACAGGAAATGGACAGAGAGGGCTGTTTAATCCCCTCTGTCCTTCTCACCTAGGTGAACTTGGATATTGATTTATCTATTTATCCTCAAAGCTTCATGGCATTCATTTTAAGTGATGTATTCCGGTGCATAACTGCTCACAACCCTAATTTGATGTGTTTATTACAGATAGTTACAATCCTGAACCACAAAGAGAGCTGACAAGGAGCTTGCTTTGCGATTATGGCTCCGAAGATACCTGGGTATTAATAAGTCACTTATAAAAAAAGAAAATACACAAATTAGACATGCGAAAATTATGTCTTTCTTTAATATCCCTATATTAAGTATAGAATAACTTCAAAGTAAAATTTAAAGCAATTAAATGTGATTCATATTTAACACAGGTATGTTCAATATAATATGTATAAGGTGCTTAGAAAAGTCCCTGTGTACCAAGGTGGCTAACTGTCATTATGAATCTACTATTTATTCAAAGCAACAGAGTACCAGCCACATAACAGAAGGTACTCTGAAGGGTCTCATGGCATAGACTGTATCAGGATTCAGAAGAGTAATGATCCTGAGAAATACTGACTGGAGACAAACAGCGTTCTCTGATGGCTTGTCATGCTTTATTTCTTGATCTGGGTACGTATTATGCATGTGTTTAGTTTGTGAAAATTCATCAAGATGTAGACATGTAACATCTATACTTTCCTATGACACATGTTGACTGTTTCATTGCAACAACTATAATAGGATGCCACAGACTGAGTTGTGTATAAATAACATACATTTATTTCTCACCATTTTGAAGCCTGAATTCTAAGATCGAGGCACACACAGACTCAGTGTCTGGTGAGGGACCCCAGCTCATACATGATCATCTTTGTCATATGCTAGGAAACGGCAAGGGAGCTCTTTGGACTCCAGGTTATAAAGGCAGTGCTCTCACTTATGCAGACCTGAGCCTCAGAACCCAAATACCGTCACATGCGGCATCAGCCACTAGAACCACAGTTACTGACTAGTCTATACCTCAGTAAGCAGTTAAGAACAGATGTATCAACCTGACTCACATTGTAACATAAAGATTCCCTGAAGATGCTGAGATGATGGTTTCAGAAACAGATCGTGAAGCTATCCTTCCAAGTCAGAAATCTCTAGGGCTGAAGGCACCTTGCTACCATGGATGTGATTGTCTCCACATTGGTGATGTTGGTCCTGGCTTAGAAGGTGTACCCCACACATAGGGGTGGGTCCAAGAATAGAATAGGGCAAGGATTGCATTTCATCTCAGAAATATCACTCATCCCAATCCTTAGTCTTTCCCTTACTTCTCATTAGTTGGCAGTATATACATATACATACAGATACGACATAGATACAGATTTAATGACTTCAGGATTTTTTAAAAAGCATTTTTAAAATTCAACCATTCAAATCTATGAATTGTTAATAATTGAGAGATTTCTTAGATGAATCCATGAACCTAATTCTTAACATAAATGCAAAGGAAAACAAAGGTTGGGGCTTCTATGTTGCACACACACAAGATTAGCAGATATTGAACAAGGCTGACAGCAATCAGAGCTAGCGAGGGTGTGGAGACAAGGGCACTTTCAAATGCTCTGAGTGCCACTATAATTTGGTGTGACATTTGGGAAGATAATTTGGCAGTTTCTGTCAACATTTTAAATAGCCCTCTCTTTAGTATTAAGCAGTATCACTTGGAGAATTGAGCTGTACATTCAGAGGGTTTGTGTAAAGAGAAATCATGCTTGAAATGCTTATAGAAGTGAAAAACCAGCAGCAACCTGGAAGGTGCCTGATCGTGAGACTGTCCAGACAAACCAGAGTGCAGCAACAAGAGAGAATAATATACAATCATGAAAAAAACATACACACCTTGCTCATTCTCTATCACTGTTTTCTGTCACACACACACACACACACACACACACAATTATATATGCTGCAAAACTGTGTTTGCAAAGAGGAGAAAGGACAGACCCATACCGGTGGTCTAATACAATGTTCCCAGCTTTTGAAAAATTAATCTAGCTCCCTGGATGACAGGTGGGCCACTGTCACCTTCTCCGTAACGAGAAGCCTAGGACAGAGCAAAAGCACTTAGAACAGTGCCTAAAACACAGTAAGAATGAGTGTGTGTGTGTGTGTGTGTGTGTGTGTGTTGGAAACATCTTCAAGGCGAAACCATGAGCTGAGCGGTGACTTAAGCATCCAGGGGCTGCTACAACGGCTGCTAGTTAAGAAAGCCTACACAATTGTTTACACAGTTGAAAAAAAATTGAACATCAATTCTCTGAACGTTCGGTAAACTACCATTCATACACCAGTATACAGAAACTCCATTATCAGTGATCACTCACTCCTTCCCTGAGTGTGCTATCGACTGCTGTGCTAGATTGGAGGCCCGTGCTTAAGTCTGAGTGGTAAATGGCACAGGCCTGGTTTCTTTCAGTTATCACTCTGCTGTAAGCAGGGGCCAGCATTGTCAGGAGGCAGCTGCAATACTGTGGCAAAGAACAGAATGGAGATAGTTGGAATTCTTTAGGTACACTTAGGAGGGAAAACTTAGAGGAGATTTGAAACATAAATAGGAGTTTCATCATAGAAAGAGGGAAGAAAATTTGTAATATAAAGAAATACAATGTATGAGGAGTTCACATATGTCTTGGGTCAAGTAAATACCAATACCTTCACTTCTAGTCAAGTAACCTCTTTTCACATTATATCATTTTAACTAGTTGGCTCAAACAACAGGGCAAAGCAAACACTGGCTGAAAATAGGTCAAGTTGTACTGTGCACATAAGCCTGAATCTTCCCAAATTGCTCTCACCCTATTAAATCTCTGAGGTTCTACATGCAGTGTGATGTTCATGGTGACAGCCCTTTCACTGTATGGTAATCTATGTTTCATCTCCTTGGGTTAGCAGAACTTTTGATCATCTCAGCCACTACACAATATGAGAAAGTAGTGCTTCCAAGCCTGGAGCATAAAATACCATTCATTTCTATCATGTTCCTTCTCCTGGAATATTCACTTTTGGCATTAGCTACCACTGTGTGAGGAAGCCCAAAAAGTCACATGGAAAGATCTGATGGGATAGTTCTTGCGAAGAGTCCGAAACAATGACCAGACGCATTAAGGAATAAACAGAAAATGAGTCCAGCCTCAGCTACTGAGTTATCCCAGGTTTTACATTATCCTGGGTGACACTCAAGAAATAGAGTTGAATTATCCCCACTTAAATCTCATAAATCACGTGTCTGTGAGAAAAACAGATGTTGTTTTAAGCCAGTAAGTGTGTAATGGTTTGCTGCCCAATCCTAACTGGACATCTGAATAAAACACACAGCCTGGTACGATGTCTGACCTCATATGGCTGAGATAAACACTACAGTCTGCTAAGAGATTTCCTTCCCAATCCTCAGATTGCTAAGACATCTCATAAATAATCATAGTTACAAAAAGAGAGAGAAACAGAGCTGGGATTCCAACCTGGTATTTCTGACTGGGAACCTGTGGGCCTAAAGCGCCAAGCAACACTAGCCACTGAGCTATGCCTTCCAATCCAGACTCAACACCAGAGCCATGGATGAGGTGCAGAGCAGAGGGAACAAAGTGGGGACATCATTCCTAAAAACATGGTTTGGATTAAAAAGTTCAAGAGTTCAGCAAACTGAGGGCAAGCTGAGACTGGTTCAGAGACAGGTCTGATTACACAAGCCTCACGCTCATCATGGCCTTCTCTGTTTCGGGAAAGTAGACACATGGAGGTGAAACTGTTTTAAGGTCCTTAAGCTCCTGGAGTGAGAGTCACTGGGACTGCTGGCCATAACCAATTTTCATCCTTAATTTGGAAACAAAGTTTTATTTAAACACAGCCATTGCCACTCATTGACATGTTGTCTATGCTATTTCTCTAGTACAACAGCAAAAGCTGAAGAGTCCATCCAAGACTTTATTTATTACCTGGCTTCTTCTCACAGAAAAAAGTTAGCAAGTCTGAGACTACTGGAATGTATCCAGTTACCCAAGACAATGTTGAATGGAATGATCAAATTGTCTTTTATTTGCATTTTCCTGCAGTCTGGAATTAAACCAAGTCTCATGCTGGCTACCCCGTGCTGATCAGAGGCTCTGGTTGGCAGTTCTACAATTCTTTGTTGAATTTTTTAAAATAGGAAAACTCATTATCATCTGACAAAAGGAGTCTGTAGGCAGAATGTTCCAACAGATGGACTCCATGGAGCAGAAAACACAAGTTCTTGGTGGTGGAAGACCTGACATTGCTGGATCAGGTGACGACACACCACTGAGGTGGAATCAGAAAGAGGACCGTGGGCTTGGCTTATGTAGATGTTAGAAACTCAATGTATACAGGTCTGTAACATGTTTTATTCTCATTATTAAAGAGCCAACAGGAAGTCTGCATGTGGGTGGCCAGTGTTGAGCGGAGGTGACCCAACACCTGTTTCTAAATTCCTTATCCCAATCTGCTTCTACTACAGTGGCTAGAGACATCAATACGCACTTTCTCAGCCTCCTGTCCATGCAGAGCAATCACATGGACTGTCCTAACTGGAAAGATTTAATTAGATATCCCTAGGGGTTTTAGGGCAAGTGCTGGCTGATACAATGCTGGCACTGCCTTTTGCCTTCTTCCTTCCTGGATTGCAGGTATCATAACTGATCCAGAGCTCATCCTGACAAATAGTGCATCTGGTAACAGGGAACCTACGCTTTCAGCTGGCAATCGTACAGGAAACATTTTTCAAGTGCTCCCCCTTAAATACTAGTTGTGGGTGCCCTGGGTGGCCACCAATGCTCTGGGTTATTTTTTAACACTATAATGTTGCATTACCATTTCTTCTGCATAAAATGGCCAAGCACTGGTGGGTGCTCCTAAGAACT
This sequence comes from Ochotona princeps, assembly GCF_030435755.1. Lineage (NCBI taxonomy): Eukaryota > Metazoa > Chordata > Mammalia > Lagomorpha > Ochotonidae > Ochotona > Ochotona princeps. Next base: position 3,384,530 of record NC_080847.1, read on the forward strand.
AGCGAAGGCAGCCATCCCTCTCCCTGTGGTCTCTGGAAAGCTCTTTCCAGGCTCTCAGTGCCAAGAATATTACAGCACTCCGTCACCTCCTGATGGAGAGGAAAACTCAGAATTCTCAAGATGATTAAAGGACACAAAATAAAGACAGCCAAACCTACCCACTTGAGTAATCAGGGCATATCTTGGTCTACAGTCCCATGGGAAGATTTTAAGGAAATAAAGAGTATCAACACATTTTTCTCAAGCACCTATCCCTGAGGGTCCCCAAAGTGTTTTAAAACAGGAATTGTCAGTATTAATGAGGATTTAATAAAGGCACTAAGAACATCTGACACAGTTGTTCCCTAGTAAAACTATAAATGCTATCTGGTTCCAGTACTCCAATATTCCACTCCAGACACATGTTATTTATTATCCCTTTCTGTGTAGAGAAGTCCCAGCTATGGAAACATAGATGAGACAGCACAATTGTGCACAAAACCTCACACTCTGTGTTGATAACTGTAACTCACCCTCCTTCCTGGAATTCTGCATTTATCTTAAAAGCTCTAAAAGTGGGTAGATGGCTGGCTTTTCTTCAGGTGTTGGAATAACCCCAGGCCCACTGGCAATATGGGATAAGAATTAAGGGCTCCAGTAATAACGTATTATCACATACATCAGTTACAATTGCACAGCAGTCAGGGAAAAGCCAGAATGTCACCACAGCTGTCAGGGTACCAGTTTTGTTCTGATGGCCTCACCCTAAACTACTTGGATTCAGAAGCCTGGCTTACTCCTGATTGCATGGTGTATAAATTCAAAAGATGTCTGAACCCCAAGTTTGAAAAGCAGCAAAAAGTTAGTGGATCAGCAGAGAGATTTTCTTATGGGCTTGTGGTTGAATAAATTGCCCAGACACACTTAGGCCTGGCTAATGGAATGTGCATAAACGTGGTGTCCCTGCTTTCAGACCTGGGTCATCAGGTACTCCTCTAGGGGATGGTCTCTTGAGAGGACTAAATAAATACATACTTACTAAGCTCCTGGGTATGGGAAGTTTATCTGGTACAGCAGCTTATATGCCATTAGTAACATATACAAGAAGTCAGGAGTACAGGCTAGACTTTTGGCCCATATCTGTCTCTTCTAGGTTTTGTGTTTCAGAATATGGGTAAAAATAATCATGCTTGCTTCTCTGTATCCTTCATCCTCCTTCAACAGGAGCTCCACCCTCTAGTGGGAAGATATGAATCTGCTCCTTTCTTTAAAAAAAATCCTTCTGGGATGTGAATTATTTCTCTAGGGCCTTCCTTACCTTTCTTGGTTACTCATTAGAAACTACTGTCCAGCCAGAATTTAATCTGACAGAGCCGTCTTTAAAATGCAGAAGAGCGAAACAAGAAAGGAAATGAGTGAAACCCAAGAGTTGGTTCTATGCAAAGGTCAACAAGGTGGACAGATATTTTGCTTAAATGACTAAGTTAAAAAAGATAGAAATCAAGAAATGAAAAAGGGCACAGTATCACTAATTTGAATAGTAATTTAATAGATAAGAGAATACTGTGAGTAATTATATGCTAACACATTAGGCAATTTAATTCAAATGCTAGAAAAACATCACCCTGACTCTAACTAAAAACTGAAATAACCCTAAAACCATAAAAATAAAATAAATTTAATGAATAAAACATCCACCAAGTCCAAACCCAAATGGCTTCTTTGGCTAATTTTATCAAGCATTTAAAAAAGAAATATTTTGCAAAATCTTCTGTGAAACACAAAAGAATACATGGCAGCTCACTCTATGAGGCTAATATTGCACTGACACTAGAGCCATACACAGATAACAACGGAGAGGGAAAGCAAAGGCATGGGTGCATTTGTGGCATAACAGAGTAAGCTGTTGTTGTGGTAACTGCATCCCGTGCTTCAGACCCAGCTTCCTCTTAATGCATCCTGGGAGGCAAGGGATGATGATACAAGTGCTTGGGTCCCTGTTACCCACACGGGAGAGAGACCCAGGTGGAATTTCTAGCTCTGGCTTTGGCCTGACCCAGCCCCAGTGCTGGGACACTCTTCCAAGTGAATGAAAAATAATAAGGCTCAGGAAAGCAGCAAAGTCAACCAGACAGACAACATGCTGACAGTGGATCCAAGACAGCAGATCCTAGACCCTATAACTTGTAAACACTACCTCACTTGGACAAGGGATGCCTGCAGATGGGACCCTAACCGGGAAGGTCGTTCTGGGTTATCCACATAGGCTCCAAACACCTTCACTGTTTCCTTATCAGAGGAACCCAGAGTTTGGGAAGGCAAATGCATAGGTAAAATAGAGACAAAGATGAAATCTTGAACTTCAAAACCAGAGGGGACCTGCCCATGAGCCAAGAGACACCAGCCACTACCAGAAGCTAGGAGAAGCAGGATATGGCTGTTGCACTAACCCATCTGCAAAGGTATATTCTTGCTAGCAGCTTGATTTTGGTCCAGTGGAGATGTTTTGGATGTCTGACCTTTAGATTTGTGAAAAACTAGATTTCTGATTTTGTGCCACTAAAATCTGTGCTAGTCTGTTACAGCAGCCATAGGAAACTAACACAACATAAAAACAGAATTACATAAATCAAGGAAAATTACTCCACAGGCTCTATACCATGAATGTAAATTTGTCATAATTCTAATTAGTGCAACAAGTCACAACCACATGAGTAAGTGGGAAAAAAGCACCTGAAAAAAGCTAACATTCATGATAAAAACTCGGGATGGACGAGGACTTATTCAATGTGACCAACAGCAGCACACAGGAATACCCTGCAGCCAACATTGTACTTGGGGGACGGTGTGTGAGCATTTACAGAAGGAATATTTTTTTTGAGGTCGGAAACAAGGCAATGAGGTCCACTCTTAGTCTTTGCATCAACCATCATACTGTGGATGCTAGCCAGTGAAATCAGATGGAAGGAAGTAGGAAAAGAGGCAAGGAAGGAGGCAGAAAGAAGGCAAAATAAAGCAACTTGGTAAGGTATGGCTTCAACGTGCTGCTCCAAAATATGTATGCTGGAAACTGAATCCCAAATCCAAGTCAACGGCAGCTGGAGGTCGGGTTTTTGGGAAGTCATTAGCAATTAATGAGGCCATTAGGGCTAGAACCCCACAATGGCACTGGTGGCTTTATAAGGAGAGAGAGAATCGAATTAGTAAGTTTGCACTATGTCTCATGTATGTCCTCTACCAGGAGCGCTGTCATGGCATAGAGAAAAGGCCCTCATTGGATGCTTAGCAGATGCTAGCAACTTGATTGTGAACTTCTCAGCCTCTAGAACTGTGAACCAAGTAAACTTCTACTCTTTATAAAGTAGCTGGTCTCAGGTGTCCCATTAGTGCTGAGTGTGAGGGCTAAAGCAGAGTGCATAATAGAAGAGGAGTCCTACTTTCAGTGGTCTCTGGCCAACCCTGCCCACACGAAGCCCTACAGCAGCACTTGTCTCTTGCCCATGAGGCATTGCTCTGCTTCCCCTTACTCAATCCACTCTCACAGATGGGCCAACTCCTTCCAAAATAGGTGGAGAGGAATGAATGAAGGCATTTGGCTCTGACCCAGCCTGGGACCATCAATATATTTGATTTTCTTGGTCATTTAAATGATTTGAGGAGCAGCATATGACCCACAATGGTAAAAATTAGCTCTAATTTGTACTTTTATTTGAACTGTGAGGAAAAATGCAAACTCTTTCCCCGGGAGTTTTCTGTGAATTCTGAGCATGAAGCTAGACTGCTGGCAGCTGCCTTGTACCATGAGGGCAGTGATTGTGGGGTGAATAAAAATACACATGAGCTTTGCAGAATGAGGAGGAGAACCAACAGAGAAAAATCCCAAGCAGAAATGAAGAAGTAGTGTTTGCGTTCTCATACACAGTCAGGTCTAGCCACAAACTCAAACACACTTGAGCCACGCAATACCCTTCTTCTTCATAGGGTTTGAACTGACTTTCTGGCAAGTACAGAAGCAAATGCCCTAACACAGGGATTGTGACATCCTCTGGTCTCGATACCATCCTTTCTAGCAACTAGATCTCACCACTGCCCTCGTAGAATATTCACAATATGTTGAACTCCGTCCCCCAGTTGACTTTAAATTCCATTAAGGCAGAGGCTGATTTATTTTCTAGCATGTTCTTAAGCGCCCGCTGCATACTAATTTCTTAGTATTTGCCAAATGGGCAGATTGGCAAGTGGACGGAACATAATGAACAAGTGGGTGTGTTCAGAACTGCAGTGGGGATTAAACTCAGTTCCAGTGGTCTTCTGTTGCTAGAACTTGTTCTTTCTTAAAAATAATAACTCGCTAAGCCCATCTCCAATCTGCTTGCACCTTTTTCCCGATGTCTCACAATCGCAGAAATTCTTACTGAGATCCTCAATACACTTTCCTCAGTGCCCTCTGTCAGAAATAATCTTCCTTGTCCTATAGATGTGAACCCACTTAAATCAATAAGACGCACTTTCATCGTCTTCTCAACTATCACAGACTCCAATTTTTCTCCTATTTGTATTTGTTCCACCCTTTTACTTGGTGGTGATTGCTTTTATCACATAAGTAGCAGTTACCAACGTCTGCATGGTTCTGCATTTACTTAGACTTTTTTTCTTTTTTTGGTTGGGACACCATCTGGCCACTGTTAAGGCCAACCACAAGCACCTCTCACGTCTCCCATCTCCATCCTTACATGGCACGAAACCTGCAACTTCTGGGATGTTTTAGGGTATTACACAACTGATGGGTACTGTCCTGCTGGCATTCAACTGGCTTACTAGATGGGCTCTTCTTTAAACTTCATCTGCTAGGAAAGTTCATGTTTTGCCATAATGCTCCTTCCTGTGTGCTCCATTTTCCTGTCTCCCCATTATTCACGCTCCACCTCCTTTCTCAGTGACCTGTCAGGTTTTCACCATGATATAATAAGAACTTAGGGTCACTGTTGTACTCTGAATTAGTTTATCTGTTTTTTTAATGTTTGCATTTTTCTCTAAACTTGAGTTGAACTGAGTTGTTCAATTCAGAGTTACTTAAGAAATACCTAGATTTGTCACATAAAAATGTACAGGAGCTGGTGCGTTGGCTCAACTGGCTAATTCTCTGCTTCCAGGCATTGGCATCCCTGTGGGTTCCAGCTCATGCCTCAACCATTCCACTCTCCATACAGCAAACTGTGTAGCCTGGGAGGGCAGAGGAAGATGATCCAAAGCCTTGGGACCCTGCATTCATGTGGGAGGCCTAGAAGAGGCTCCTTGCTCTTGGTTGCAAATTGGCTCAGTTCTGGTTGTTGCAGACACTTAATGAGTGAGTGAGTGGATGGAGGATATTTCTGTCACTACTCTTCTCCCTAGATCTGCCTTTCCAATAAAAATAATTGACAAATCTTTTTTTAAAAGGTACAAATATAAACTCCACATTAGCCACACCATTTCCCAGGAATGGGAGAAGGGTTATATAGAAGAATCTTTAAGTTTCCTTATTTCAGAACTAAATTATAATACATAAAAAATATTTTAATGAACATATAAAATGCGACCAAAGCTTGCTCCTGGTACTTACAGACACATACACGCCACTTCAGATAGGATTTCTTTTCATCTAATGTTTTTGTAGGAGTCACCCTCCCACTGATCTGGACCCCTGGGGTCTATGGCTTAATTCCTTTCTCTATGCTGCATCTTAAACAAGGTCAAGTAGGTGAAAGGTGACAAATAAATGCTTGCTCCGAGTGTTCAAACTCCAGACCGTAAGTGAAATCAACAGGATAAAAAGGAGTGCAGTCTGGAGGCATTTAACCTTTGTTATCTAGGCAGACACCTCAGATGTATATCAAATATGCAGTACACTAAGCCATGAATGGAGACAGCCCAAATGTCTTATGCTTAGAAAGTCTTTGAACATATCCTTTAAGGCACATGCTGCCTTTGGTTCCTGTCATGTTACCCCAGACCACTCTTCCCCGAGGAAAACAGACATTTGAGATACTGTGAGGGATCCTTTCCCCCATGGTCTACTACACCAGAAAAGCCACAACAGGATGAAACCTGCCCATCTGTTAGAGCAGCCACATGGGAGGGCATATGAATGGGAAGAACACAAAGGAAGAATCAACTTGACAAGAAGCTGCTCAGACCCGCTGCCTGGGACAGAGGTCACCAGACTCACAGACCCTCCTCCAGTACACAGTCACCCTGGAGCCTGCGGTAGGCTAGGCCAGTGCTCTCCTGATTGTCTTGAGAGGCCCTCCCGTGGGGAATGGTGTTTAAATGCTGCATACTGTCACTCCCCATGGCTGACCTTGATCTTGAAGATTTTTTACTGGTGCTTGTAGGTCTCCCCACCCCACCACCACCCCCGGAACTCCTGTATTTCAGTGGACGCTAAAATGGTCTCTGTATATCACTTTGATAAGTTTGTAAAGCACTCTGGCGTCTCTGGGCAGGAAGCTGCTAAAGAAAGACACCTTCATTTATGGTTTACAAAACCATTTCCAAAACACACTGCTTTGGCCCCTTGAGTCAAGTTCAAAAATAGAAGCCTGTAAAACAGCCAAAGACACCATCACCCGGAGACATTCTCTCTGTAATTGGAGGGCATGCTGTGGCCGGCTACATTGGATGACTCTGATATTAAATCTAGATTCTAAAGACCATCTTAATTGACCATAAAAAGGACAATTGGAAACACAGGGTTTGATAACTGCACATACAACATTGGCTCTATAACCACCGAATGAGACCATTCTGTGGCAACGCAGACAGGCCTGGTCTCTGTTTAAGCCATCTCAGGGTTACAGTTCATTATCCTATTTCAAGAAAAACAACAGGATGTTAAGCTGATTAGGATGCAGTGAGAGTTCAGGCTATTGCACATTGTGCAAATTGAAATGTGTTTCCATTTGCCATCCCTGGTAAGTGTGAAGGAGGAGAGAGACAAAGGCATGGTACACACTGTTCTGTGGGGACAGAGTCAGACCTACCTCAGACACCCAGACTCACTGATTCTAAAAATTGATGAGGTACACACATTTAGAGAGCTGATTAATGAGTTGCAGGGACTACTGTGTAGTGGAGAACACTGGTGTCTAAATGGAACATGAACTTCCATGTTCCCTGATATTCCATAACTTGTAGATTCCAGAATGGCTGTACTTTATCCGCCACTCAGTGAACCAACTTGTACTGCTTCTGCAGGTGTCTGGGCTGAGTAAGTTTCAAGAAACAATTGATCTGGGGTCAATGTTGTGACATAATAAGATGCCACTTGCAACATCAGCATCCTATGAGTGTCTCCTTGGTACACAGCTCCCTGATATAGCGGATCTGAAAAAGCACAAGACAGCCCAAGTTCTTGTGCTCCTAACACTTGTGTGGGAGACCCACCTGGAGCTTCCGGCTCCTGGATGCAGCAGGACCCAGTCACGGCACTAAAGCCATGTGAGAAGAGAATCAGCAGATGTAAGATCTCTGTATATCTCTCAAAGAAATTAACCACTCTTTAAAAAAGCAATGGGGCAATCTGGATTTTAAAAGTATCAAAAACGTAGCTTCCCTTCTCTGTTACTTTCTGAAAATATGTTCAGTGGCTTAGGAAATAATGTCACCAGGAAGTGTTGGCAGGAATCATGGTTAAAGAACTCACAGGAAGAGGAGCTGAGAAACACCTGCCAATTCTGCACTCTCTCAGCTGTGCATTGAGCGGAAGTTTGCCTAAAACGACTGTAAAATGGGCTAACAATATTACCTCCCTGAAAGTGTTTTTCTGTGAACACTATCTAGATTCAGGTAGTACCTGGGCTCATAGTCAGTACTCAGTGCTTCTGCAATACCACCATTGCCGCTAACAGGTGGCCCAGAGAACTGTGCGAAGAGTATTCCTGCTGCAGAGTGGAATCGTGGTTCCAGCAGGATGCAGCCACAGAGCTGGCAGGGCACAGGCAGTGGCTAGCACTCTGCCCTCCTTTCCTGTAGCTGCCATCTGCAGGGCTGGATTCCTGCCCTGGCTTCACCAGTTCCAATGCTTCCCCTGAGCACTGTCTTCTCTAACTTTGGCTTAGGCAGAATTTACACAGGGACAATCAGGTGACACCCAGGTACCCCTGAACTTCTTATTCCCAGCGTGGAACAGTGGGAGCCTGCATTTAGATGATTTTAGTTGTCCTCTTAAGGATCACTGCCCCTATACTGGGTTACTAACCCAGCCTCATAGCCACTTGATGACTCTTGACTCTCACCGACCCCTAATTCTTCTAACCTGGACCTGCTTCATCTCTCAAGTAGCTAATTGCTCCAATATACTGTCTTAGGATTCTAAAACTAAGACTTTTTTTTAAAAAAAGGTTTACTCTGTTTCTCTGAAAAGCAGAGAGAAAAAGAAAGGGAGACGGAAATATCTTCCATCCACTGGTTAAATTCTTAAGTGGTCATAAGAGCTGGAGCTGGGTCAGGTCAAAGCCAAGACGTTCTTCTGTGTCCTCCATGTGAGTTCAAGGGGACCAAGCACTTTCTCCATTTTCTCTTGCTTTTCCAGGCATATTAACAGGAAGATGGATCAGAAATATTGTCTAGGACTCAAACCTACACCCACACAGGATGCTGGTATCCTAGGTACCAACCTTATCTGCAAAGACACAAAGCTGACCCTAAGACATTCAACAACCCCTCACACCCTCCCACACATTCTAGGCAAATTCATAACAGTGGTTTGTCAATTTCAGTATGTCATGTCTTGGCTTACCTGCTCTACTGGCCTTTGCCTTTAGGCCCATTTCCCCCTGACCACTTTGTGTTGACCATCTGATCCATGACAACAGGCCACCATCTTCATGCATTTTATTCATAGAAGGCTCTAGCAGTTATGACCCAAATTTGCACCATCTTCCCTCTTGAACAGTCCTGGGTGGTGAGTCCAGGCCGAACAAGGGTTAGACCCAGAATTGGAGAAGTACGAATTGTGACCAGAAGAGCACTCTAATCTGTGTAGATGCCTGTGCACCATGCGGATTAACCAGTAGCACTCAGCCTCTGGAGTAACTCAACACGCAACTATGCTATTACTTCAGTTTTACTATCTGTCCACTGGAAGAAAAGGCTAAAGTTCAACTGACTATATCCAAAAATGCCTTTGAGACTACTTTGAGTCCTATTTCTTTGTTTTAATTTTCAGTTTTTAAAAAAATTAAACCAATATCTGTTCCGGAGTTGCATTCATTATTACAAATAACAGAACTTCCAATCCCATCCCCCATCACAAGCATGTTGAATTAGGACTAACACACTTATTTTTTTTAATGTTTAGACAAAACTGGAAGAGACCTGATCTTCATGTATCACTCTCTTTAAGCACAGTAAGAGAGAGAGAGATGATAGTTATTTTCTCTCTCCCACGAAGGTTCATGGAGTAGACTCAGTGCCAATAGCATCTGAATCAAACTATGTTATGTACTTTCCTGTTCTGGTTCAATCACTCATCTACTTTAGGCAATATTTTGACCTAAAAGAGGATTTTACACTAAGTTGGAAGATTCAGTTATTTGGGACTGCAATGGTCTATTTGCAGTCATTCATGCACTAAGTTAATAATTGTCTGAACTCCTCTCATCTACTGTGGAGATTCATTAGGTTTTAGAATGGAATTGAGCAAAATAACTTAGGCTCAAATTTAGTTTCTGTGATATGGATCAAGGAGATCCCGTATTGCTGAGTCCTCTCTCTCTTTTGGGTACCACCCAAGCAATGAGTTAATGATCTCCTACAACGTCCACCCCCACCCCCCACCCCCCTGCCCAGGAGAGCCCATCCTGGAGCAAAGCCCATAATCATGGACATCAGGAGGACATCAAAACCAAGAACCGAACTCTTGTACCCACACATGATGCATTTAAGGTGTTCAGAAAACAAGGCAAACATGTAAAATCCAATGAATTAACCAGAAGTAGCAGCACATGACTAAGGTAAACACAAGAAACAGGGGAGCAGAGAGAAGGTTGGGCAGTTGGAGCAGAGGAGGAGAAATGGACATAGGCTGCCCTCACAGAGTTCCATGGTGACCAGAGAGAGGAAGGTGGGGGATCTCTGAAGGTTACACATATGGAGCAGGTTTTGTGCCATGATTGAGTCATGAGACATGAGCACATGCAATTCAGGTAAGATCTGGAACAGAGGTGAGACCGAGTGACAGATACATAGAAAGATCCCAGGGAACCACACAAGCTGGCATGGCCAGCTCATGGCAGCAGACTGTGGGCCTTTAGAGAGTTCTGTGGCTGAAGCTAGGATTTAAGGTTGACCATGACCCTCGAGTACAGCAACCAGCTACAGAATACAGCAAACAATGAGAAAGAGGCCACCAAGAGGACAGGAAGATGCCACAAATGCTCATAGTTACCATGAACTGCTGCATCAAGGCCTCGGATGTGTACATCTTGGTACTGGATTTGGTTGGCTCATTTCATCCTGACCATCACCCTGCAGGGAAGATGCTATCTCTATGCCCATTTGACAGATGGACAAACAGAGAGATGGTACACCAGGCAGGGTCAACATCGCAACTCCAACGACAGTCACCCCAGAATCCCCTCTAGTTCACTTTGTCCCCCAAAGAAACAAAGACATGTGTCAGATCTCAAGGGGCCACTGTAGGTGTGTGATCATTACAGAGGAAAGATGGAAGGGAAAGGATGGATGGAAAAGTTCTAGGACCACTCAAAATTGGTTGACCACAGCAACTTGAAACATTGGATCTGCCACAGGCTCTCTGCTTGCTTCTTCTGTTGAAAGCACATTTTTCGTGGAGATCACACTGTGCCATGTTCCATGATGAGATTTGGAATTGAAAAGGTATGGAAAAGGATTTCAGCCCTTAGAGTCCCAACTGCCGCTTTGCCTCTCATCTTTCTAGGTTTGCACAGGGGAAGCCTCCAGCACCCCGAGAGCCATAGTCAAGATGGGAATGGAGTGGTTTGCGCTCTGAAACCACAACAACCTCAGCATGATGACAATATTTCTAGCATCACCCACATCCAGCAAACACCCATGATTTTCACTGTTTCACCCACTACTTGGGTGAGAGCTGGATTAAACTGTTCTGCTCTGAACTCTGAAGCATCCTTAACCCTCTGGGGAGGAAGAGATACCTGGCTGCACCCTGCAGGAAAGAGGCAGAGCTCTGGGAATCCCATGGCTGATTCTGTACCTCCTGGACCAAAAGATCATCATTTTATATAGTATGAATCATGCCAATAAAGTGCAGAGAGAAATAACAATATCACATGGCTATCGGTAAGCACTGCTAAACAATCAGGTCACCTGATTAGTGGTTTGAGATTCAGAGCCTGGGAGCATTTTTACAGGACAGAATGAATCTTCCAGCAGCCTTGAGACTTGAATCTAATGAAACAATCGCTACTACTGGAGGCTTGGGCAAAGGAACCAACAGACTCCAGGGAGCTCCAGGTTTGTCTAGGGGAAGGCATTTATTTAATAAACCATGAATAAATAATAGAGAGAATCTGAAGTCAAGGATGTGGAGGAGCCAAGGGACAAGAGGTAGTGGCTAGATGGATCTGAAGATGTTTTAAGAGCAATTTAATGTTTTGGTTCTGCAAGAGACATTCATTACTGGAGAAAGGCTGTCATGCGCAGAGGGAAGCATGAGGCTGCTCACGGAGGTGGCTAGGCCATGCAGTAATAGCAAATGACTCCAAGTCTTAGTGACACTGAGCAACAAGACTTTATTTTTTGCCTGTGCTACATACTCCAAGAGCAAGTAGCAGGATTCTGACAATCACAGAAATCCAACGATATAGTGACCATGATGAAAGCCTTCTATAAGACAGGAGGAAACGGCTGATGCCCTGAGCAGCAACATTGCATGTGGTGTCCTAGAAGTGACATGTGCCTCTTCCATGAACACTTCTTTGATCAGATGCAGTGGTTTGGTCACATCTAACATCAAGAAGGGACAAATTGTTGTTTCTGTGGCCAGTAGGCTATGGTTGCTGAACAGTAGTGAATATAGTAATATCCACCATGTGAGTACTGGCAAAAGCCGCGAACAAAAGCCTGCATCATGTATATAACATTGTAAGTACATCCACACAAAAAAACAACTTCAAATGTTAAAAAGCAAAGTGCAGAAAAATACTACAGTAATCCTCTTCATAACAAATCCATAAAAAATTCTATGTATCAATAGATACACAAATACACATATTCTCTCTTTCATACATGCACACACGCACACACACACACATTCTCACAGTCAATGGTACTTCTAAAGGTTTGTGGACAATAGAATTAAAATGTAAATGTACTATGAAATCTATGTATATAAAGGGTCTTCAAATAATTTGTGGAAAATACGCTTTATGAAAAATCTGAGTAAGTTTCAAAAACTTATACACCAAGAGAAACTTTTCAGTAAGTTCCATTTTTCTATTAACTTTCTGAAGAGCACACAAACATACTGTGTGTGTGTGACAGTATATACATACATACAGTATGTGTATGGGAGAGATGCTCCAAGGATTTCAGTGTCTAAAACCTCAGGAAGTGCCTGGCAATATAACTTAGTGACTTTTCTATCTTAGCTAAACATTCAACATCCCCTGCAGCCCTAACCTTCACAACCTGAGATACAACAGCAAACTCTGATAAAGTTTTTCTTCAGTGCAGTGTCATGCATAGAAGATCTTATCTTACCATGGAGCCTCTTAGTATATGGTGCTTTTTTTCTTTCCCATGAATAGAGAATTTTTATCCAAAGTAAGTGTTTTGGGGCTTCTTTCTGGCATATCCAAATTGCCATCACCATTATTTTGCTTTGGGGCCACTAAAAGTGTCACTTGACTGAGTGCTGTGATGCCATTTCAGCTGACTAGAAACCCAGATAGCCACTGAGGGACTAACCTGTGGGCAATACATTCTCCCATATAGACACACTGGACAATCCCATGATTCACACCCAAGATAAGAGAAAGAATAGTGCCAAGAAGACATGAAGAATTCAGAAGGTGTGCAGTTCAAATTTCATGAACCATCTGTAATACTGCATTGAATACTTTTAGACAATTGTTCATTATGGATAACTCAGAACATGAAACTGGATTGGGCTAAAAACAGATACTCTATGAATGAGGGCACTTCAAAAATCTGTGTAAAATGGAATTAAGAGATCAATTTGTTTTGGTGCAAAATCGAAAATGTACTCACATATGAGTTTAGTCTCTGAGGTCTTACTTAAAAAAAAACACATTGATGTAACTTCTATGACTACTAGCTGTATGGATTCTGCACTAAGCTGAGGTGCCTTTTGGCTAAGAACAAGTGTAAGCTGAGGTGCCTCATTCACTGAAGGTGATAGAGACCACTTCTTACTTCTCAGGTTTCCACGAGCTCCATCAATCAAGTGTTTGCACTCCTGCCCATTTCAGAGGGATTTTCATTATTAGCTAGTTCTAGTTGGTATTACATCTGACACTTTCTGGAAGATTTTGAGTATCCAATTGTAAGGAAGGTACCTCCTCCCTCGTGTTCCACTTGGCCATTAGTTCTTGCAGTTATGGGAGACTGTAAGGGATCCAGATAAGTTTTTCTTTGTAAGAATTTTTGTCCTCTCTCTATCCCCAATTCCTCTCCCCTTAGGATCCTATTCTAGGGTTAGAAAAAAGTGATGAAATGAAATTGTAGGCACAATGACAAATAACACACGTCTTATTTGTCCCAAATAATCTAGGACTTTAAATCAAGTAAGATATATACACTTCTAGAAATGTCTTAGATCAAAACACCCCCACCTCTAAGACACATGACCACACAAATGGGGTAATGTGGGGAACAGGACTGGTAGCCTCCTGTGGGTAAGGTCTGTGGACCTCACTATAGTTCTAGCATCTGGATATGACAAAGGCTCTAGCCACACAAAGAAACTTTACTGGTAAAATCATGAAAAGCAGTTTGGCATCCATCACAATGAACATTTTCCAGTGATTAAAACAAATTACCTACAAGAACATGAACATATACAGAGAAATCTTAAAATACATATCTGTTCTGTGAAAGAAGCCAGTCTCTTTTTTTAAAAAAATATATATCTGTTCTGTGAAAGAATCCAGTCTTTCTGATGACTCTAACTAACAAAATTCTGGAAAGTGAAAAGTACAGAGATAGCAAAAAGTGCTGTGGCTGCCGGCACTCTGGGATGGGGAGGTGAGAGGGAAGAGTAGTGGCACACAGAGAGGATTAGAGCATTTTTAGGGCAGTACTACGTACATGGTGGATGTGCTAAAATCCACACATCTGTGAAGTGCAGAGTGGACTTCAAAGTAAAGTGCTGACTTAAGTTACTGGTAATGTATCAGTATTGGTTCATCCCTTGTAACATACCTCACACTAATACAAAATGTTAATGCAGGAGGTTGTGTGTGGGAAAGAAGAAATAAATGGGAATTGCATGCCTTTTGCTCAGTTTTCCATCAACCTACAACTCCTCTAAAAAATTTCTTAGTTTAAAAATATTTTCTGAGGGAAACAAAGTTTAAACACAGCAACTTGGAAGGCTCAGATCCTAGTTATGATTCAAAGAGCAACTCTATTCTGGGAAGGAAAGAGTCATGATACTTAGGAGAGAGGAGATGAAATGGATTCTGGGCTCACATCAAAGCCCCACATAGTGCCAGTCACAGGACATATCACCAGGGGCTGCCCTTGATGGAGAGAATCATCCTCATACAATGGCTCAAATATGGCTCTTCCTTTAGGGAGAGTTAGAAAACCAACATGAGGCAACATAGCTATGACCACCAGCAACTTGTTTTGTAGATTTGCAAAACAAAAGAAAACCTGACAAACGTGCAATGATTTGCTTTTCTCAGACATTCAATTATTTTTAACAATGAGAACAAGGGTTCTAACGTGGTAGTGTAGCAGGCTGATGCTCTGTCTACAGCACCAGTATCCCATGTCCTAGCTGTTGCACTTCTGATCCAGCTCCCTCTTTATGGCCGTGGAAAACAACAGATTATGGCCTAAGTCTTTGGGCTCCTCCATCCACATGAGAGAAATAGAAGAAGCTCCAGGTTTTGGATTGGCTCAATTCCAAACATTTGTGACCTTTTGAGGAGTGAACCAGTGGATGGAATAGTTCTCTCTCTGTCTCTCCTTCTCTCCGCATAACTATGTCTTTCAAATAAAAATAAAATCTTAGAAAAAGGAGAATAAAAATGAACTGACAACCTGGATCACCCATAACTTAGGTAAGGTTCTGATTCAAGCTGCAGTGACCCTGGACAATTGCTCTCTCTCAACAATGGCTGCAGATCTACAGGGTACAGATGGAGCCTGACTGGGGCAGGTGGGGCTAGCCTGTGTAGTTCCTCTGAGAGCCAGAGAAGAGCAAAGAGATGGGGTCATCCCATCACCCAAAAATCCATCTGTTGTGTTTTTCTCTGATTTCTTTCCTGGCTTTCCATGTCACTAAACATCTATTCATAGAAAAGATTCCACCTGTCCTACTTCTGTCCTCAAATCCTACATTCCCAGTTAACCTCCTGAGTACACTGAGTAGCAGCCTCAATACACTGGAATGAAGGATTTGGTCACTACAGTTTGGGGTTGAAAAGCCATCTTCCCCAGTTTACGTCCATCTCAAACTCAGGAGTAGCTCTGGTTCTATTTGTCAAAGAAGCTGGCCAGAGAGGACATGTCACAGTCAAGGCTCTTCCTCCCATCCCTGTGCACAAACAGTAATGGAAGTTCAGCTATGAGGCAGCACTACCTCTGTTCCACAACATCTACTCAGAGACTCTGACATAAGGCTGGCACCATGAAGAAACCTACGTCCATCCAGTTCAGCTGCTGCAGTCTCAACCTGGGGAGTGGCTCCCAGATGGGCCAGTCCCATGTTAGACCTGTCCTCCAATGTAGCTGATCAGGAGTGACAGGCTGGCCTGGGAAACACGCCTAAGATACACAGATCCCAGTGTTAGTTATTTAAAACAGTTCGAGTTCTAGTCCTAGTTCATATGATATTACGATACTATTACGCACAGCTAATTCCTGCAACCTGGTTCTTTACCGTGAGCTGAAAACACCAGACGCAACGAGGTATCTTAGGAGGTTTATTCCAGCGGGGCAGGAACAGGGTGGAAGTGGTGGAGAGCGGCACCTAGGGGCCATTTTGTCTGCCAGGTGTGGGGGGTGAGGATTGGGAGGGATTGAGGGCAGGCCCCAGGGGATTGGTGTCTGCAGGTGAATGCCTAGGGATGACTGGTGAGTGGGCGGGGTTGGGGAAGGGGCTGGAAGATTGGGGGTGGGATTCTCAGGTGGAATGCGGGGTTACATCTGATTGGTGGATGGCTGGACTGGCGTGAATTTCGTGAACTGTGAGGAAGAAGAAATGGCGAAGGGTCCAGGGTGGGATAGTTGAATAACTCCTTACACCCAAGGCAGACAACAACGCCATCTCCTACCTCCTCACAACCACTACATTCTGCTGAAAAGAAAAATGGGTTGATTTACCATGCAGTGTAAAAAGATTGGGAGGGGATGTATAGTCACAGGCTGCTTAGCGGAGCAACTGTCCCTTTCTCCTAACATGAGCAGGAGAATCACTATTTCAATCTCTATCTAATCACTAATCTCTAATCTCTCCAAAGATATTAGCAACACAACAGAGTGCAAGAGCATCCAGAGCATGGAAAGAACCAGATTCTCCAACAACCACTGACAGTGTGCAGCAGAGTTAGATCCAGTCATGATCGACAAAGGTTTGTGTTTATTTGGAAAAATGCAAAGTTATATTTAGGTGTCCCTCTTTCTTTAAACCTCACTCTAATTGTTTGTTATTTTTTGAAATATCACAATTAGCACCAGTTAAATATGTGCTTAAATATTTTAATGACAGGTTATAATTTTAACAGAAAAAAGCAGTTTAGAAGAAAATCACAGGATCCTATGATTTCCATGGAGGAGTCAGGGGAGAGACCAAAGAACCAGGATGTGGATTCGACAGAACCAGGCCCAGTTCTGTCTGTTGCTTCCCAGCTGTAGGGATGTCAGTAGTCCACACCATCTCCCAAAACCTCAGGTTCTTATTTATGAAGCATAGACAATGAAACTTGTCTCATTAAGTGCTCTGAAGATTAGTTCAGACTCAGGTTGAACAAACTCTTCCTTGGTTGACTGTCCTCTAAAAAAAAGAAAACATATTGCTGCCTTGAAACCAAGAAAGAAATTCCAAGGGAAGTTAAACTGTGAGAAGCATTTTCTAGAGGGATCCCAGGACTAAGAGACCAGATCTTTAAGCAGATGAGAAAAGGATTCAAGTCACAAGGTTGAGAAGAAGATAATGACAGGCTGAGTACCCAGAATGAGGAAGTAATGGATGCAGTGGTTGAGGATAAAAATTCAGACACCATGAAGCAGTCAACAGGAACATACATGGGAGATGGACAGAGTATTCAAAACCCCTGCTTAATACCAAACAGCCACCCAATCCACATCTATTCCTAAATGGGCAGAATCAATGGATACAATGTTGTAGACCTCAACTCTGAGAAACTCATGGTTTTCAGAGGGTGGCCAAGCAAGCTTAAACTAAGGTTATGAGTCAAAAAAAATTGTACTGATGATACCCAGCTCTGCTGCTGCTAATGGGTTGTGCATTGTCTCTGTGATTTTCCAATGGGTATGTCAACAACCAGCAGCCTGAGGCTTGTTTTCACACTTAGGGCTCATGTGATTAATCAAATGAAGCCTCTCTTTGTTTACAGAGGTGTTGTCAGAGTGGAAGAAATTATGTAAGAAAGATTCGGAGAACACTAACCAGAGAAGGGACTCAAAGGTCAATAGCAATCAAAACAAAGACAATGATACTGATTCTGTCTTTTAGCTTTGTCAAGATCTTTGCAATTTGTTCAGACATCAGCCTGTCCACTGAGATGTGTTCCAACCTACTTCCACTTCCAGCATCTCTTTTCAGATCGCCATAAACTCTCTCCCTATACCAAATGGTCCAAGCCAAAATCTCTTGGCTTTGTAAAGAACATCTGGAGGTCAGGGCACCAGATAACAAAAGTGAGTTTAGATGAAAAAATTTACCAGGAACTACTCAATGGCTGGAATAAAATGGGTGGATGCCAACATAATTTCACCTGCTGCAGCAAATGTGGCATTAATTAATGGGTAGGTGTTATGGTTGGTAGCCAAGAAAGGGAGCCAAAAAAGGTGTGTGTGGTGGGGGAGGTTAAGAAGCTTAAAAATATTCCAGGTGAAATGCGTAAATAAATCCCAAGCAAAGAATGAAAATGTGAATTAATCAGGAGTGTGCTGAGCCGTGGCACTGCCAGGCACAATCAGAGGGCTTCTTAATTGCTTGTCAAAGACCAATGCATCCTGGCAAAATGATCCTCAACGAATGCTGGGACTTTTTTTCCCTTTGCTTAACCTGGCTTCATTTATCATGATTAGAAAACAAGTCAAAATTGATTTCTGTTTATTTTATAAGCCAAAACCCTAGGGAGTCCTTCTTCCCAGCTGGTTTGATCCTTTACAACTTGGAGGGGGCACCCCAACACTACCCAGGGCTGCTTCTTGTTGCTGCAGTAGCTCAGGGCACATGCAAGAGTAGAAACAGTGGGAGTGGTACCAAGGGGCAGTCTCGGGCTTCTACAAATCATTTCTGCCCTTGTACTTCCTTCTTAGCTTCAAATGGGCAAACTGGAGGACAACTGATATACGCAAACAGCCCACATCTTGGAATCAGGCAGACCTGAGATCGATCCTTAGCTCTGCCACCTAATAGACTTTTGGCAATGAAGAAGCCACTAGGACAGAAAAAAAAAATCTGAGACACAGCTCAGAAAAAATGAGGCAGATACCCCCTCCTGTTGTCTGGGATGAGGTGGATGAAAGATAGAGGCACAGAACCCACCCTGATAGGTGGGCTTTCAAGTTTGAGGTGTTTACAAGTTTGAGGAATTCATAACTTGATTCTACATTTCAAGAATACAAGATCAACATCTGTTTTCAGTTATAGTCCAGAACAGGATCTGGTCAATGTTGAGGTTCATAACTAGTACATGTCAATTCCATCATACATGCTGACCAGCTGTTAATTCATTTAATTCAGTGCATTCTTGCTGGCTAGTATTTATTCCTTACACAGAGCTAGAGAAATAAGCCTATATTTTGCCTCAGTATGTCTCTGTTGGGGAAGGAAACATTCTATAACTTAGACTGCAGTGGGCAGAGTCATTCACTTTTTGATGCACTTCCCAGACACATTCTTGTTTACAAACATTTATATTTGAACTTTATGCTGTCTCCACCATGATCCTGAGCTGCTCAGATGAAATACAAGGTCAGTTTACTTTCACCCCATTGCTCTGTTTCCCAGCAAATCATGAAACACACACACTCACACACACTCAGGCCAATCTTCTCCATTCCACCCAGAATTTTGCTAATCAGGCAAATCATACTGGGATGATTTGCACAGTGCTTGCAAACAAGCCATGGCAGGAACAAAAAGACAATACTATTGGAAGGTCCAAAAACATCCTTTTCTCCTGTAGGGGCATTTTTTTATTCCCTAGACTCTAGCAGAACATGTTCTCTTTCTGGAAGTATAATCAAAGAAAAAGCAATCAATAATCATCACGGCCCTTGCGAAACCACCCACGAGAGGCATCAGTGGGAAGCCTTGGTATGCACAAATCGGCCGTAGCATCCAGGGCTCCTGGATCATCCACAGGTACACGTCCTCAATGCAAAGGGCTTTGTGCTTGGGATGTAGTGCTCAGGCGTGTCCTGCTCCTTTTGGTGTATCCTTAATCCTGACAGTTAATTCCAAGCCTTCTGCCTGGGAAAGTTTTTGCCACCTAGGTTCTTGGCATTTGCCCAGCTAGGAAGGAAGTGATTGATGTTTCCTCCATTTCCTGCACAACAGACAGGGCTGGCCAGAGATCTCAGCTGCCTCGTGTGGGCCTCTCCTAGGCTTACCTCTTGACCCCGACTCCCGATTTCATCCCTCCCATCTCCTGGGGGATGCTGCTGGCTCATCAATTACCACCACCTCCCTCCTATCTTCAATCACTTCCTCTCTGCTGCCAGCTTCCCAGCAGCTTACAAATATGTTTAAGGGTTATTTATTTTGGGAAACTGACAAAATACAAGTCCTCTTCTCAATTCTGCTCACCTCCTAAGTTTCCTATCTTGCCTCCCTGCAGCAACAGTGCTTTTTGATCAACTACACTCCCTTCCTGTCTTCCCCATCTCACAGCTCACAGACACCCTAAATCATCAATTCACGGAAACTCTTGCCATGCAGAGCCTCAACCACTGAGTACAACTCAGTTCCAAAGCTCCTTTTGTGTGCCCTTCCTGTGATGTTTTATTCATTTTTTCAAAGATTTATTTATTTTTATTGGAAAGTCAGATATACAGAGAGGAGGAGAGACAGAGAGGAAGATCTTCCGTCTGATGATTCACTCCCCAAGCGGCTGCAATGGCGGGAGCTGCACTGATCCAAAGCCAGGAGCCAGCAACTTCATGCAGGTCTACCATGTGGGTACACCGTCCCAAGGTGTTGGGCCGTCCTGGACTGCTTTCCCAGGACACAAGCAGGGAGCTGGACGGGAAGTGGAGCTGCCTGGATTAGAACCAGCGCCCATATGGGATCCCGGAGCGTTCAAGGTGAGAACTTTAGCTGCTAGGCCACTGCGCCGCGTCCCACTCATTCTTTTTTTTTTTTAAGATGTATTTATTTTTATTACAAAATCATATATACAGAGAGAAGGAGAGATAACATTTGCTTACTCACATTTTCTAATGCTTTGCAAAAGCACAGGTTGGCCCCCTGGTTCTTTGCATGCAACAAGCACTGAGGGAATTTACGGCGGGGGGGGGGGGGGGGTTTGGGGGAAACACTCCCAGCAGAGGAAATGGCAGCTGCAAAGGCACTGAGTTAGGAAAGAAAATTTGACTGTTTGGGAAGGAACAGACAGGGTCTCCTTTTTTTTGGGCCATAAAAGCCAGAAACAGAGTAGCACAAGACAAGCTAGGAGTGAAGGATGGACTGACCTCTCCTATAGGTGTAGATCTCATCCACACTCTGAAGGCGATAGGGAGTGGGGATGACTGTTCAATCCTTGTAATCAACTGTATACAGCTACATCCGCACACCAAGTGCAATGAAGTTGCTGCATTATTATGCACAATGGGAGGAATGCAGTATCTGGAGACTTCTCAATATTTTGTTATGCTGAAATAGATTTATCTTTTTTTTTCCCTTCGGAAGAGTACAGAATGCTTTCTACCCCTGTTGGCAGAGGATGACATTGACAACAAATGGTCCAGTTGCAAGAAGGCATACATGGATCTGTAGTGTGGGTGTGGGACTAGCAACGGGTGTACAAGATGCTGTCTTTAAGTTGAAATGCCAGACCATTAAGCATCATTCAGTGTACATGCATGCACACACATGCCACCTCCTAGAAACATCACCCACCCCATTCCCAAGTTCCAAAATTAGAGACTGTACTTGATAACAGTAGAGACAGGACATTTGATAAGATCAAACAAATATGAAACTGAGCTTCAGATAACTTAAGGACTATGAAAGTTCAGTGCTATTTTATGGGAACCTTCAATTTAGAAATACAATACAGATAAAATACGACTTTGGTGTAAACCACCTACGAATTGTGTTATTAAGATCAATGAATTATTAAAAGCATAATCTGTTAAGCACCAAGAAATTGTCTTCTAGTGTACCCTGGAGGGCACAGGTAAATGCATTACATACAGAAAAGTCACCACTTCCCTGGCTGTAACTTGCACATACTCCAAGGTGAGCACCTGACATCACATTCTTGGTCCCACTCAGCTAATACAAGTCCCAGTGGGTTAGGCACAGAGCGAGGCAATCTCCAGCACCCTGTGATGGGCAATTCAGGTCACACATTCAAGGAAGCACTTGTGTCAAAGTTGATAGGTGTGATCTCCATACATGGCTTGTATGATGGTCCCATGAGGGACTGCCTCAGCTACAGAGAGCTGCTCATCCAAGGTCTCACCCCACCTCTGCAGCTTACAACCACATCGATTAAAGCCAAGAGCCCTCTTTTAAAAATAAGCCCTTTATTAAACAGAGATGATAAAACTCCAGCTTTGAGTTTATTTCCCTGAGAACCCAAACTCAGACAACCTCACTCGGAATCCCAGCCTCAAGTAACTGGAAGCAGCCACGCACCTCCATCCCTCCACTCCTTTGTCCACAATATACTTCCCCCTGCAATGTCACTTCTCACTTCTCACTTCCAACTAAGGAGTTGGACAAAATATCCAACTCCTTTTTCAAAATCTGGAACAAGTGCCCCATGCCTGGAAACATTGGAGCCCTCAGGACCACTCAAGCACTTGGATGGTACTGTTGTATTGAGAGGTTCAATAAACCAACATCAACCCAAAGCAACTATAATGAGCACACATATGAATTTTAAGTCTTTATTAGATAGTTTTAAAAGGTGAAGACAGGCAGGTGGAATTTTAACATTTTATTTAACTTTATATAATCAAAAGGTATCATTTCAGTGGGAGACCAATGTTAAAACTGATGTGATTCAAAACTTTTTCCACATATTAAGTCTTGGAAACTTGGTATGTGTGTTTCATACTCTCAGCCTATTTTCAAATAAGCCACATTTCAAACTCACCCTCACACGGCTCACAGTGTTGGATATTACAGAAGATGTGTGACCCAAAGACAGAAAGATCAAGATTCATCCACAGGCTGGCATGAGGTTTTGGATAAATGTTTGCTGGATGCAACAACAAATGAATGGATGTATGAAAAGAAGGGTCAATATGCATTCATGAATGTACATCTTAGCGAGCCAGCCCACGCCTGGATTCGTCCCTGCCAACCCACCCCAGCCATTTTCAGGACCCTACACTGTATGTTGATGCAATGTAAGTGCAGTATTAACAGTCAAGGGTCTGGACTTAAAACATAAATTGTAGAAGACAAAATTCCGTCCATAGATGCTGAGCCAGAGAATATGAAGCTATCTGAAGCCTCAGTTTCCAGAGCTAAGAAATGGGGATGGCGAAGCAAGTGTCCAAGATGCCACCCAAAGGAAAAAGTGGTTCCGGAAAAGGGGGGGAAGGAGGAGCAGCTTCGGGGAGTGACAACGCAGACAAGAAGGCTCAAGGTCCCAAAGGTGGTGGCAATGCGGTGAAGGTCAGACACATTCTGTATGAAAAGCATGGCAAGATTATGGAAGCCATGGAAAAGTTGAAGTCTGGAATGAAATTCAGTGAAGTGGCTGCCCAATATAGCGAAGATAAAGCCAGGCAAGGGGGTGACTTGGGTTGGATGACCAGAGGGTCCATGGTGGGACCATTTCAAGAAGCAGCATTGGCCTTGCCTGTAAGTGGAATGGATAAGCCTGTGTTCACAGATCCACCAGTTAAGACAAAATTTGGCTATCATATTATTATGGTTGAAGGGAGAAAATAAAATCACATAAATAAAAAAAAAAAAGAAATGGGGATGGCTAGCAATCAGACCTGGTGTTGGCTGAAGAGCAAAGTTAAGTAACTGTGCACATGAAAAAAAAAATGCTCAGTGGCAAGGCTGACAAATCAAAACTGAATCCAAAAGCCTTATGCAAGAGTCATATATAAACAGAACACGAGGAATAAATTCTTCCACTTATTTCTATACTACTTACTCATTGAACTAATTTTTAATATTTTTAATTTAAAAAACAAAGTGATAGAAAAAGAGAAAGAAATATTTTTTTAAAAAGGTTTATTTATTTTTATTTGAAAGTCAGATATACATTGAAGAGGAGAGATAGAGAGGAAGATCTTTCATCTGATGATTCAATTCCCAAGTACCTGCAATGGCCGAAGCTACGCCAATCTGAAGCCAGGTGCCAGGAGCTTTTTTGAATCTCCCACATGGGTGCAGGGTCCCAAGGCTTTGGGCCATCCTTCACTGTTTTCCCAAGCCACAAGCAGGGAGCTGGATGGGAAGTGGAGCTGACGGGATGAGAACCAGCGCTCTTATGGGATCCCAGGCACATGTAAGGGGAGGATTTTAGCCACTAGGCTACCACGTCGAGACCGAAAGAAATGTTTTATACGCTGGTGCACCATCACCACCAACCCCAAATGGTCACATGGCCAGGGTTGGTCCAGGTCAATGTTAGGAGGATTCAGGGGCCCACATGCTTGGGCCATCTTCTGCTGCTTTCCTAGGCCCATGAACAGGGATCTGGATTGGAAGCAGCCCCTGAACTGAGGCTTTCTCAAACAACTCTGGCATGGCCATGAGCACACACTTCCCAGATCCCTAACAATTAACTGGTAAATGATCAGAGCTGCTGTGTGCTGGGACCCAATGGCATGTTTCTTTCCAAAGCCATACTTCCTAGTTATTGAGCTCATCCACAACAGATTCCCAAGGCACACCCACTTCTAGGGGATTCAGAACTATTTTAATGGGCATCTTCGTTCAACCATGTTAAGATAGCATTGCTGAGGGCCCGGCGGCGTGGCCTAGTGGCTAAAGTCCTCGCCTTGAACGCTCCGGGATCCCATATGGATGCCAGTTCTAATCCCGGCGGCCCTGCTTCCCATCCAGCTCTCTGCTTGTGTCCTGGGAAGGCAGTTGAGGACGGCCCAAAGCTTTGGGACCCCGCACCCGCGTGGGAGATCCGGGAGAGGTCCCTGGCTTTGTATCGGTGCAGCACCAGCCGTTGCGGTCACTTGGGGAGTGAATCATCAGACGGAAGATCTTCCTCTCTGTCTCTCCTCTCTGTATATCTAACTTTCTAATAAAAATAAATAAATCTTTAAAAAAAAAAGATAGCATTGCTGAAATTCCTAAGAAATGCACAATGGCTGAGGCAATTTCACCTGACCATTCTTCCTCTGTCCTTATCCTTACTCTTTGTCTGACACCTCACCTAGCCCCCTTTTTTCTTCCTCCACTCATATCCCCATCCCAATCAACAACATTTTGGGCCCTGTTAAACAACGTGCAAGAAAAGCACACATGCTCCAGGAAGACAAGGCCACTTCTCCCCAGGAGGCCTACTCTAGTGTGTGAATAAATAAGATAATGTCAGATCATGAAATGCACTAGGAAGAAAATAAAGCAGGGTAATGACATAAGGTAATCAGCAGAAGATCTGTGAGATGACATCTGAGCCAAGACCTGGTTGACAAAAACGAGCAGGCATACAAATATAAACAGCAGGAGACATAAGACATTCAGAGACCTTGCACAGTAGCAAGCCCAGTGTTTTCAAGGAACGGAGAGGTGACACAGTTGGCTGTCACTTCCTAGGCTCTCCAACATGCAACATCTTGATACACTGAATATTTATGGTACAGGGTCTTGGAATTTCCATAAAGCATTCTAAGGATCTTGCATATTTCATTTATAGTCACTTTACTGAATATACTAATTAATCTATCAGGTTATAATAAAACAAGTAAGTAAAACATTCATTTTTTACAAAACAACAAAAAAAAAAAACCAAAAACAGTATATTTACACAGTGTTACAAATCCCTCTCTCTTTCAAATAAATGTTATAATAAATGCTTTCACTCAACCAGGGAGACTAAGTCTTAGAAAATGAAGGTGAAACTGATAAGAAATCACAGTGAAGGGCCCGGCGGCGTGGCCTAGCGGCTGAAGTCCTCGCCTTGAAAGCCCCGGGATCCCATATGGTCGCCAGTTCTAATCCCGGCAGCTCCACTTCCCATCCAGCTCCCTGCTTGTGGCCTGGGAAAGCAGTCGAGGACGGCCCAATGCATTGGGACACTGCACCCACGTGGGAGACCCGGAAGAGGTTCCAGGTTCCTGGCTTCGGATCGGCGCGTACCGGCCCGTTGTGGCTCACTTGGGGAGTGAATCATCGGATGAAAGATCTTCCTCTCTGTCTCTCCTCCTCTCTGTATATCTGGCTGTAATAAAATGAATAAATCTTAAAAAAAAAAAAAAAAGAAATCACAGTGAAGAAGTGGGAAGGAATCTGAAAATAGGGGGTAATACAAAGTTTGGATTTAAGCATCACAGAGTAGAGAGGCTCAGCAAGGGAGTAAAATAATGTGTGTGTGTGTGTGTGTGTGTGTGTGTGTGTGTGTGTGTATGTTAATATCCAGAAAAGGAAGATCCACAGAGACAGCAAGCAACACTTTTATTGGTCAGGGACTAGTAGTGCAAGAATGGCACAGCAAAGCATTTGAGAGTGATAAAAGCAATCTGGACTGACCAGAGGTGATTCACTTCAGGACAGGAAATTTTATGTCATGTGAAGTACACCTCCTTGTAAAGGACAAAAGCACCAGATCAGCACCCTCCTGCATCTGCCCCGCCTTGTTCGTGTGGCTGTGCCTCCGTCTCACTGAGGCCTGGCTGGTGTCCTTTCTGGTCGGTGCCCACAGCCACACATGCACATCACTTACTTGATGTCAGTCTCCCTCCAACACTGCCCTGCAGGGAAGGGATGGAACACCTTCCTATCCTCAGTCTTGCCACTGCCTTCTATATCCTTCCTTGTTCTGCTTTTACTACTTGATGTTCTCACTGCCCAACTTATTTTATTATTTGTCAATTAACAGTTTGGCCCATTGAAATGTCAGTGGCCTTGGAGCCTGAACTCTGTTTATCACCAGCCTTAAGCTGAGCATGTAGAACACATCTTATGCTCTCAGTGTGGGGTAAAGAAATGGAAGAATGGATGCCCACAGGCAAAGTATGCCAGTTTTCCAACACAATGCCTAGGATACAAGAAATAGTAAACCTCCATTAATGAACAGGAGCAGGGCTGGAGGGCAGAGCAGAAAGATGATGAGGGTTGCCAAAATGGTGGTGTTGGAGACAGCAAAACAATGGTGCACCTCGGACTAGGTTGAGCAGTGGGAGGAAGGAGGCTCCTGGAGTGAAGAGCTGCACAGCAGTCAGATGGGAGGAAAGGAACTGCTCTCAGCATGAGCAGCAGCAAGTGTGGCTGAGGGCCAAGGGAAGCTAGTGCTTGGGGGCTGGGCTGAGATCCAGGGGCCACAAACTGTTCGCAGAGCTTTTGGCACACTCAGATCCCGGCTTCAGCTATTTTCCAGACTAGGAGGTGGCCCAGACAAACAGGGCAGCTCTCAAGAGGGCAAAAAGAAACTCATTTCATCACTGCGGACGGTGTTGCCCACATGTTACCCATGGGAAATTTGCATGCATTAATTAACTGATGAGTTGTACACTCACACACCGACAGTCCACATTC
Source organism: Ochotona princeps (assembly GCF_030435755.1). Taxonomy (NCBI): domain Eukaryota; kingdom Metazoa; phylum Chordata; class Mammalia; order Lagomorpha; family Ochotonidae; genus Ochotona; species Ochotona princeps. The sequence goes on from NC_080847.1 coordinate 3,411,849, forward strand.
CATACTGTTTTACGTGACTCATTCACTTGATTTCAAGCAGAAGATTCAGCATGACACTAGCATTTCTTGCTATGACTGAAGATATATTAAATTTGCTTGCAACTATTTTTGCTATTTCTCCTATCTGAAGATTTGTCTCTCAAAGCTGCTTTTGCCAGCACATACATATCTTTGTGATCACATAACATATTGAAAGCTGAACCTTAAATATCTAACGGACTCTAGTGATATGGAAGCCCCTCTGTTCCAGACTTGTTTCTTTTCCATCTAGGATGACCAATCTGCATGGCTTCCAGGGATCCAGGCTGTCCACAATTAAAATAGCAATGACCTTGTCCGTTTTTTCCAATTTTCATTCATGAAAGACACATTTCTTGGACAATTGTTGGTCAATTGCAAGTATATAGGAAAGTGACCATTAACAGTCCACAGTAGTCACAAACTTTGCAAGCCCTATGTGGTTTTTTTTTTTAGCAATTTCTCTATTAAGTTCAATATCTGTAAGAAATTATTGTATTTGACACTGGTGTGATATGCCAACATTTTAAATAAAAAGAGCTGAAGAATTACACAATCTAAATTTCCAGAACTGCCTGGATGCCTTTAGTAATTTGGAAAATTCAGTCAACATATTGTTGCATAAAAAAATTAGATGCACTGAGCATTTCAATTAGTTGTTTTCCTAGTTATTTTTAATTAAATTCTGAATGACAGAACAACTTTCAGTAATTCTGTTATACTTTTTAGAAGCCCCACCCAAAGTCCCTTCTGAAGTACAATACAGGGATATAACAATACTTTGAACCCTATAGTGACTGCTTCCCTTCAAAGAAAAGGATATGACTTGCTTACCCTAACAGACTTCTGTTTGCCAAAAATATTTTGGGCCTCTGCTATGAGAACCATCTATAAGCAGATGAGACTCCCCTTTGGATAATCTTCATAAAGGAAAATCTGTGTTCATTGAAAGGTTGGATTCATTTTTGGAAAGTGTCAAATGACACTCTGTATTCTCAGTGTGTCAACTGAGGGAGGGTAGGCTGTGTGAGTTTCACACATTCATGTTGTGTAGGTGTGGGAAAGGAAACTAACCACAACCCTGAAGGCCCTCTTGGTGCCCAGCACTGTTCCCCACACACTGTGTGTTGAGCTGATGAATGCGTATGACAGCATTGAAAGGTAATATCATCATCCCTGTCTCACCAACAAGAAACTGAAGCACAGGTTGGTACAGCAACTTGCCAAGAGTACAAAGCTCACAAGTGGAAGAATTTTGATGAAAGAAAGGCAGCTAAGTACCAGCGCATGAGTTTTCAACTTCATATAGCCTAAACAGATTGGCCTAACAGCCAGAAAGCAGGGATGGAAACTGCACTGACCAACAGCAATCGCCTCAAACTCTTTCCATGCTCATCTTGTGCAACGGTGACAAGTGGCAACTCTTTAAAAAGATTATGGTGAGTCTTTAAGATGCATTCATACACACAAGGCCTCACATTATCACCAGACCATGACAAGGGCCTGGGTAATTCTAAATCCCTACATTTTTGAGGAAGTTACAATGTTTCTTGGCTTTATGCAAACACAAAGTGAAGCTCCTGGTCAGCTCAATGTCTTAGACAAAGGCATTCACAGTACCACAAAGGCAACTCTTCATCAACATCAAGCACTCCTACTTCTACTGAGATGGTATCTTCTGATTAAAAAATCATAGCATGTATCTGAAACGTGTAAGAGTTACTAGAAAAATGACAGAGAAGAACAAGATGGCAGTACAGGATGAGGACAGGTTTAAATTGATGGAGAATATTTTGCCAGGTTGAAGCAGAGAGGACAGATTTCAGGATACAGGAGAGGACAGGCTGACGGCAGAGGGGCACCTGGAGACCCACAGACATAGGCAAGCAGCAGAGACAATGGATTCATGTGGCAATGACCAGATACCCCAGTAGCAGTCAGTGATCAGTGATTGGAGCTCTACTAACGATCAAGCTCTACTAACAAGCAGTTCACCAGCAGATCAGGAGGTTAACCAAGGCAAAGAACTGCCCATCCTGCCGATTTGTTTGATCTGACTATGAGCAGAGACAGGGTAGCAGACCCCAAGTGACGATGCAGGAACAGGGTAGATTGCACAGCTCAAACCCCTCACCAGTGCCACACTGGGCACCATTTTGTGTACTTTGGCAAAGTCTGAGTGACTGGAGGGACCACAGTGAACTGCACATTTGCTAAGCCAGAAGCAATATCAATTCTAGCTCAGCACTTTGCATTGGTCCCACAGGGAAATCAGTACTGACTTGGCATCCTATGGGTTCCAAATAAAATTGGTCTGGATGGCCCCCAGATCTGGTGGCCAGCAGACCCAGAACCCCACCAGCGCTATATCAAGTGCCATTTCGTGCACTGTGGCAAAGGCTATAGGACTGGAGGGACAACAGTGAGCTGTGTATGTGCTAAGCAAGGAGCAATCAGGTGCCATTTTGTGCACCATGACAAAGGCTGAAGGATTGCAGGGCCAACAGTGAGCTGTGCACATGCTAAGCAGGAGTGAAATCAATTCTGGCTCAGTGCATTGCACTAGTCCTTCAGGAAAATTAGTACTGACAATATCATCAAAATGTTCATATTATCAAAAGTAACATACAGATTCAACACAATCCCCATCAAAATCCCCACAACATTCTCAAAAATAGAAAAGACAATACAACAGTTCATCTGGAAACACAAGAGACCATGAATAACCAAAGCTATCCTGAATGCAATGTGCATCTGTACTGATAAATAAAAGATGGATACCCAACGAAACTGTTGAGTGTATCTTGACAATAGGATGTTGAACTCTGAGACACTGTTTGCACTTTCAGTGTCAGGATACACTTAAATAGTAAAATGATGGACTTACAACTGGTTTTGAAAGACTATACTATTGTAATGATATAGGGGAAATCAGTGGGGAGGCAGGGAATTGGGGAGTGGCGAAGGGAAATCCTGGAACCTATGGAACTGTATCATGGAATAATAAAATAAGTAAATTTAAAAAATAAATAAAAGACATGAAAATAAATGTAAGAAAGAAAGACGACTAGAATCAGGACCCAGAACAATCCTCAAACCCAGGGATTCTGAAATGAGATTTGAGCATGTTAAGTGTTAGACTAAATGCATATCCCCCTCAGTCTTTCATTCCAACCCTAGCAAAGGAGAAATTCAGAAGCAGTGTGGGATGGCTGGTAAGATCATGGCTTTTCGAGGAGGCTGAGGTTGGAAGTGATGGTGAGGCATCCAACTCATAGTTTTCACTGGAGAGTTGAGTTTTCCCAGTTCAAGCACATGCCGCCACAGAGGTCCAAAGCTCTTAAGAGCTCTTTATCAAGCTCTTCTGTCCTGATGGTTGCTTCTGGACCAAGCTCTCTGTTCAACACTAGGTGTGTTACCTGGGATCTCTCTCCATCTACCCAAATCAGATGTTGAGACCTGTCAGTATCACCTCAAAGAACACTCTCTGGGAGAAACTAGGCAAGAATTCTGGTCAGAAACCATACAGAAACTAGTGCTTGATGTTGGGGAGCCAGTGTGTCAGACACAGCACTGAGATTTATGGAAGATCAAACAGACAAAAAACAAACTACTGGGAGACAGCCTCTTACACTGCTTTTTACGCTTTAAATGAATTTCCTGTGAAGGTCTGTGGCCTTTGCCACTTCCCAGTGAGCAGTCTATGCTCTCCTGAACAAGCATCTCTTTAATTGTCTTCCCATCAGAAAACCTCAAATTGGTCATGCCCTTCAGATACATGTATTTCAATTGTACTCTTTTTCTAAATTTGACAGAAACAGACTTTATATTGAACTTTTTTTTTAAAGGCACACAGATTTTTTCCTAAGGCGGAATTTAAGCACCAGGTAAGAACAACAACAAAAACTTAAAGCAGAACCCACAGTAGACAATCTGTCAGGTCTTTATCCCAAATTCATATAGCCTTCGTTTGATTAATTGGTATGCTTTAATCTTGTGGATACTATAAACTAAATACCTAGACATTTTCCTTTTTGCTTTGGCTGCTACTACAATCCTAAACTCACAGACCATCCCTGGAGGCCAATCTTCACCAACTTCCTTCTAGTTCACTACCTTTTATTCTCTTTTCCTTCTTTCTTTTTTTCTCTCAGTGAGACCAGGGGTCAGTTTGACATGGTTTGTAGATCCAACTGGACATCTGCATGTTTCTGTTGAGTTGTTGCTACACAGACCTCATGGCCTACAAGACCAAAAATGTGTACTACTAGCTGGTCTTCCCAGAAAAAAAAAATTCTGACCTCAGCCCTAGACCACTAGCAAAAAACTAACTTTGAGAACAAGGTCCCAACTGCTTTTATTCAAATATAAAAAATAGTTTGTCATATTTAATTGGATAATTATGGGGTAAAAAAAAGTGCACAGGCTAGGGTACACGAAAACGCATCTCATAAACACAGGTGTAAAAAGAAGTACAGAGAGAGAGGAGCAGGCCAGCTCAAAAGAAACTTAAAAATGGGGTAATGACAGGAGTGGCTGCCCACTGTTGTTACCTCCCATCTTAGTTCAGTGAGCACAGTGAGCAAGGAAAACAAACATTGAAGACATGAGACTGAGTCTTACAGCACTTGGGAGTGGGCACATGTCCATTGGCACTTGAATGACCATGGTCCTGGCTGAAAGGAAACAGCTAACAAACTTCAGGAAATCAGACAGAACAGAGACAGGTTCAGAACACTTCTTATAGCCCATGTCCAACTTCTGCAAATTAAAAAGAGTAGATTCCAAACTCTCATTAAAAAGTCAAGACCTGGCAGAATCACTAAATGTTCAATTGGAAAAAAAATGAACAAATATGCTAAAAAAATATTCTAAGGTGATGATTTCAAGAAATAGAAATAAATACTGTCACAAAATGTAAAATTTCAAGTTTTATGTAATTAAACAACAGAAGGCAAAAAAAAAAAAAAAAAAAGCAACAAGAGCCCACAAATCACACAGTGGAACTCCCAGCTTTGGCCAAGGCAACTAAGGTTGGAAGGAATGCCGATAATCAGGCTGTGTAATTCACATGGAAATGCAGACCAACACAGATTTCATAAGACATGGGCAGGGACAATATCGTGAAGCTTTCAGATGTGGCACAAGGCGGTTAATCCAATGCGTGATACCACCGTTCTACATCATAGCGACAGTTGGAGTCCTGGTTGCTCCATTTCAGATTCAACTCCCTGCTAATGAGCCAGAGAAGGCAGTAGAAGATGGCCCACATGTGCTGCCTACTTGGGAGGCAAAAATGTGTTTCTAGTTCTTGGCTTTGGTATGGCCCAGTCCTCTGCTGTTTATTTCTTATGAAGTGCACACATTGTAATTAGAAACAGGAAGTAACTATTAACAAGGATATTGATCACAACATTGTTAGTAATACAGGTTTGATACCCTAAATAAATAGTTCTAATAGTTTGATTATGAACTTTAATATAGAACATTTTGAGCCACTAAAAAAAAACACTCAAAATGAGCTTATGAAATGATCATCAGTAACACAAAGAAAATCTACATGTGTCCATTTACTCCTGCATTTATAACCATATCAGCAGACACAACATTAAGCACTTTTTACATATTTTCTTGTTGTGCCTCCAAAAGTCTATGAAGCAAGCAAGTGTATCATAATGATAAGGAAGCAAATGTTTATTCAGAATTTCCTCTGTGGCAGGCACTTTGCCAGATATCTTACATGGTTTACATCATTAAATTCTGGCACAATCATGTGAGGCAGACACGATTACTACCTTGTTTTATAAACAGAGAAACCTCCATAAAGCCTTGTCTTGCATTACTCATAAAGAGAGTAGTATACCCAGTATTTGAACATCCAAAGCAATTCACTGAATATCCTAAACTTCTACTCCATGGTTCTATGATGTTGTCGTGAATTTTTTTTTCTAAGAAAGAATGGCTAACCGGATGAAGAAAGAGCAGAGGGGACAGTTGGAAGGATGGAAGCGTTGGTTGGTGAGAGGAAATTTCAGGAAAGAGCCAAAAAGCACTTGCACGCTGTGTGTGTGTTTTACGTCATCTTCTATGCTGATATTTTCTTTGTGTGTCTTTGGGAATAACCAGATTTTTCTACAATGCACTGCTTTTATAACCAAAGTACAGAAAAACATTTTCTATTAAAAATTAATTACAATGCAAAGCAGAAAAGTAGTCAAAATATTATTGTTCTTTAGCCCATTTCTTGCACAGAAATGGATTAGTCATAGGTTGAACACCAGCTGAGTGATGTTCCCATCCTAGTGCTCTCTACCATCCTAGAAAGAAAACTCCAGCACCTATCCAATACACACAGCCGCTTCCTAACAGCACCCAGCAGTCTGTCTCAGACAAGCCAACTATGAGAAAATGTGCTAATGGAATTTTCTTCCCCAAAGAGAAAGTTTTGGAGTAAGGTCAGAGCTGGCTAGAAAACAATGATTTAACTTCCCCCCGTCCCCCACTCCACAGTTTTCCTTTATCTTGTAAGTTGACGATTGGAAGAAAACAACATAGTTGTGGAAGTTCTCAGAAAAACTTTAATCCATAACTTGGACAAGGTGAATGGATGATCTTAGAAAACAAAACAGCCTGAATCTTGTTGGCTGAGAAAAACTTGGAGACACCTTGTAAGACTGAGCTGTCTCCACGCAGCCGCATAGCAGACAAATTGGAGCTGTCCGAGTTTAAGTGTAACACTCGGATTTCAGCAGTGATATTTCTGACCTAATGTTCCATTCGTGCTCCCTTTAGGTGACTCGGGTACCTGTAATGAAGGACAAAGTAGATTCTTCGCTTCTCCTCCTTCCTCCCTCCTCTACCCCTTGTCTTCTCTTAGGTGACATAAGGTGCCTCTGAAAGATGTGAAAATTACAGGTGGCAGGTTGCTGTGGTTAACTAACTATCTCACTTTGCTGCATCAGATGAGAGAGGGAGCCTCGCTTTGTTAGCTGTCAGCTCTCCTGGTTAGAAGCACTGAATCCACAGCTTTCTGTTCACCCCACCCCAGGGAGTTTTCAACTCCCAGCAGCAACCTGGGTGACTGCCAAACCCATCTTATACCTGTGGATTCCTTTCCCCCAGGGACCAAGGCTCTTGAAGGAGGCTCTGCTTTAACAGTGTGTCAGCTGTTAGAATACACCTGCATTGTACTGAAAAGAAAGAAGGGAAAGAGACAGTGCTTGTGTTCATCCACATAACCAATCTTCTTGTGGTGCTTTCTTCTTGGTTGTAAGAATTTAGTATGGGGCATGCTGCAGAAGCCTAGTGGCTAAAGTCCTCGCCCTGCATGCCCAGGATACCATATTGGTGCCAGTTCTTATCCCAGCTGCTCTACTTCCCTTTCAGCTCCCTGCTTGTGTCCTGGGAAAGCAGTAGAGGATGCCCCAAAGCCTTGGGACCCTGCACCCATGTGGGAGACCTGGAAGAAGCTTTTGGCTCCTGGCTTCAGATTGGCTCATCACCAACTGTTGTGGTTACTTGGGGAGTGAACCAGGGGATGGAAGATCTTTTTCTGTTTCTCTTTCACTCTGTAAATCTGATTTTCCAATAAAAATAAATAAATCTTTTAAAAAAAGAGTTTATTATGGTGTCATAACACACTTAAGTAGTGGAATGATAGACTTAACGACTGTTTTTGAAGGACTAAACTGCTGTAATGTTATAGGGGAGATGAGTGAGGGGAGGAGAATTGGGGAGGGGGGAAAGGAACCTCCTGAGCCTATGGAACTATCTCATAAAATAAATTTTTTAAAAAGCAGTTTACTTATTTATTTAAAATGCCTCCCAAAATATATCAAGTGTTTACGCCCACTTTCCAGGTTAGGAATCATGTGCCAGGAGGTTCAATAGTTGCCAAGATCACACAGTAAGCTGCAGTCAAGGTCTGAATCCAAGCAGTTGGGCTACAGCTGCTCTGAACACCCACTGGACCGAGCACTGTCTCGGGTCTGCGGAGAGAGCTGCAGATGCAGGAATCCCCAAGGCAGTGGATGTGATGGACATGTCTTCCCTTTGCACTGTAACAGCACTGCTGTCAGTATCAGAGGCTGCCCCGACCAGGCACGAGTTCATGCAGCCACCACAGAGGCTCTAAGCAAGGTGGGAGTGGATGAACCCCTCACATGCATGACTTGTCACACCGACATGCACAGAAACACACTGTCCAAATCAACCCCTCACAACATAAGCTGTGCCCCGACCCAAGTGCGCAGAAATGCACTGTAAGCATGGTCTTAACTCAACGCGGCCTCATTCCAGCTCCATCAGAGTCAGCTGGGATGTTTGATGCTGAAAACAGCCGATCTCTCTGTGCGGCCCCAATCACACTCAATGGAAACAGCAGCCAAAAGGCCTGGCAATCTGCATTTGCAGAGCTTCGCCAGGTGAATCTGCCAGACACAAAGGTTTGAGAAATTTGCTGAGATGGTGTTGTCTGATGGTGCTGTTCAGTAGCAACTAACACAGAAAGCACTGCACATCTAAAGCACAGGTCAAGAGACGACCTTCACTGCCTTCATTTCGTACCAGTGATTAAGAGGCCAGACTTTTCCACAATCCAGCTGGCACACACTTCGTGCCCTCTGGTTTCTTACCCCATTCTTAAGTTTTCTGAATTTAATGGTGTGAAACCCCACTGCAGTAGCCTCAGGGGCCAGTGATCTGTAAACTTCTGCCCTACAGAAGGTGCTAATAAAGGAAGGATAATTGAAATTAGTGAGTTTTCTCAGAGGGCAGATCTCTTCAGACCCCTGCACAAAGGCAGTGACCTCTATTTACCAAATCATTGCATTAAAGAGACAGACTTCCATATGCCACCTTCATTTCAACAGCTGTGTTCTTTGAAACCCAACACATCTTTTTCTCGGGACTGGAATTTAGATAGAACAGGGAGAACTACTGCCTGTGCCGCCTGCATCCCATACGGGTAGTAGTTCATGTCCCAACTGTTCTACTTCCAAACCAGCTCCATGCTAATGGTTGGGGAAAGCAAAGGGAGATAATCCAAAGTTTGGACACCTGCCATGTACATGGGAGACCCAGACGAAGCTCTTGGCTCTGGCCCGGCGCAGCTCCAGACAATGAAGGCATCTGGGGAGTGAACCAGCAGATGACATACTCTCTTTCTCTTGCACTCATGCTCTCTCCCTCTGCCCCCGGCCCAGCTCTGAATTTTAAATAAATCTTTTGTAAAAAATACACCTTTTCTCCTCCCCAAATGGAGAGTAAGCAGTAACCTATCAGAAAGGGAACAGAAATGAAATTGGTTAAACATCCTGTTAAGACAATGGCTAGAATGGTTCTTCTTCTTCTTATATTGCTAATTTTTTTTCTCTCATAAAGAAAGAAGGTGAGGAGAAGAGTGGGAAACCACCAAAGGCCACAGGGTTGGGAGGTAGTGGGGGGAGAGTTGTTAAGGAAAAAGCCAGTGGAGGAGAAAGTAAGAAAATAAAAATCCGCCTTGCACAGGCTCTCGTCCAGCACAGCTGAGATGCTCCTGAAGGCTTTCACTCCAGCTGCACTCTCCAAGGTTTGCCTTCCCATGTCCACATGGGACAGCACTGCCTTGTGGCCAGAGGTGGCATGGTTTGTGTGCTAGTGACCTTGGGAATCAAAATTTGCCTCTTCACTTCTGGCGACATCGCAAGCAGCACCCAGGCTGAGAAGAATCCTGACCCAGCAGATGGAAGCTTGCCTCCCCCTTGTAACCCTTCACTAGCGACACTGAGCACCTGTTACTAGAGCCGAAGCTTTACAACCTTTACACATCATGGTGTTAAGTCAGGAGGAATAAAGGATAAACTGAGTTATAATTTATACACTCTAAAAAATCTTTGCTATTTACTTTTAAAAATTCTAACATTAACCTGAAAGGAAAGGAAAATTTCACTTCTTTCTGAAGGTTATTTCTTTATGGCTTACTGTTAGACACAGGTATTTAAAAAATATTTAACATCATTTAGGTAAAATAAAACACAGGTTCCATGTTAAAAAAGTAGCTGAAGAAAGATAAAACACAAAGCAGAAAGCACATCTCGCCTCCAACCCAATCACCTGGAAGTCAGCTCTGCTGACACGGACAGGCATCTTTCTGGATGTATATGATATGATTTTGTGGAGAAGATGACAAACATCATTTCAAAATGTTTATCTAGAAAATTACTGAGATTGCACGACATTCTGAAACTGTTTTCACTGTCATTCAGCACTGTGATAAAACACGTTACATAATAATCAAATTTAGTATTCAAATTCAAACAATAAAACATGCCCCTATCTGTAGTTTGCGGATATTTGTTCTTGCCAAATGATCTTGTTAAAGTGGTGCAGAACGACCTCCCATTTATCCCACATCTGGGGCAAGGAATACATATCAAAGACAGCTGGGGAGAAACACAAGGGAAAAAGAGTTGGCAGGGTGTGTGTGGCGGGGGAGAGGGCTCAGCCTCCCATGGGCACAGGCGTGGTGGCAGAGACCTGACCACCTCCTCCTGCCTGGGGTCCATCATCTCTGAATTTGCCATTGCATCAAGTGACAGCCCGTGAGGTTAGCGGCAGCACCATGGGCAACAGCAGGAAATCACAATCAGCAAAGCAGCGTGTGCCCTTTGCTATGCCCTGTATTTGAGTGAATCATCCATTTACCCTCCACCATCAGGAAAACAGATACAACCAGTAAATGTCCACTTTACAGACAGTGAAGCTGTAGTCCAGAGAAGTTAGGCAACTTGTCCAAAAGTTCCAGCCTTTGTAAATGGCAGAGCCTGGAATGAACCCAGGAGTGACGGACTGGCCGAGCTCCCTCCTTAAAAGACTCCATTCAGAAGGGACCCTCATGAGCAAAGACCCAGCGGCAAGAGGATAAGGTGCAGATCACAGGGGTGGAGCTTCATGCAAGAAGCAGCTTTGGCTTCCCTTTGTTTCAAGTATCAACATTTTATTTTATAAAATGTTTGTATATTGAACATTTGTGTGCTCATTAGTCCCTAAAAACATGGATATTTAACTGAAGGTTATTTAATAATTAAGCCCAATATTAGTTTTAAAGAATCACCACGATGCACTCTAATAGACTCTACAAAATATTCAACATTTGCCTGCTTTTTTTTAACCTAGCATTTTCTCATATCTTTGTATGTTTCTCAGAAACACATTTTCACAGCTACAAAATACTAGATTATATGAAAGCATCAGGATTTATGTGTCTTTTTCCTGAGTTGTTCCTGTATTTTCCTTGTTCTAAATTGTTTTCTTAGCAACATACTTGTACATAAAACTACTTAGAAAATGTTTAGAGTTCTGAAGCTTCTCAATATATACTGGGTCTGTAGAGGACGCTACCAGGAAAAACACAACAAAGCCGCTGTCAGTCACAACTGATCACAGCCAACTTCCGCTCTGCAGCAGAATCTTCCTCACCCTCAGCAACTGCCCCGTGTAGATCGGGCGCCAACCACACAGCAGCACCAGGCTCAGAGCGGAGTGTGTGTCCACATGTCCCAAGCACCCAGCAGTCCTTTTCCTCATATGGGGATCCCCTGGAAGACCCACATGTCACTCCGTCATTGCCAGAACTACTGCCAGGTTCCATTAGTTGAGCTCATTTTGCCTTCGCTTTCCAAAGTGCAGATGCATGGATCAACACAATCATTTAAGAATGGTTAAGAATCAGCTTTCTACTTGTCTATGTTCCTTTAAAATATTCTAGTCTATTTAAAAAAGAAATGGGAGGAAGACTTGGCACAACAGTTAGGACGCCCCCTAAGACACGTGTATCCTGAATCGGCGAGCCTAGGTTCGAGCCCCAACTCCACTTCAGATTCAGTCTCCCTGTTACTGTGTACCCTGGGAGGCAACAAATGAGAGTTCACACACTTGAACCCTGCCATGTGTGTAAGAGTCCTAGGTTGAGTAATGGGACCCTGATTTGCACCCACAGTGCTCCAAGAATTTGGAGAGTGAGTCAGCAGATGAACAATTTGTCCATTGCTTTGTCTCTCTGCCTTTTAAGAAAAGTAGAAAAAAATGTTCTTAAAAATCACCATTAACACTGTTACTACCTGCTAAGAACAAGATTTCTGCATTTACGCGATGAAAAATATCTGCTTTGGATTGAATATTTTATTATCAGAGAGGGAGTTGAATGCCAATTCAGATCTAAATTAATAAAGACATGGGGACAAGCATAGATACATACCCATATAAATAACCACACATGTAAGTTAATACTGAGATGCTGAAAAGACAGAATTCCTGGAGACAGAAATTGGACAGGATTACATATTTAAACAACACAGCAAATAGAGTCACAGAAGATGGCAGCGGGCACTCAAGGGCCCCCAAGCCATGCCATCCAAAGGGGTGAGGAATGATCACACACTGGCCCTAAGCGCAGGACAAGCCTAGCCATGGATCAGCCTTGGCTGCATGCAGTTTCCAAATGTACCTCACAGGCGTAAAGAAACATAGCACCCCTCAGAAGGTGATGTGGAAACTGGAAGGGCAGGTGCTTGTTCCGTTTCAAAGTGCTGTAAGCACGGTCTTCCCTAGGCAGTCACTGGACACCAGAAAGCAATGCATAAAGGTGTTCAAGCTCTCGTTGACTTCACCTTATTGGCTGTCCACACACAGCCCAGGTGCTGGGCAGTATTTGCCGTGCTTTTGGGATATGGAGATTGAGGATCTGAAAGTGAACTCTCTCACGTAAGGCCAGGAGCATGTACCAAAATCTTCAAAACAAAGTTCAGTGATGTGGTATCATGCAAGAAGTGTTGACTTCAACATCAGTGTCAGCTGTAAAGCGCTGACCAACTTGTCAACTGTACCATCCTATTGACGTGTAATAGAAAAGTTAATAACTTGTAATTACAAGATGCTTTTCACTACAGTGAACATGACATGTTTGCTAATCAGGCACCGTTGACCATTGATTTAGGATATTAGAGTGGCAGCTGGCCTTCTGCAATCAACCAGGCAAGTGTTATCCATAACTAGGATGGACCTGGAAAAGGTCCAAAAACAAAGCAATTTGTTACTTTCCACTTCCCTAAATCCATCACCAAAATAACAGAGCAAATGCTGCCATTCAAATCACTTTTATATACCCTCAGGCTGCACTAGAGCAAGACTGTTGGCAGGAGAAACATTGGGCATCCACTTTAGAAGAACTGGTATGTGGAACCTACCAGCTCAACCCAGCACTGTGCAAATACAATGGGAAACGTTATAATAATAGTGTAGTAACACTCAGACCCCTGAGCTAGGTAGCCTGTGAAGAGGCACTGTACGGGGTGAAGCACTGGTTAGGGCAAGGCAAGCCACTGCAAAGCTGAAAACATCTTGGGCAAGAAAGAGAGGCTGAGAAAGCTCTATCAAAGATCAGTGTTCTTACCGCTTGCTCACAAGACTCAAGGATGGACTCAGGACCCAACACCCAGCTACAACAGTTAATACAAATAACCCCCCATTTGTTGTACAGTGATTCAGATTTACTTTCAGAATCTCTCTTTCAAAGTGAAACTCACAGATGCTAAGCAGCCCCCTCTAGGTTTCAGAGCTGGCCAAGGTTAGAGCGCCATTTGGGCCTCAGAGACTGGGCATTTCCTGCAGACCAAAGCTGTCATGTTGATGAGCATATGCAGGGCCTGTGGAGCTCTAAGCAATTCTGGCTTCTCCCACTGGAATACTATGGAGCTGGCTGTGAAGACAGGGAGTAGGTTGCCAGTCTGGTTATAGGGTGGGAGGGGACAGCTTTAACCAAGGGGAGAACCTGAATATCAAGAAAGGCCTTGTGGCCCTTGTGCAATAGCCTAGTGGCAAAAGTCATTACCTTACACATGCCAGGATCCCATACGGACCCAAATTCATGTCCTGGCTGCTCAACTTCCCTTTCAACTCCCTGGTTGTGGCCTGGGAAAGCAGTCGAGGACAGCCCAATAGCTTGGGACCCTGCACCTATATGGGAGAGCTGGAAGAAGCTGCTGGCTCCTGGCTTTGGATCAGCTCAGCTCTAGCCGTTGGTGCCACTTAGGGAGTCAGTCAGCAGACAGAAGTTCTTTCTCTCTGTCTTCTCCTCTTTGTAAATCTGACTTTCCAATAAAAATAAATAATTCTTTAAAACAAAACAAAACAAACAAAAGGCCTAGTGGACTCCCATGAAGTTGACCACTCCTGTAATGAGTGTGCTTGGCTTAGTCACATCAGGCCTGATCTCAATGTTACACAATCAAGTGACACCTGGGAGGGTTAAAGAGCTGATGAGAGGGTCTTGGTGCTTGGAGTGGTCAAAAGCAAAGCTACTGGATCTGTGTGCCTCATTCCTCAGCAACATCCTCCAGGCTGAGGGTCTCCTAGGGCTGCCAGTGCCCCCACTGCTCACTGCCGCCATCTAGCTCTGACTCCTCAGACCCCACTTGAATCCACTCACTCCCCGAACATGTCTGAGGAAGAGAAGCAGGAGGTAAGCAACTCAGCCCCGAGGAGGGGTCTGGAAGAAAGCCGCTGCTCTCAACTCCTGGACGTTTGCCTAGGTGCTTCCCTCCCAGTCCTCAGCTGGGCCTGTCCTGTAGCAGGGCTGGCGCGTGCACAGGTGCCTGGGCGCCTTCCTCTCCAGGGCTGGCGCGTGCACAGCTGCCTGGGGGCCTTCCTCTCCAGGGCTGGCGCGTGCACAGCTGCCTGGGGGCCTTCCTCTGCAGGGTGGGCTCATGCACAGGTGCCTGGGCGCCTTCCTCTCCAGGGCTGGCGCGTGCACAGCTGCCTGGGGGCCTTCCTCTGCAGGGCGGGCTCATGCACAGGTGCCTAGGTGCCTTCCTCTGCAGGGCTGGAGCGTGCACAGGTGCCTGGGTTCAGCCTGGCCCAAGCCTGGCTATTTTGGCCATCTGGATATGAACCAAAGAATCGAGAGGGTTTTTTTTTTCTCTCTCTCTCTCTTTCTCTAACTCTGCCTTTCAAATAAATGAAATCTTAAAAACAAACAAACAAAAACAGCAACAACAACAACAACCCAAAACAGGCAGGCCCAAGCCCCAGAAACTCAGGTCTCCCCCAGTACCCATGTGAAAGCAGACAGGGGCTTCGTTTTGCATGTTCCGGGAAACCCCAAGTTTTTGTTGTTTGTTTTAGTTTTTTTCAATGATTAAGGGACATTTGTGGGCAAAGCCCTATTGTGGAGGGCGACTGGGAGAGGCTGCTGTATCTAGAGTATGTCTGCATGCCTTTTGGCACATTCACTGTGTGTTTTTACATTATAAGCATTCCTCACAGCCGCCAGGCAGGGAGAGGCCAGCCCAGGGTTCCTGCAAACCAGGAGCACTGAGCTGCATATATGGACCTGGACATGTTTTCTGTGTTTTGGTAACACTGTGGTCAACTGATACAAAAATTAAAATATTACTCATAGAAAGAAGAAACAAAAAAGCTTGAGAGGCCCACTGAAAAAGAAAATGCCAACATTCCTAGACTTGTTTAATTTCAAAGCATTGTCCTGTCCAGGAGATCATGCCCCACGGACAAAGTTTGGGAAATGCCAGCCTAGGACAAGCACAAACCACCAGAGAGCTGAGTCAGTTCCACTAGCACGGCCCAGGGATTAAGGCACTGTATCCAGAAATCCCCACTAGATAAAGCACTGCACACCACTCCCAACTTGACTATTCAGCGCGGGAAGTTCACACAAGCTCAATTAGTCTGAGGCCATACAGATGGCTCATTTATCAAACAACAGTCTCTTTGTAAGACTTGCTTCAATACCCTCATCTTGTGCATCTAACAATCCTAGGTAAGTCCATCAAGAACTTTACCCAATGCCCCAAATGCCAATAGTTCTATATTTTGTATTACCTGTGCCTGTACCCTGCCCTAACTTTTAAGCGTCCACTCTAGCTTCCACCTCTGAGGGACTACAAAGGTCCCATCGAGGTGGTGTCCTTGCTTACACAGGTGAGTTCTGAGAATTAGTTCGTTAAACAACAACAAAGCGTCTGGAGACACTTTGGGAGGTCATTCTTACCATGTACTTGGTGTCCTTCCTTAACAAACCACAGGACCTGGGTGAAGCCTGGGCAAGGTACCCTGGCACCAGTGCTCCACAATCAGTACCCAGCACTGCCCAGCGCCCAGGAGCACTGGGTTGGTGCTCACCACTTGGTAACTCCATGGACTCCTCTGAAATCGGCCTCCAACTACTCCACCTGTGCCCCAGGCCACAGACCGGGCTCTTGATTCCATGCCAGGGCAACTGGCTTCCCTTCTAGATATCTAATGCTGACATCCTATACAGGAGAGTTCTTAGAGTTCAGTTATTTAACGAAGAACTAAAAGTATGGTCTACACAGTCCAGTGCCCAACCTCTTCTTTTTTTTTAAGATATGTTTATTTTTATTGGAAAGGCATATATAGAGAGAGGAGGAGAGACAGAGAGGAATATCTTTTGTCCAATGGTTCACTCCCCAAGCGGCCGCAACGGCTAGAGCTAAACCACTCTGAAGCCAGGAGCCAGGAGCTTCTTCTGGGTCTCCCATGTGGGTGCAGGGTCCCAAGGCTTTGGGCTGTCCTCGACTGCTTTCCCAGGCCACAAGCAGGGAGCTGGATGGGAAGTGGGGCTGCTGGGATTAGAACTGGCGACCATATGGGATCCTGGTGTGTTCAAAGGGAGGACTTTAACCGCTACGCTATCACGCCGGGCCCGCCCAACCTCTCCTTAAGGGCCATCTACAAAAATGCAGAAATGAAAAGCAGTGTGATGCAGCAATATACCTGTTGAATCCTTTTTTTAAATGCTTATACAATTGTCCTTCATTATCTGAAGAGAACTGGTCCCAATAACTCCTGCAGACACCACAATCTTCAATGCTCATGTCTCTAATATGTCACAACATGTGTATATAACCTGTACACATTATGCTTTCAGCAATTACTACATTACTGACACACCTAAGATAGCATAAGCACTGGTAGTAGTCGTAGCACCATCCTACTTACAGAGTGACCACAATAAAAAAAGGTCTGTACATATTCAATACAGATTTCTTTTTCAAATACTAATATTTTCCACTCATGACTCATTGACTCTGCAGACATGAAACTGATAGATACAGACGGCAAACTGCATTTTTCTTGTTTTGGGCTTTTAGCTAATTTTTATTACACTGTTAAGAAAAAAAAACTTGAACAGAAAAATGTAGATACCATTTTCTTCCAATGTCACGTACAGGTATTAGCATACACACTCAAGGAATGCCTAATCATGTAGAACATATCATTCATTTACCTCGCTGCTTTCTATTCACTAAGACACAGACAATGAAATTCCACATTACTTAGATTTCTATTCAGGGGTGATGCAAGTAACAGTTTAAAAAAAATGATCCCAGAGATACAATCACGTTCCCTGTAGGACATTAACCTGCCTTGTATGTAACCTAACAAGCTTATTTAATATCCCCTGATCACTCATTTGCTTACCAAGTATCAAGCTCCTCACATGTTCCTTGAGCCATTCTCATCATTTTGGTCATTTGCTTTTAATTGTTAAAATGAATAATATCTTTGGCATGTGTTCATTTTCTTCTTATGAGTCATTTTCAATTGTCACAAAATTAATTTTTTATGTAAGTGTCAGTCTGGGATGCAATGCAACAAAATAAAATCAAACAAATCCAGCGACTCACTCTGAAAGTATGGAAAACACCATCGCAACTCCATGAGTTCTCATCAATCAAAGCCCTGGAATTTCTCTACTTTCTGAGACCCTGTCACTCAGGTCTTTGGATGACACTGTGAGCTATAGGATTTCCTTCCTTCTAATTCAAACATTTTTTTTTTAAGTTTGGAGTTCTTCAAGGTTCATCAGAACCCTTAGTCAGATTTCAATTGTAGCTGACAAAGTACTTGCTCACAGAGAACAACCTACCCTCTTGTGGGAGAAACACAGAGGCCACCACACTCGCCAAAGGTGCCTGGCCAGCAGCCCTGAGGAGCACAGTGTGAATCAAGCTACCCCAAACCAAAGCAGGCTGCTTCTGATCTCAACAACTCAGGCATAGTTTCAATTTAGGCCCGAATCACTCTAGAACTGTTTTGGTCTAGGTTGGGATTAATATTTATTTCTTAGGTTCTTTTTAAAGTATGGGTACCAAAATAGCTTGCAGTGTGGTAAAGTTTAAATTAGAAGGTGAAGCATTCACAAACTTGGGCCATGTTCGGGGATCGAATTGACCAGGAAGAAGGCTACCTACCCTCTGTTCATTGCTCCAGCAGGGAGACAGAGAGAGTGAGAGAGCATTTATGAGCCTAGAAAGGGAGTGGTTATATGGTATCATCCCAGGTCACAGGTGAGAGCAAGTACTTCCTGGGAAAGGGGTTCTTTGACTGACAAGCAGGATAGAGTTATATAGGACTGAGGAGACTGTGGCTTCCAACTCCTGAGGCTAAACTAGCCACCTAACCCATATCAGAACCACCCTGGCCACACGCCTCGATGACTGCAGTTCAGCAAGGGAAGCTCTGGGCCTTCACCTAACAGCCACTGGTTCTCTCTCCCTCTCGCATGTGGACAGAGGTCTGCTCCAGCCCAAGCTTGCACACTGGATTTGGCCCCATGGCTGCACATTCATCAGACAACCCTGCTTATACTGTCACTTCAGTTTCCCTGTTACTCTCCTACCATTCGTCAGCACCTGCAATCTGAAGCCTCGGTCCTTTTGCAGTTAGCATGATTTATCCTCATGTACCCTCTCTCTTTGTTTTTATTTGACAAACTTCCTTCCACTGAAAGATGCAGGGCTATCCATATTCCTCTGAGGGCTTGACTCATATTTTAGACTGTTTTTCAAGTACTAATTATTTCTTTCATGTTGTTATTCAGAATCGATGTTGCCTCATTTGGAATCTCCTTTCCCCCAGGAATTTAACGTATGCATATGAAAATTAAAACCGGTTTTAGCTAAAAACAGACCCTCTGGGAGATCTTCAAAATCAGCTGACATGCATAGTTATCAAGAACCTGGACCCCTGACAACTGCTCTGGCTTTGAATGGGAAGGAAATCCGCTGGTGCAGCAGCTGGCCACTTTTCAGGGTGGCCTGCCAAGACACCATGGACCACATTGCCCACAAACAGGGAGAGGGGTTTGAGGCAGGCTGACACCACCCCCAACACACACACACTCTCTACTGTCCCCCAAAGTGGCTGGAACGTGAAGACACAAACAAGGTCTTGGCAGGTAGACGTCAGCGCCTTTTCGAAGGACAGTCCACAATTCTGAAGGCCACAGGACTGAGGCAGATCCAGAATGTTTCTCTAACTCATTTGGCAGCAAAACGCAAACCAAGTTGACGTGATGGGATTTGTGGACTCTGTTTATCTTCCTAAGGGTAAATATTCCTGCTTTACCATTGAAACAGCACCTGTTCTTTGCAGGGGACTGCCCTATGTTCCAATGGCAGAGCTGCATTGCCTGCGTGCCTGATGGTTTATGTGTTGGGATTCTAATTCCCCAAGTCAGCAGGTTTGGGAAGTGGGCCCAGTTGGAGGACTCAGATCCTGGGGTTGGTGTCCTAACCAGTAGCTTAACGCCTTCTTTCCTGGGACGGATTAGCAGCTGTCCTAGAGGTACCGTGGCCTTCTCTTCTGCAGACACTAGCTTGACCTTTTGCCTTCAGCCATGAGGGAAAGAAGTAGAAGGCCTTGACAAGAAGCTAGGTAGATACTGGTACTTTGGAACTTTGGACCTTGAGGACCATAAACCAAAGCATACTATTTCTTCATAATTACTCAGTCTCAGGCACTGTGATGCAGCAAGAGGAAACCACTTGATTTCCCTAAAATTCCAGAATACATCTTCACCTATACTTGGGAGGAATCACAGTCCAAATCTTTATCAGGGTCCATCCTTTCAATGTTTAACTCAAAGCGATCAAATACATAGAAGCACTAAAGGCTAAGTACAGGAAGGGTAAATACCTTTGCAACACAAAAAGGCTCATAAAGGGATCTCAGCAGAAGTAAAAAGAAAACAGATGCTTTCAGGGCGCCGAACAGTGTTCAGTATAGTCTGCCCCCCCTTCCCCTGGCTCTGCTTTGGAAGACCCTTGGCACTGTCCACTCAGAGGGCAACATCCTACAAATACCTGCCTTCAGGCCCTGGTTCTAGCCTTTCAAAAAATGAAATCAAGCAACCTCCAAAGATAGAGTAGTTATACAGCAAACATTGCCGTAACACTGCTGTATGAGTTATTCTTCTTTAAGGTGTCACCTTCACTTTGCAGGTGATGGAAACAGGGGCCTTGAAATTTACATGACTCAAAATACCATCTGTCTGACATGGGGGAAATGAGCAGTGTGTCAAGATTCTTTACCTGCCAACGCCCCCCCCCCCCCACAACACAATTGTGAGTGGGGCTCAAGGGCTGGTTGGCTTATCTGCTCATAAGATAGAACAGGAGCCCCTCCCTGAGGGAACAAGTGCAGCACTGGACTCAGAATCCCATGGCCTATTTCCTGTTTGTTGAGATCCTCAACAAACCATTAAGCCCACACGTGTAGAATGGGTTTTTGTACCTCCATCTCACCGGGTAGATCATTGTGTGGGTAAAATGGCAGCCTACTTGCTCTACAGCTGAAGAGAGGCACCTGTGCCCTACTAAGGGCTTCTGTGTGAGCTGGTCCTTCTGCCCCCACACTTAGCCATCTGATCTTCCTGTTTAAAACTTGTTCCTTCCCACAGTTCAGGTCTCAGCTTCTCCATCACCTACACAGCCTTGAAGCTATCTCTGTCATAGACCCTGTCTCATTTCCTCCACAGACTTCATTATTATCCTAACCAGTGCATTTTCCTGTATCTGGCGTTTTCTCTTTGGACAGGAGGCACTCTTTTGGTCTTGTTCAACAGGGCCCTGGCACAAGAAAGGTATTTCTTGAAAAATGGGCTGAATGATTGGTAAAGATCCAATCCATGCCTTTGAAATTTTTTGTCCCACTTCACCGTCCAAAAGGAGAAATAATGGGGCTGACTATAAAAACACTCTGGAATATTCTGCTGGACAAGGATGTTTACTTCCTGTCCTTTTATGTTAACAAAAATTTCTATGAAAACAAAGTTGAGAAGGACAGAGGGTGCTACAGTTATTAGCCTGTGTATGGATTTGATCTGTTATAGGATAATTAGATCTTTTGCCTTCCCAAACTATTTAAAGCCATGCTGAATCCTTCCCAATTCATATTTTAATGCCTGGCTCATTAAGCAGCCCAATTCATGTGCTTTTAATACCAGAAGTCAGGAGAAGCTTTGCAAACATCCATATGTTTCTGTATTCCTAATCCCTTCAAGAAAAACAGAAATAAAAGAAATATAGAACAGCTCAAGGACCATGTGAGTGAAGACACTAAACAGGTTGAAGAGTGAGGCCATATGGCACAATTAGGATTTCAGAGTCTTAATTAAGCAATCTGCTCACCAGCATCAGCACAGAGCAACCTGGTGTGATATATGACGGCTGTCCTCAGCCCTGCTACCTAGAAGACATTCCCACGTCTCTCTGTGTGCTGGATTCTAAATATTTTCATGTGTGCAGCACAGTGTTGATGACAATAGGCGAGGACACCTACTCTTTTGCTTTGTCCAGTCCAGCATCAACATGTTCTTTCAGCCACAACAACTCTGTTTCTACAGCCTGGCTGGTGTAGGGATCAGCACATGACACACACAAACTGGACCAAGCGAAGTTAGTCAACAGATGTTTGCTTGGAGAAGTGGTATTATGTGTGGCTGAACTGGAGCATCTGGGAGCCACCTACAACCCTGGGCCCCTGGGTGCTGTAACAGGCTAATTTTCTGCCTGTACCAATGGCATCCCATGTGGCACCCAAATCATGCCCTGGCTGTTACACTTCTGACCCAGTTCCTTGCTTATGATCTGTGAGAACAGTGGAGGATGGCCCAAGTCCTTGAGTCCCTGTATCCAAGTGGGAGGCCTGAGCTCCAGGCTCCTAATTTCAGAACAGTTCAGTCCTGGCTACTGCAGCCATGTGAAGAGTGAACCAATGAATGGAAGACTGCTCTATCTCACCTTCTCTCTACTAATGCACTTTCCAAATAAAAATTTAAAAAATCTTTTTTATTAAGAAACAACCTTCTAGAACAGAGTTGAAAGAAGTGCATTGTTAATGACATTACTAAAGCATTTACATTCAGCTCAAGTTTTAGAATTTTTATCCATGTGAGCTGGCAATTTAAATGCTTCTGCTGAAGATGGAGTTGGCCTACTGCTGGTTGCAACCCAAATAGCCCAGGCTAATATACCCTCATTACACTAAAACAGAAAAAAGGCGTCTAAGCTGAGACTAGACTATGTTTTGTACAAGCTCTCTTCAAGACATCTTCCAGCTTTACTTGATTTTTTTCTAATCCTGAGAGATATCTGTTCCTAATATTTTTGTTGAAAAGGAAAATTTACAGAGAAGGAGAGATGGAGACAGAGAGAGAGATAGAGAGATGGAGAGAGAGAGAGAGATCAGAGACCCATCATTGGCCCACTCTCCAAATGGCTGTGAAGGGCACAGCTGGGCAGATCTGAACCAGGAGCTTCTTCCAGGTCTCCCATGCAGGTGCAGGGTTCCAAGGCCTTGGGGCATCCTCTACTACTTTCCCATGCCACAGGCAAGGAGCTGGATCAGAAGTGGTGCAGTCAGGACACAAACAGGCACCATATGTGATGTTAACACTTACAGGTGGAGGATCAGCCAATTGAGCCATGGACCTGTTTCCCACCCCACCCAGCCTTAACTTTATTCTTCACTCTGACACTTCTCAATCATGCTGTTCTCTCCTCTGCTCTTCTCTGATACAAATCTTTTCCATCCCCTCTTGGAATTTCTGAAGTGGCTTACTGCAGACCAAGCCATTACTACCTTTTCCTTGTCATCAATTTCCTACACTGAGTATCCAGAAAGTCACTCATAGTGTCTGATCACATGGGTACGTGGCCACCTACCACCTGCATTAATGATCCAAATCCTTGAAAATAGTCAGGATTCCACACCTTTCATCTCTTAGTCACAACCTCTGCTTCCTCCAACACAAATAACAGTAGCTGACAATATGAGTGAGGGCAGAGTAAGAAATGCACACACCCCATCTCACATTGCATCACCTGGCTTGCACACTGGTCTGGGAGCCACAGGGGAACCATATGAGTGAACTGAGAAGACTGTGAGGAGCAGGTAGAGCAAACAAGGGTACCTGTGGATACTGGAAGTCGACAGGGAAGGCCTCAGTTGCAATGTCCCAATACTACTTCTAGCAGCTAATATCGCAGTGCTTACTATAATTGAGCCACTACTCTATATCCCATGTAGAGATTAGTATTTAATCTTTGAAATACCATATTGAAGCTGTTGCTACAGAATCCATTTTAGAAATGAGGAAATAAAAGTATAATGATTTCTTCTGCCCCTCACCCCCACGCAAGTTTCTTAGCTGATAATGGGATGACCTTAGATTTAAATGTGGAAAGCCTGTCTCTGGGATCTATATTCTGGAGATCCAAGACTACTCACCAAAAAAGAATTTTTAAAAGTGAAATTCTTCGGGCCCGGCGGAGTGGCCTAGTGGCTAAAGTCCTAGCCCTGAACGCCCCGGGATCCCATATGGGAGCCGGTTCTAATCCCGGCAGCTCCACTTCCCATCCAGCTCCCTGCTTGTGGCCTGGGAAAGCAGTCGAGGACGGCCCAAAGCTTTGGGACCCTGCACCCGTGTGGGAGACCCGGAAGAGGTTCCTGTTTCCCCGCTTTGGATCTGCGAGCACTGGCTGTTGCGGCTCACTTGGGGAGTGAATCATCAGACGGAAGATCTTCCTCTCTGTCTCTCCTCCTCTCTGTATGTCTGACTTTGTAATAAAATAAATAAATCTTTAAAAAAAAAAGTGAAATTCTTCATGTTGATGACAAATTCCTTTCATTAAAAACTTCAGACTCCAACATTGAGCTACAAAACAGGGTATTATTTGTGCAGCAAATTTAGCCAAAGGGCTCACAATGTGAAGCCTAGGGTCTGTTTATTTCTTTCACCCTACTGATAAGAGAATTTATGCCAGAGCTGGCTTTGTGGTACAGAGAGTTAAGCTATTGCCTTATAACACTGACATCTCATACGAACATGGTTTGAATTTCCAATCCAGCTCCGTGCTGGAAGTCACTGGAAAGAAGCGAGATGGTCCAAATATCTGGGCCCCTGCCCTCCATGCAGATCTGCCCAGCTCCAGCCATTTCAGAGAATGAACCAGTGGATGAAACATCTCTTTCTCTAACTCTGCTTTCCAAATGCATAAATAAATCTTAAAAATCAAAGAAAGATTATGCCAAGAGCTACCCCTGTATCTGGTTCCTCATTTACTAAGTCCTCTCATCCTAACACATATTTCCCAATCTTCAAAGAACCCACATCTGCTGGAAAGATCTCTAAGCATTTTCATTCTTATCCCTCCCTGACACATGGGTGTGTTCACCTTTTAACCCACAGTCATTTCACGGCAGTACTTCATGTTTATAAGGTAGTTAGTGCCACATATTTATGAGGGCCCGAATGATTGCCAATTGACTAACAAGATTGTAACAGACATGCTGGAAGGATGGAAGGACAAACCAGTGAAACACTGCTTTTCTGCAGAACTCTGTTTCAACACAGGAAAATCTCCTATGAAGGTCAGCAGGAGGCCAAGTCTGAGCCAGTTTTAACTAACTTCACAGTAAGAGTGAATGAGATGGAACCAGAGTACTTTCCATGATGCATCACAGAATCTCGAAATCAACACCTCACCTGCAGCCTCAGCCTTTCTCAGTCTCATCCAGATCACAGCACAGGTGAGCTTCAAAAGCTTCACCCATCAGTTAACTAGTCTCCCAACAGAAGAGTAAATCTGAGTAGCATAAAGGATGCTCAGAAAATGGAAAGGAAGTGATCAATTTTGCCTTTTAAAATTCTACTTATTTATTAAATTCTTTATTTTGCAAATGGCTAAGCTTATGGTTACAAAATAAAGTGAAAGCACATCATTGTAAAAATTGAAGGAGAAAGCAAGGAATGAGGAGGGTGGGATTGTGAGGGGGAAAGGGTAGTGAAAGAAGTGTCATTATGCTATTAGATATGAATATATATGAAATACATAAAATCTGCTCGTTATATAATTTTTTAAAAAAATAAGCACAAAAAATGAAAGCAAAAGTACAAGAATTTAGAAAGTTCTTGAGGACAGAGAACCAGACAGAAGCCTACATCAGCTTGACTTCAGGGAAACAGGCATTTCTTTACCTGCCTGGTTACAAAGTTCAGGTTTTGCTATTGTTCAAATGAAATATTTTCAGGATGGTCAACAGGGGCTTTTGTTTTGGCATTTAATTCACTGGGTATGTATTTCCTAAGTGAGCATGCAAAAAATCTCTCACATTGCTTTCCCATTAATTGCCTTCATTTTTCAAGTTCCCTGTTTGATTTATAGTCAATTAAAAGCACTCTCAAAAGCCATGGCTCATGTATGTTAAGTACGAGTATGACTGATGCAGCACCAGGCATGACCTGGCTGTCAGTCAAGGCCAGTGTCATGACCAGGGGACATCTTGGCAGAAGAATCTGATAGGGAGAATGGGAAGTCAGGAGTGGAGGGTAATGGATGATATGGCAATGAATGTATCTTAAAGAAAATTAGCTAATTTCCTTACTACAGGGGAGGGATGAACTGAAGCAATGAACAGAACAAGTAAGTCGAGCAAACTCTCTATTTAGTCCAGATTGATGAAAACGATGGGGAAATTAGACAGCAAATTTCTTTGATGAATTGTCACCAACATCAACCAAAACTAAGAAAAACCAGAAAGAACACTGGGATCTTGACTCAAATCTTGGCAACAGCAATTACAAATGATTCCACCTTCACTAAGTAGCTTTGTCAAGTTCAGCCTTAGGGTGTCCTCATCTGTAGAATGGGCACAGGGCTGTAGTGACACTAGGTGTGTCCAGCCCTGAGATGCAGCACTGAGGAACCACAGAAGCACCTTCTATGCTAACACCTGTTTCTAACAAACACACACAACACCGTTGGCTCTGGCCCTTCAGGAGGATGGGTCCAAAGAATCTGCTCAGCATCTCCAGAATTTCACATTATCATCCTCCGAACCCACGTGGGAGACCTGAGGGAAGCTCCTGGCTCCTGGTTTTGGATC
This sequence comes from Ochotona princeps, assembly GCF_030435755.1. Lineage (NCBI taxonomy): Eukaryota > Metazoa > Chordata > Mammalia > Lagomorpha > Ochotonidae > Ochotona > Ochotona princeps. The sequence goes on from NC_080847.1 coordinate 3,438,117, forward strand.
AGCTCAGCTCCAGCTATTTTAGCCCACTTGGGGAGTGAACCAGCAGACAGAAGATCTCTGTCTCTCCTTGTCCATAAATCTGATATGCTTTTCCAATAAAAATACATAAACCTTTAAAGAAAAGATACTGGATGAGATCTCTGCATCCAATATCATAATGTCTGGGTTCAAGGCCCAATCTTGTTCTCAGTACCATCTCTGTGAGACACCCAGATGATGGTTTCACTTAGTTGGCTCCCTCCCACATACATGCGTGAACCTGACTGGTTTCAGAGTTCTTGGCCTTGACTTTAGCCTGGCCTAGCCAAGGCCACTGCAGGCATTTGGAGACTCACAGACTGGATAGATGAACGTAGATCCCAAGTGTGTAGAGACCCACAAAGGATGGTATGGCGAGATGCGGGGGAGAAAAGGAAGGGATAGTCCTGACAGTAACTAAAGGGACCGTCAGTAATCTTCTGGGCATTGGAGGCTGGAAACATCTTCCACTAACAAAGATGATCATGCTGTGTGGTACTCCCACAGACTCAATGGCCACAGATCCTGCCATGTGCCAGCAAGCTCTGCTGAGCTGACAGTGCTGGGAAACATACTCCCATTTGTCCTCTGATAGAACACCTGGCCGTTTCCCAAGATTTTCCGTGCTAGGTGTCAGCTAGCAGAGTGTAAGGATGAGTTGCTATCCAAACCTGGTGGTACCAAGATGGCAGCATCTGGAATCTTAGAATCTTCCTGTTGCAGAAGCAACACAACTGTGGCCAGGTAATTTCAGAGTCCTGACCACTAGGGAGTCCCTTCCAAAAACCTTTCACACATTTATTTCCTGAATCCAAAGACCTTGTGCACACTTCTCCAAGTTCTGTGACTTCCCTTTTCTCACTGCATTTCTCATAGAAAACCAGAAATAACTGCATCAGCCCAGCATTATCTTTCAGTGCTGAGGTGAAGTTCAGAAAGTTTTGCCTGAGTCATCCCAAGTTGGAGACTTTGCATCATGCTGTGCAAGACAGCCTAAGAGCTTCTCTGGTACCATTAGAAGAAATAGAGGGATACCTTGTTTGATCCTTAGCAGCTTGTAGAAAAATGGCCTTTTAAAGAAGAAAGCAAATCTAGTTAGTGGAAAGGAGAGTAGAATAAAGAGTTATTTGGATGTGAAGAAAATAAAAGCCTTCAGAACAACAGAGGGAAAGATGTGTCAGAGTGAACGGTGAATAAAATATTAGGGAAATAAAAGAAGTGAGCTGACCATTAGGAACAGTTAAAGCAGAAAAAGATAAGTCGTCGAGACTTGAGAAAGAAGATGAAAAAGGATAAAAGGAAGTATTACCATTGGAACAAAGAGAGAGGGAAGCCGTGGACAGAATAAACATTCCCCAAGACTGGCTCAAAGCTCACCACAGAACTGGCTGGAGCCTGAGGTATCAGGAGGTATACGATGCCTACCTCGCAAAGGGATGACTCCTTCAATCAGCCGTGAGAGTAGCAAGTATGCAGACACCAACAGATTGCACTGGGCTTACACCTTGTACAATATCAAAATTCACAACTCTTGGCAACCAATACTTTCAAATATTCAAAGGGTAAAGTAAGAAATGTCAAGTACACATGTGGTTAGTGGGACCTAATGCTACTTGGTTTCTTTTTTTTTTTTTAAAGATTTATTTATTTTATTACAAAGTCAGATATACAGAGGAGGAGAGACAGAGAGGAAGATCTTCCGTCCGATGATTCACTCCCCAAGTGAGCCGCAATGGCCGGTGCTGCACCCATCCGAAGCCGGGAACCAGGAACCTCTTCCGGGTCTCCCACGCGGGTGCAGGGTCCCAATGCATTGGGCTGTCCTCGACTGCTTTCCCAGGCCACAGGCAGGGAGCTGGATGGGAAGTGGAGCTGCCGGGATTAGAACTGGCGTCCATATGGGATCCCGGGGCGTTCAGGGCTAGGACTTTAGCCACTAGGCCACTCCGCCAGGCCCGCTACTTGGTTTCTTTTGACCTCTGCGATTACCTATGATATCAACTGACATGTACCAGTCATTGAGATTTCTCCACCCAAACCTGGAACTTGGTATTCAAACTCAATTGTCTTCAGCATTTTTAAGCTTTCTGGTTCTGTTTGAGACTTGTCTTTTTTCATCCCAATACTGCCTGGCGTGAGTAGGGCCTGCACACTAAGAGCCCACTCACTCAGTGGTTTCTTGGTTAGTTACATTTTTTTTTCAGAGATGCAACAATTTTATGTCAGATCCATTGGAAACACATGAGAGAAACCGAGAATCAAAGAGAAGGAAGAAGGGGAAGGGGGGATAGCCTTAAAGTCCTGGTTAATTAGGATAAAATCCACTCAATATTTTAGGCATTTTAGACATTTGCAAGTAGAAAACAGAAAAATGTGGCTCCAGAGATCCAGACTTTCCAAGCAATATTCAGCAGGCATTCTCATGTCTGTGAAAACCCTAGCCTTCACGGAAGCACACTGCTGTGACTCACAGGACTGTCACAGGTACAACCTACATGCGGGGCTTGACACAAACACTCAAGAATCCATTCCAATCTGCTTGTGGCATTTTTCTTTTGAACTGTAATAATACATATCAACGTGCCTTTCATTTAGAGAGCTAATCAGTGTGCCCACTCCATAACTCACACACAAGCTTCAAACTTCCAAGGTCCTCAATTCTGCTATCAGTGCCTTCTGCTGAATGTGCTATCGCCGAAATCACTTCAGTCTCATTTAGCTTTTACTAGCTTATACAGAACCAAACAACCATAACCCACTTAATTACTTAGGGATTTAAAAAATCCACACATACACAGGCACACACAGAACTAAGATGCTGCAGTATACAGTATAGCCCAGTTTAAATTAAAAAAGATTCCCCAAAGTATGATTGTCCCCAGCTTCTCAGTGGTGAATTAAAAGCTGTTTCATGTCGTGAAGATTACAGAAGCAATCACATTTATGGGCCTGCTTTGCATACCAACTCTATTAATTTCCATACTCTGAGTGGCTTCACATTTCCAAGCATGTTAACATAGATGCCATTTGGGATAATCAGTTGGAGAAAAAAGAAAGAGAGAAAGATAGAAAGAAAAGGAGAAGTGCTGAGAGAGACAGCAGAGATGGAGCCAGAAAAATGGTTCTCGCAAATCAAGTTCTCTTTAAATTCATTGATTTTGATAAATGTAACAATCAAAAGACAAATGAGGGTTCTTGATAGCCTGACCCAGGAGTCAGACTCAGGGATCAAATTACCAGGAAACACACATTGGAATTCACTCACTGTGCCAGTCCTGCACTTGTCATTACAGACTCTAATTATTGAGATGATTTCATTGATGTAATTGCATCAAGATGTGCATGGGCTTCACCTTGCATAGCTCCCTTGCTACTTCACATTCCATCTTCATTATTGCATTCCTTTCAACTTTTAAAAAATGTGTCCCTGTCTAGAATGATTCAATCGGGCAGACAATTTTTCCTGCTCTCTACGCCTGCTCCACATAGAACAGGAATGATGGAACATAAGTGGTGGGGAAGGCAAATCTGAGACTGAGAAGGCGAACATATAAACACCTTTCTGAAAGGAAAAATGAGAACTTTGGGATACATCGTATCATTACCTCCCATCCTTTGTTTGAAATTGTTGAAGAATGGTGCTCAAAAGTCTACAGTTAAATGGTTCTTTGTCTACCATCAATCTTAAATTAAAATATGTTAAACTAGGCTTGTTGCGCACTGAACAATGTACCCTGGTTCCTATTACTATTAAAGATACCACACTGACATTAAAGATAGAAAGTGGTCACAGTCACAAATCTGTGGAATTCTCAGTTTACGGTGATTAACTGGAACTTCAATGTGTTTGAGTTTAACTCACAGAGCAGCCAGTAGAGTTTCTGACTTTCTGAAAACCGCCAAACTAAGTTTAGGAAGAATTTTTGATTCCTATGTCTCAAAATTCACAGAAGTCAACAGTGTACTGTCAGCATTGCCTAATGCAGTGCTGTTTATGAGAAATGGCCACAACCGCAATGCACAGAAAGGTGCTGATTTTGCTCTTGGGGGCAGGGCGGAGTCTGCCCAGAGAAATGAATTACACTTATTTGTCACAGTGAGGACTTCACATCGAAAGTCGATGGCCTATTTTTCTTAGAGCATGGAGAATATGTTGCCTGATGAGGACACACTCACAAAATAAAACACATACCACTAGATTAGCCTCTAAGCTGGCAAGTCATGAACTCAAGACTTTCCATTCTTGGTCAAGCAGTGACAGAAAAAAAAGATTGACAAGAAAACCTCAGTTTAGGAAATAGGACCCAAAAATACATGTCTAAGACACTGATAAATTCCCATGTGAGAAGAGGCCAAAGGCATCTCCAAGAAATTGCTTACAGTTGAGAACCGACTGGTCCTTGATGAACTCCACTGGCTGATTAATACGGAAGACCTTCTGCTTAAATCCAGGAGCACAGTCCAAATCTTCTGCAGATGTTATCAACAACACCTGGGGAAAAAAAAGTCATCAATGTTTTAATGGTGGCTTGTGTGTTTGCCCTAACTTTTTACCAAATCTGCGACTTTCAGAAATGAGCTGAGGTTTTACTTTCATTCCCTAAATGAAGAGGTAAGTTGATACTTCTCTTGTGGCTGCCAACAATTCATTCTGGCAATGCGATCTGGAAAATGCACAAATGGGAACAGCTGTTGCAGTTTCCACTAAGTTGCAGTTAAAGAAATAACTTTGTCAGATTTTTACACCCGCTAAGAATCTCACCATGGTTTCCATGTGTGAAATTTCATTATAGAAACTGTCAATTTTCTATGATGCCTAAGTTATAACTAACTTCACTTTCATACATGCAAAGGAGTATTGTCATCTATGAAGTGATGGAGAAAGAAAATGGGATTCTTCCATTAGAAGTAGTTTCTAAAATGAATCCAGCACCAACTAGATCTTCACTACAGCCCAGTGCAGGGGAGTGGGGTGTCAAGCAGAGATGGCTACTGAGCACTTGAGAAGCAACTAGCCCAAAATTGGGGAGTGGCAGGTATAGACCCTAACTGAATCCTGACAACTAAGTAAGAATGTAAAACATGTAATCAATTTATGCTAGTTTCATGTTAAAATGACATTTTATATAAGGCTAAATACAAATGTTATTAACATTAATTTCACCGGTTTCTTTTTTTACTATGGTTTTCACCGGAAATTTTAAAATGTGCTGCTTCCAAGGGCTCAGTTTTTGTCTTTGCAAATGTAGGCTTTGAAACACTGAAGCACAGGCTTGTGACTCACTTTTCATTAGATGCCTTCTCTTTTGTGACTCATTTTCAAATCCACCACTGATGTTTTCCTTAGGTTACCCTTCCCAACAAATTGCTTGCACTCAAATCCTTGATATGGTAGCTATTTCTTAAAAAGCCAACCTTTGATACCAGACCTCAAGCTCTTAACCACTGCACACAGGCAGCTGAAGAAAACTCATTATCCCCACCAGCGAACTCAAAGGAAGGCACAAAAGGTTGGAAGGTGGGGAGCCAGTGCGTCTCTCTAAATACCAGCCCTCCAAAATGCACTGAACCCTAAGGAATAAAAGCCAGAATCAATCTCAGGAGGTTCATGGCATGGTTGGCCGGAGAAACATCAGAAGAGTTGAAACAGAATGGCCATCAGGGTCATCACCCTGATCGACACCATCTTTCTCAAATCAAAGCGAGAAGCATGCTTGTAGGCATTTCCTTGTCATGAAAGTGAGATCTGATTGCTTCTGAAGCCACCACAGTATTGACATCTGAAGTGGTACATACACAGAATGTAGATTCAGAAGTCAAAGTAATTTCCTTGTAATTTTGCAACAGAAAATCTGTAACTGATCAATGCTAATTCAGTTAAACAGCAAATGACCAAAGGTCATCTGAATGTACCCCATGACTGCAATCATCTGTTTACCTTCTAATCAGCTAATGCTACCCTCAAACCACAGACCAGTAAACCTGCCATCCCAAAGGTACTAACGCAGATGAATCCAGGATAGAAAGAAAATACAACTGGTGAGGACCACCATTCTATGGCCATACCACGTTCTCACTACTGTGTCTCCTGACTTCTAGAAAAGTTTAAACAGGATTCTTTCAAAACTGCACAGGGAAAAGGAATTATATGGTCCACCTGCTGATCTCCAGTAGGGAGTGGTGGTAGGAGAACGCCCCAACAGATAGTTTCATGTGGGCAAATTCTTGAGTTAATCTGCCTAATGAGTTTAAAATCTGGGTTATTGGTAGTATACGATCATGTGACACCCTGATGGGCAAAGTGCAACTTAAATGAGGTGAAAACCAGTCACAAAATTCATCCATTCACTAATTCACAGGTACACCTTTAATTCTGGGATTCACCAAGGACTTTGAGGAGTTCATAGAGAAATACTATAGTAGTTAAAAGCATAATCTCCAGATTTTTAATTGGCTAAAATATCAAGATGATTTATATAAAGCAATCAAAAAAGCACTGCATAACGCTTAGTATTAGTAGTCAATGAATGTTGACCATGGCAGTAGGATGGTCTAGGGATTGGGAGGGACACTAACAGCCCTAACTTGAGCAATGATAGGGTGAACTTAAGATGCACATGAAAAGGAAAATGCAGCTCAACTTGGAGGCAAAAATTTGAGCTCATCTGGGATACCAAGGACAGCAGGAATACCAAGGAAAGCAGACTCAGTGAGAAGTGCCTGCTTCCATATCAAACGTGAGGAGTAGCCGGGGAAAGAAAAAAAGGGGGGAGGGGTGGGGAGAACCCAAGTATCTATGTAACTGTGTCACATAATACAATGTAATTACTGAAGTTAAATAATAAATAATTAAAAAAAAAGGGGGGGAGGGGGAAGACCACACACTCTGCTTTCCAGTGATTCCTCTGTGCCTCTCTGAGTTTACACAAAACCTCTCTGAAACTCCAAAGTTACCATAAAAAAGAATCCAGACTAACGTGAGACTTTTTAAAAGGTGAATATCTTACTGGTCAGCAGCAACCAAGCACTTTGGTTGCTGCTACTGCCTCCTGATTCCACAGCAGAATCTAAAACTACTGTCAGTATATGAACTCACAGATACACACTCATTCATTTCACTCACAGCGGGTTAGTTTTTGGACATCACTCCAGAACCAGGTAAGGTTTTCTCTAAGATTATTAGATGTCACTCCTAAAAAGACACAATCTGAACAAACTTTTCCCCAAGCCCTATGTAACTTTTTCAGAATTTATATTATGATCACTGTCATTACTCCCATGATACCATGGTGTTCCAAATGGTTCTTTTGTCCATGAAGTGCAAGTTCACCTCTCTAGGAACACGGAACCAAAACCCTTTGTAAAGCATAGAAATGACCAAATTCTAGGATTACCAAAGGAATCCCACTACTTGAAAATAACAATTAGGTGGCTATAAAAATAAGTTCATGTTTACCACTCACAAATCTGAGCTGTAATAGCTATGTACAAACATGAACTTATTCATAACAACTTTGGGCAAGTAATCATCAGTGTCTAAATTTTCTCAGATGGAAAACAGAAATGAGAAACATCTACAGGCATTGTTGATTGTAAAATATTACATGGCACACAGTAATTGTTCAATTTTTATTGTTACTTCTACATATTATATTTAAATTATATACATGACTCAGGCGGCTCGGGTGACAGCAGCCCTCCACAGTGGTGGCGACCTGCTTGCAGAGACTACCTGGGCCAGGCTGGACTCAATGCCTGGGACTCGACCTATGGGCACTGTCGCCACACAGTGACCGAGTCCTGGCTGCTGGGCTCTGCCTGCTAGTCGCCTGGCAGCAAGCTCTAGGGTTTTTAGGGTATGTAATTGCTGCCTAGGGACACCCAGGGATAAGGCTAGTGTGAGTATAGGTGAGGGATGAATTCTGTGTGATTCCTAGTGATGGGGTCATGGAACTTGCTTGCAAGCATGGGACTGAGATCTAAAGGTTTGGAGGGGAGATTCCATAAGTTCTATTTGGGCCAAACCGATTCACCAACCCACATGGGAATCTTGAGATAGGCTTTAGCGTAGAGTATCACTGACTGCCACACACTGGTCCACACGAAAGCTATGGTTGGGCGCCTGTCTGCCAGGGCTAGGTACCAGTACCTGACCGAGTGGTGGAACAGGGGATGGGTCACACTTGGCAGGGTCAGGACACTAACCAACATGCTAGAGAACCAGATCTGGGGGTAGATTCTTGGGGGGAAGTGTGGGCCCAACCCTGTGGAAATACAAGTCCTGCTGGGTAGCTCACAAGTTGGGATGGTGATAGGCCAAACTAGGTGTGACCATGGAATCTATCATCACTTACGGGTAAAAGAACCAACAACAATCTAGGCAGGTCAAGGCAGGAGCACCCGAATGTGCATCCTAAAGCAGGATGTGAGGTGGGCCGAGCTGCAACTGGAAGGGGGCAGACCAGGCAGAGCAGAGCAAACCTTAACTCACAAAGAAGGACAGAAATCAGGATGGAGCACAGGTCATGCCCGGCTAGGCTCTTATACCGACTGGTCTGCATGAGCCAGGGATACAAGAACAAAGCAATGAAGGCAAAGGCCAAGGCAGGTGAGGGCTATGCCAAGCTGGGTCAAGAGTAACCACTGGCATGTGCATAATCTAGGGTTGGGAACAGGCCCAATTGGGGAGCTAGGCAGACACCTTAACTGGTTTGGGGTTCCCACCAAGGAGTGTGGGGGCTGGAGTAGGGGCTGTTTCTGGTCTGGACAGGGCTGCAATCTCCCTTGGCACAAGTATGGATTGGGACTGAACGCACCAGGCTGGGATAGACTCCAGCACCATCTGGTGCTCTGGAGGACCAGGATGGATGTAGGATGGACTAGGCTAGGTCTGCCCCTACTGAGCCAGGTGTGAGCCATGTCTGGGTATGGACCAGCCTTAGCTGGCCTGAAACATCCAACAGTAAGAATCGGAATGGGTTGAAGGTCAGTCAGGAAAGGCCACTGTTCTTGCTAGGACAGGAGATGGACTAAGTTGGGCTGGCTCATGGACCCACCGGAATGCATGAGATCTGACAATGGGAGAGGTTCTGATGGAGGAGCCTGGGAAACTCCTCTGGCAGGACATAGTCCATGCAGGTGAATGCAAGAACCACAATAGGGAGCAGCCCAGACCAAGCCAGGGGAAGGTACCCACCACCACACATGTGGCATAGGTCGGAGGCAGACCAGGCTGAACCAGTTCACATCACCCCACTGGCAAATCCGAGCACCAGAACAGGGAGAGTGTGGGTCGGGACAGGTATGGTCGCAACACATACCAGTGCACATTACAGCTGGGATTGGATGCCTGATGGGCTGGGCTAGGCTATAACCCTCACCAGTGTCAGTTGGAATTGAGGGTGGGCCGGGTCGGGCCAGGCTACAACACGTACTGGCAAATGCCAAGGTGGGATGGGCCACACCAGACTGAGCCGCAGCGCCCAGCCAGCACACATGAGAACCAGGGGGGAGGGGGCAAAGCTGGCAGGGGGAATGTAGAGGGCTCCCCTGCTAGACAACCAATTCCACTGCAGAGCATGAGCTGGGGTGAAGGCAGACCAGACTAGGCAGGGCCACAACACCTGTGGGCCTTATGTGAGCTAGATCAGGGAAAAGCCAGGCTGGGCTGATTGTTCCTACTGGTGCAAGCAAAAATTAGAGTGGGTGAGGGTTGGTTGGGCTTTGCCACAGCATCAGCTGGCAGAGGCTGGCACTGGGAGCTAAATCTGTCAAGTCAAACCCAGAATCACCTGGAGAGTGCATAATCTGGGAGTGGGAGCGGCCTAGTAGGGAGATAGTGAGTGCTTCCCTTTTGGGTTGCCACTCCCACTGCAGAGCATAAAAACCAGGATTGGGGCAGGGGTGGCTAGACAGAACAGTACCCACCAGTATGTGTGTGGGCTGGACAATAGGGCAGGTAGGGTTGCACTAGGCTTCAATGTCCACTAACATGTAAGAGAGCTAAATGGGATGTGGGACAGACTGAACATGTCTGTGGTACATAGTGACAAGCATGGGAACCAGGGTAGCGAACAGGCCTGATGGGGATTTTGGGGAGTCGCCCCAACTAGGTTGTACCTCCATTGGTTTGTGTGAGGGCCAAGTATGAAGTGGGCAGGATCTGGCTGGACTGCAACACCCATCGGTTCGCATGGAAGACAGGACTGGAAACAGAACTGGCCCAGCAATTGCAGCCACCAGCATAAGCATAAGCTGATTGGGGCGATGGGCTGTGCCAGACCCTGTACTGGCAACCACACACAAGAATCAGATCTGGGATCACCTCAGACGAAGTTTCTCTGGGTATCCCTCAAACTGAACTGCTGATCTCAGAAACCCAACCATGAAGAGACTATGTCAGCCAGTGGATTCTGCAGAGATTTCATCACGCTTAAAGCAGCGAGATTAGCAGCAATTCAGAACCGCTGAACTATCAAAACTGCATGAGCAGGACCCTTGGAGCATGCCCCACATCGGGGACCTAGGATGGGTGGGATGCTGGGTGGGGCTTTTCCCTTTATCTCTTCCCTTACCCTGGATATAGAAAAACGTATACTATTAATGTGGAAACAACGGTCTTACGCACTTTCCTGTAGCCCTTGACCCTTTGTGCCCTAATCAGCTATGTAAAGATCACCAAAATAAAAGAATTAATAAAAGAAAAAAATATATATATATGACTCACTGATATTCTTGTTAGCACCTGCTAGGCCACTGAGGCATGAAGAGTTAAACCCAATTCCAATGATACTGTGTATAGATAACCTAAAGGCCAGTGGAATGCCATCACCCAGGAGTCCCCTTGCCAAGGACATTCCACGCTAGTAAGACAATGCACTGTAAATTTTACCAAGGAGCCTCTTTGTATCTCCTCAGACAAGAGTGGACTCTAGGGGCCAGTATTATAGCATAGGAGGTTATGTTTCTGTCTATAATGCTGGCATCCCAAATGGGCTCCTGTTCATGTCCTGGCTGCTCCACTTACCATAAAGTTTCTTATAATGGCAGGAGAAATCAAGACATCCAAGTGTTTGGTCCCTTGCTGACCCAGCAAAAGCTCCTAGATTCAGCATGGTCCAGCCCTGGTCACTGGGACCATCTGAGAAATGAGCTAGCAGATCAAAAATCTCTTGTGTCTTCCTCTTGTCTTTCTTTCTCCCTCTCACTTTGCCTTTCAGAGAAATATTCTTTTGACATGAGTGAGTCTACCCATTGCCCAAGCTACATGAAGGCTGACCTCAAGAATCCCCACTTCCCCTACCCATCTACTCTGTCCTTCTCACAATACAACTTCGTCTGCTTCAACTGGTCATCCCCTTGCCATGCTACAGCCCTAAAAAAAAACTAGAGCCATACAGTGAGAATCTGAGCACCCTTGGTGACTAAGCTGTGCCAGGTTTTTGCAGGCTGCCAATATCCTTCTCAATGGCAACTCAGATCTCTGGACCCTACAGAACAGCCACTGTCCTCAACTTACACAGTGACAACAAATCCTTACATCACCCTGTTCATGCCTGGTTCTCTTTTTAGCTTCCATTTCTTTGCTGCAAACTGGAATCTTCTCTTTAAAAAAAAGGGTTTCTGTTTATCCTGACAGGTACTGAGTCAAGAATATAGCCAACTTTAGAGTTTGCTTCCACAGAAAGCATTTTCTCTTTCCTGGACTGCAGGTTGCCAACTGACAGCATGTGGGATTGATGTGGCAGCAGATGTGACGAGTTGAGGCAGGGTAGTCTGTCACTGTGTTACATGATTGTTGTTTTCTAGAATGTGTCTCTCCAAATTGTGCTTGATGACCCCTCTTGCTCCACTGGGGCACAAATGTTCCTGATCCCCTGAGCATTTGAGACAGATGTCTCTGCTTTAGATGCCAGAAATAGGGTGTCTGAGCTAAGAACTTTCCTATGAACCTATGACCACTTGTTACAGAGGTAGCTGTGCCTTGAGCTTCTGGCTCCACTTCCACAATTTTAGGAAGCAAACCCTGGCCAACAGAATGGGGGTAGAAGGATTCTTTCCACTTCCAGGCCTGGCTTTTGGAAGGTCCTGGGTGGTACCTTCACTATGGGTGCCTATATGAGCCTGTAAAAGGAGCCCAGAAATCAGTCCTGTGCAGAGCAGAGTGCCCAGGGGTGGCATCCAACAAGGACCGGTCCCATGGTTCCAGGACATCACGGAGACTCATGAGTGTCTGCCTGAGCAGCAAACCCAGTTGGGTGAGCTAAGCACAGAGAAAAAAATATCTGCCCAAGTTGGCAGTCACACTGGCATCAGATGTGCTCCAGTGGCCAGTGAGAAATACTGAGACTGAGGAAAAGCTTAACACACTGTCTTCTAAGCAACTGCAAAGAAGTGAGAAACTCCCTGCCACAAATAATTATCTCAATAGGCTGTAAATAACCCCAGACCTCATCCTCCCTTAAGCCAGTTCCAAAATGACATTTTCTAAACGAGCTTGCTGGTGTCTCCTGGATCCTTGTTGTCTTCCTTTCATGGCTTCACTCCTGTTTCTGCTGTTAGCAGAGACGGACAGTTACGTTATCATAGCAACAACACACTACGGTTTACTCTCGTCAAAGTCTGTCTGTGGAAATCCGTCTGGATGGTCTTAGATTGTTCGGGGGAGGAAAGCTACTATCTCTCACTTGCAGGATATAAAAATGTTACAGTGATATATTATGATTGATTCTTCAGCCTGCCAGGGACCAAAAACATAGAGCTCTGGAAGTATTCATTAAAGGCTCACCAACTCCAGGCAAAATGTGAGGGAAGCAGCAATACCAAGATACACATGTGCACCCCCACAGGTGCACTCACACACATGCTGGCATCCTCCCTGTGAGTACCAACTCGTGTCCTCTGCACTCCCGCTGGGTCTGGATTCCTGAAAATGCTCCTAGTGTTTCCTAGCCCTGGGACACAGAACACCTGCCACTTTTATAGCCATTAAGGTAACAGACACCTAGAGATGACTCTGAGATTCCTGGGGAGATGAAGGCAGTGACTATTTTGGTTGGTTGAATATTGTGTCTGCCTTTAAGGCCAACTTGAAAACAGCATCCTAGACCTTCTTTCCAACTGAATGTTACCCAACAGCCTCCCTTCAAAGTATTTCAAGCGAAGCTGTACATATCTGGAAAGCATGAAACAGGAATTCAAAATTAGCCTGAGCCTGAAAGGTGGCTCTGCTGACATTTCTTTTGGCAAATTAGCTCACCTTAAAGAGGGTTTGTGTTCTCTTTGATAGAAAGAACTTACCACCATCCACAGCCTACAGTTCATGGGATACCACAAGGAGATGATGCAAACAGAACCAAATAATGGTCCCCAATATGTGTCCTCCCTAACTATGTGGCTATGTCAGCTTAAATGACAAAAGGGAGCTAAGGGTAATAATTCGCCGATCTTGTAAGAGAATCATTTATCTTTGCTCATACTTATGGACCCAATCAAATTACAAAGGATCTCTGAATTGAGTAGACAGTGCCAGAGCAAGAGACCTGACGAATAAAGCAAGGGTAGATTGCGATGTGAGGTGGATTCAACTTGGCATTACTGACTCTGAGGGTGCAGAAGCAGGACAACAGTCAAGAAATATGGCAGCTGTGGAGGTTGGAAAAGGCAAATAAACTAACTGAAAAAAAAAGAGGGGGGAAGTGACAGCAGATGGGTTCTCCCCCAAATGCTCAGAAAAGGAAGGCAGACCTCCAGTACCTTGAAATAGGCCACGAAGCCTCTATGTCAACTTCCGATACTGTGTGATAATGTCTCTATGTTGAGTTTGTGGTAATTTGTGAGTGCAGTCATAGGAAACTCATGAAGTCTGCTGTAGCCTTGGCCCCACGTGGGCACTCAGAGGACACAGTTCCTTTTCCTCAAGTTTTTAAGTTACAGATAGAATTTAAGCTGATGTGGAAGAAAGAGAAGAATGAAAGAAGGAAGGATGAAGAGGAAAGTCAGGGCAGGAGAGGGGAGGAGAGAAGGCCGTGACTTTGGAACTCTCTGACAGGGTGACAGAGTCTGGATGGAGCAACCATTGTGCTGTGTGCCCCCTTCCTGAGCATCATCAGGCACAGTCCCTTCTTTTTTTTATCTTAACTTATTGTTCCGTTCAGAGTAGAGGGCATTGTGAGCTTCAGACATGACAAATATTGGGTTCACCTTTCATGAATTCTTTGAAGTGTCTATTATCTACCTGGTTCTGGACTAGAGTTGGAGGTAGACAAATGAACAAAGCTTCCTGAACCATTTTACAATCAACCAGCCTACTCTAGTTCTCATCTCAGGCTTGCTTTTCAGGAAAACAGGGGCCATATATTAGTCTCATATGGCTGTTGTAGCAAAGTGTCATGATTTAAGTGACTTAGAAAGCATTTCAATGGCCCAGCTGTTGAGATGCCAGCATCACCCATCAGAGTACCTGGGTTGGATTCTTCACCCTGTATTCCAAATTGCTTCCAGGGAGGAATCTGGGAGGCAGCAGGTGATGGTTCAAGCAGTTGGCTTTTTGCATTCCATAAGCAGAGCCTGATGGTTTTCACACCTCTTGGCCGTGACATGACCCAGTCCTGGCCACTGTGGGCATTTGGATAGTGAACCATGAGATAAGAGCTCTATCTCTCTCTTTCTTTCAGATAAGTTCTACAGTCCAAACTGCAGGATTGTGTTCCTTCAAACTTTCCTACTTCTTTTGGTTTTCCAGCTTCACTGCCTAGATGGCCTCCTTTCTCCATCTCCAAAGCCAACAGTGAGATCTCCTCTCATCTGTTTGTCACTGTAGTTCTCTTCTTGCCCCATGATGCCACCTTCTGATTCTAACTCTGATTCCTCCTGATTCACCAGGAGGAATGGCTGTGCTTCTACTACACTCAGCTAAGTAACGCACGTGAAAGGCACACATTCTAGACAGCTGAATATGCAAAGATCTGGGGACTGTTTTCAGTCTACCACAGTCCAAGAGTAGCTCAGGTAAGAATAAAGATTTACATATGCAGTTGTCATACAAAATGTCCAAGCATAAGCCACACCATGAGCTCACACATTTCTAACAAAGCTTACCTGTGAAATCAGGAAAATGTAAACAAATAGTTTACTGACAATGAACAGCTGTGCACTGAGACCCGATGTTGTATAGAAATAATTATCAAATCCTTGTTGGCTTTGCTATAAAGTGGAAAATTTTATACTAACTGTGCAATCTCAACATTTTCTTTTCTGCCAGACATTAGACAAGATGTCAGATTTGTCATCACATGGGAAGGTTTTTATTAATTATCTTTCAGACGCAAGGTCCTTTTCACAATTTATTTCTTTGCACTAGGAAAAATCTTTTATTGAGCTAAATGTCTATCTTGTTCAACTGTTTTTTCCCCTCTTTATTCTGAAAAGTTCTAGAAGAAAAGAATGAACCAAGCAAAAACCACTGTTGAAGGCAAAAATTGTGTTGAAAAAAGAATGGCACGTATGTTCTGGGAGACAATGTTAAAAAATAGCATCTTTTCTTCAAAATTTGTCTGATATGCAGTAAAAAATTCTCCCTCAACACCCTTTTGCCTGAATCAGAAGGAGTTGTGGTTACTGCTCCTTAAATGCTAAGCAATCATTTTAAACCACTCGTTCATTGATGTAATATCTGTTGAGAGCTTACTTTGTGACAAGATAAATACAAATCAGTAAGATAAGGCTTCCAACCTTCAAGGAATACAGAGAGTAGGAGAGGCTGATGGGTAAATATCTACTCCAAAAACAAAATTGTAAGTTTAAGTAGGAAGTAATTAATCTTGTGAAAATAGCAAAAGGGAGGGCTACTGTTAACACAGTGTCATGGGAAGGATGAAGTCACCAGCGAATGGACTTTCCCAGGCCACACCAACTCAGCTGACCACCCAGATTTAAAACAGCAAACGTGCAGTGTAGAGGACTGCAAATAATGGCAGTACTTGAACTTCCTCAACTGCAGCTACTGGTTACTAATCAGCAGGACTCAGATGTCTCAGGATAGAGCTACCCTGATGATTAAAAAAAAAACCTGGTGTGCTCTTTGATAGCTTGATTTTTAAAAGCCCAGTACTTTGGAGAAGAAACTAAAACATAATTTGCAACTTTTTTCTCCCTTGTATTTCTATAGCTGCAAGCAAGATAGGAACATAACGTCTAAGTAGAATGCCAGTAGATTAAGCTATAAAGGGAGAAAAACACAGTGGTGTCTAGGAGATCCTGGTGTTTAACAACCTGCTGTCCAGGAGAGAAATACCTTGGTTTGTAGCATTTGGTAATTTCCATGTTGTGAGCATTCCCATCAAGCCCAATTTCAAGTTAGACTGAAAAGTGACTAGCTGAAAAGCATGGTCATATTTATAAATGGCTTTCGTGAGTTTAACAACCCCAATATGGAACTCCGTCAGCTAGCTCCAAATCCCGAGTTGTTTGGATGAAGAACTTCTCAGGACTTTTGTAAGGCACTGGTGAATATGAAACACAATCGAACGCTTCCTTTTTGCCCACAGTGACATTCAGTAAGGAGATGAGATTATACTATGTAAGTGAAAACTGCCAGAAGAGGCTACCACAATTCAGTTTCGCAGTAAGAAAAAATGCAACAAATCCTCAGTTTCTAACTGTGTGTTAGTTAAATATTGCTTCTGATGTTTTATCCAGAATCCTAGCTCCAATGATCAAAGACAATCCTACAGTCTGACAAAAGTACAGAGCTGATGCTGGGGAATAATCAATTTGACCTTGAATATTTATCTGTAATGCCATATTAACGTTCAGAACACAGAGATGCCAGCCATGCTAGCCTCTTCGTGTTGACTAGACTTTTCCTAAGAGTGAACAGACTCTAACAGAGAAGTTTCCAATTATGAAGACTGCAGGTCCTACACAGTCATAGTATTTGTTAGTTTGGCCTTTAGTCTGCACAGTCATTACTACCATTGATTATCAAGCATGTCCACTAGTAGTGAATTAGAGACAGCCCTGAGATCCACACAAGCAAGGCAACACCTGTGCAAGACAAAGTTTTGTCCTCTTGAGAACTGTTCTGTCCCGAGGCGACACTCATTCTTGTTCCCTTCCAACAGCCCTATCATCAAGTCCATTTGCCGTTTCCTATCTCAGCCGTGCTGTTGTTGGCCTTCTGCTGAACTTACCGAAGTAAGTTTAGGTTTCTACTTGTCTCTTTATATTGACTGTTTTTACACCCATGGGCCTACATGAATTTATACAGCACTCCTGCTGCTGCTCTCCCATGTCCCTAGCTCCCACTTCCCAACCACTAACACTCAAGGAAGAAAAGCTCTCTGGAATGTGTCATAGAGGAGTCATTTGTGTCTCCAGTAACCCCTTCCTAAAGCTATTTTTCCTATCTACTGTCTTCTGGATTCTAGAAACATCCCTGGGTCTGCTCTGTTGCTCAGTGTTTTGTTTTTCAGTGTATCAGGCCCTTCTTGTTCACGCAGCTGTTCAAAGGCACAGGCAGTTTAGGGAGACAAAGTGTCTCAGACCGAGCACAGCCCTCTCCAGCTCCACAGCAGCGGCAAACCAGCAACTTGTTCTCTAACTTCCTAAGTCTGCTTCCCACTAAAAAATAAACAAAAAATGCTGATCTGGATGCAAATGGATTGTTACAAGCCTTAGCTATTATCATTACACAATTAAATATAGGTATGGATAAACTGGTCATTTCTCCTCATCAAGCAAACCATAGTCAGACTTTGAGCTCAGAAAATATCTGAGCTGTAACACCTTAAGAAGAAGTGTGTGTATAATATGAATATATAATATTAATTATTATATAATATATAATTATTACATATTTTGTATATGTACAAAATCATGTCTACCAGTTCAATTACCTGAAGTTCAATTACCTGAAATTTCATCAGTCAGTCCTTTGGGTATTTTCAACCCAACTTGGATTAATGCAATATTTCAAAGTGTCTG
The DNA here is from genome assembly GCF_030435755.1 of Ochotona princeps. Classification (NCBI taxonomy): domain Eukaryota; kingdom Metazoa; phylum Chordata; class Mammalia; order Lagomorpha; family Ochotonidae; genus Ochotona; species Ochotona princeps. Next base: position 3,456,120 of record NC_080847.1, read on the forward strand.
CTAATCTTACTGCTTTTTCAGAGTTCGTTTTTTTTCATACAGGAAAAAATAGCTTATCTCCACTACAGCAAAACTTAAAGGAGGAATCATTTTCAAAAATTATGCAGACTGTGAGGTTGTGAAAGATCGCTCCACTAGACCAGGAGAATGTTCTAGAGTCTCTCTCTGCAGAGCCATACATCAGCTGCAGCCTTTCTCGAAAGGAAGAACAACACCTGTCAGAGATGCTCCCATTGTGACAACTGCAGCGCTTGGAGAGGAGGTGATCCCTGGCGAGAGGATTCTTGGAAGAGAATGCCTGGTGTCACCACTTCACCCTGTGCTCATAAGATGCTGCATCCTGTCACTGAGACAGACCTTAGCCATGAGTGTGCCTACGGGCTGAATCCGTGTGTCATTCCAGGAAAATCACCAAAGTGGCCTTGGGTACCTTGGACCCCAGTGGTGGCTCTGTGTTGTGTTTATCCTGTCTGTGCCACACAAATACTTCACACTGATGTCTCACTGGAATCATCATCGCAGTCTCTGAGGTAGAGACCCTCTGTCCATCCTCAGTATCACTGCTACATAGACAAGTGTTTAAGACCTCGAGAATTTCAGTAGAACACTCAAGGTCACCCGCAGAGCCTGATGTCCCACCCAGGGACTTCCTCTAGATCCCCTCCAAGTTCCCCATGGTGCCCACACAGCCTGCTGGGAGCCCAGAGGCATTCTGGCCTGTTTGCTGGACCTGCACCCCAATGGGTAGCTCATTTTAAGACTAATCTATTTTCTGATGAGATGCTCCAGCAAAACTCATTCAAGCTCCACCTCTTCATCTTGATAGTGAATTTGAGCCTATGTTGTAAGAAAGACTATTAAGATCTGGCAATAAGATTTTTTCAAGGATGATAAATATGCTTTTAAAAGCACTGCACATTCACTCACTGAATAAGTCTGTCCTAAAGCTGAAAGTCACTTTTTGGAGAATGGAGGGGTGGATTATGAAAATGTAAATGACAGACTTTATTGGATGCTCTGAATTCAGCTCGCCTCGTCATGAAGAAGTATGAGTTGGGGAGGCTCCGTTAAGGGGCATAATCACACATAGCAGTTCAGCATCAGATTTTCATAATGGCCTGTACTGTTTGCTTGTCCAAAGATAACAACAGAAAATGCTAAGATACTATCAGTTCCATTGTTCTAGAATTCATTTGTGTTCTTTTTTTTTTTTTTTAAATAAAGATCTCTTTACACCAGATTTCCTTTCTTACCACTTGTATCAAAGAATTTATTTTGGGTAACACACTCAGATAAACATTTTTAAAGAATTATAATAATTGTCTCTTATTATAGAAAACAATATTGATTTCCTATTAGTGGTAATGAGAAAACTTCCTTTTTAATATATATTTGTGCAACATTGTAAACTGATGCAAGTGAAAACCTGAAGAGGATGTATTTCTGTTTTTAAGAATCAGTTGGAATATTTAAGGGGAAGAAACTATGAAATGGACAACTTATCTGGGAAGGTTTTCAGGCAACAAATTCAATGAGAGGCAGCAAGAGGCACGTGAGGACAGGCCACACTGAAGCGTAGAGCTGGGGCTTTCCGAGTGTGGTCTCTAGAATGCACAACTCCTGTGTTACCTTGGAACTAGCTAGACCTGCCGAGTCTCTGGCCCAGAAACTCTGATGTGGGACCCAGAGATCTGTTTTCATTGGCCCTTCATTTATTCCAGTGCCTATTCCAATTTCAACACCACAGTGTGAATTGATTCACCACTCAGTCACTATTTAATCAATAAATGTGAGTGAAGCATTTTTCAAATGCAAAGTTCATAGTCAACGTACAGCCTTAAAGAGCTAACAAAGGAAGGAAGCATGTTAAACATTTTACTAAACACACAGGAGGCATGCTGTGAGGGAATCATGGAAAATCTCTAGGCACTGGGCCTGCGCGAAGGAGGCTTAGCCACACAAGGAGACTCAAGAGCCTCGAGCCATGACCTCCCTGGGCGACTGTAGGGGAGACTTCCTGGTGTGAACAAGTGATAACGCTCATTATATTCTCATACTCTGATGGTGTTGATGAGACTCCAGCCAAGAATTAAGTGTCCTTGGTCTACTGCAGGGCAGGCCTTCAGATCAATCACCGCAGCAGGCCCGTTCTGGCCTCCTCTTGCGTGGGAGTTCAGGCAGGGAGGCACCTGGTCAGCCTGCTGATGGGCGTAGCAGTTTCTGACAATGGAGGAATCTAGGGTTGGACTGATTGATAAATAATAGCTCCAGGCTATGACCACAGAGAAAAGCCTTTCATCAGGTCACTTTCTCCAGGAAGCACATTCACAGATCTGGAAGGAGCAAGGACACCATGTTTATGACATGGAATGTGGTCCCAGCAGCTAAACTTGGGGCAGTCTTGGAGTTTAAAACTGTTTAAAAGATGTTTTGTGTTCTTGAGGAGATAGGTAGACAGGTTTATGTAGAGTTTTCTCTATGAATTTCAGAAGCAGCATAAAGAGGTCCCAGCTCTGGAGATCTACACTGCCCAACACAGCATCCATCAGTCCAGCGAGCCCATCTAACACTTAGAACATAGCGAGTTCCAATCAGGAGGGGCCCTTGAGTTCAAAATGCACACTGGATTTCAAAGACTTGATTTGATCCCAGAGGCTATGTAACTGTATCATAAAATTAAGTAAATAAGTAAGTATTTAAAGAACCAAAGACTTGATTTGAAAACAGATGGTACACAATTTTTGGGTTGACCACATATCAAAATATATTAGGCTAAAGAGAATATATTACAGTCAGTGTTACCTATTTCTTTTAACGTAGCTAACTAAAAAATTTGAAATTACTTATGTGGCTTTGATTACCCCAGAGCAGAAGTTGACAAGTTTTTTCTTACCTGGAAAGGTAGTGAGTAATATAGGCTTTGTGGGCCAAAGGGACAAAATCGAAGATATGATGTAGTCACACATTCATTGAAAAATGCCTCCATTTAAAATGCAGAAACCATTCTTGGCCTGCAGGCTACACACAAACAGGTAGTAGCCTGACAGTTCAGTCTATAAAACACTCCTCTAGAACACGACGCAGCTCAGCACATGCAATGTACAAGCCAGGGGCTCGGCAGCCCCATGTCTGCAGAGGCAGCAGTTGCTTAAAGACAAGGTGGGACTGGAACCAAGTTGTGCGTGACTGCAAAGCTCATGTTATTTTTTTTTTAAGATGTATGTATTTGAAAGAAAGAAAGAAATGGGAGGGGAAAAAAGAGAGAGAAGATGAATCAATCTTCCATCTGTTGTTTTATTCCCCAGATGGCTCCAACAGCCAGGGATGGACCAGACCCAAAACAGGAATAGGGAAACTTCATTGGAGTCTCCTGTGTGGGTAGTAAGTACTGAGTACCTGGAATATCTTCTACACTTTCTACGACACATAAGCATGGAGCTGAATTGGGAGTGGGACAGCCAGGACTCAAATTGGTGCTCACATGCAATGCTGGCATTACAGGCGGTGACTTCATCTATACAATGCCTGGCCCAAAGTTTGTGTTCTTAAGCAACAACTCTCACTCATAAAAGCAGCCTTTTTCTCTTCAACCTCTTCTCTTTAGTGAGCTCTTCCGGCAGTTGAAGGCCTGTGACAGGCCTGACAACATGCTGGGTCCCAGCTAGATGCTCTTCGGATGAATAAACAGAAAGAATAGATGGGTCACTGGGGCCTTGTGATGGTGTTGAAATCTCACTCCTGCCTCTTGCAACTGGCGAAGGATTTACTGTAGCTCAGCTACAGAACACAGGCCCCTGCTTTCCACACGTAATTCACAGACCCCCAGACTGATTGCTAAAATATATGCAGCCCATCAGGTAAGAAGAACGGATCTTCAAGGGCACAATAGCAAGAATTGTTTTCTGTGCATCAGGAATCAATTCCCTGATGCTGAAGGTTATTAATAATATAGGAAATACAAAGAAGACATAGCCTATCTTCCCACAACAGATGAGCTGGTTAGTGCTGAATAGAGAAAATTATTATTTATTAAGGATGAGATAGTCACAGGCCAGTGACTAATCCTGACTGAGTTCACAGACAACCCCCACAGTGAGTAATATATCTCTCCTGAAAGGTATTTTTGTTAAGTACAAAATAGTAAAAACATTTACAAAATAGTAAAAACATTATTCATCTGCTCTGGGCTCACACTATATAATCTTTTCACATTACAATCACAGTGACTATGAAGAAATCGCTGCCATCAACAGCTCGTGTGTGTGTGTGTGTGTGTGTGTGTGTGTGTGTGTGTCCAGAAGCTGCTGCACTGTGGGTCTCTTGAGAACTCAGGGATGAAGCCGGGGTGAACTGCAGATCCCAGGGAGTGGCTGGGTTGACATTAGACTTGTTTGGACACAGAGGAAAAGCAGAGACTGAGGAAATAGACGTATTTTCTGTCTAGGTTGACTGTGAAAGCAAGCAACAGAAGGCCCTTAAGGGATCAAGAAAGGCCAGGAAGAATGCATTAGGAATGTGTTTTCCCAGCTTAGAATTTGATGATGGAACCTAGGAGAATCTCAATGACATAGCAAGAGGTCACTGGGTTCTTGCAACAAATGAAAACTGGTGTCAATAAAGCTTGTGTTTGAACCTTTATGCGATGGTCTGTTCTCTTCACACATGTGCTAGATGCATTGTGCCCTGCAGTGCTCAAGTTGTGTGCATCCATGAAAACAGGCAGCCATGAGTGTTTCACAGGGTTTTTGGAAGGATCAATAAGCAGGCACACTCATGTGCGCAGCGCACGGCAAAGGAAGTGCTCCATTACTTCATCTCACTGTCATTTGAAATCGGAAATCCCTGCACACCTTAGATGACTACGTGGTGTGGACGAGACAAGGCTCCTGAAGGTGGACCCCAGTCAACAGGCCTTTCACAATGGTTTCCTTCTGCTGCCATCTTTCACAACAGACTGACTGATATCAGGAGTGAGAAGGCATAATTCTAGCATAGGAAGTTTGTAACCTGTCTTTCCAGATTACTTTTGCAAGAGACCTGCTTGATCCACTGCTGCACTTTTTGACATTGGTTGGCAGAATCCTTCCTAACACAGCCCCCACGAACTGCTACTAAATAACCAGACTTGTCATTACTATCACAATCAGTCCGTCTTCCCTGGCACCATCACATCTGCACACTGTTCCTGGTCTGCACTTTTAGCAGAGGCTCAGTAACTGTCTTTTGTTTCACTTGTACAGTACTGACTGACTTAGACGTGTGATCTACTATAATTCAGCCATGTTACAGAAATTTTTGTATTTTGTTTTTCTGTGGTGATCCTAGTTGAACACAGTGGAAGACTCATGTTTTACTGTGAGTTTTGCACATAATTTATCAATGTAATTGTAACCATGGATACTGGCAACCAGCTCCACACGACCTATAACGATAATAATGCTCACTACCCTATGTTGTCTGACTTTCATCTGGATTTTTGTAACTGTGTTGATAGAGCAATAAGGAGGGGCAGCAGGTAGAAGATGAGGTGTTGAAAACACACATCTAAGTCCCAGTTACTATTCACTCTTTTAAAATTATGAGAGATAATGCATTAGTTAGAGTTAAAAAGCTCTAAACACAGCAAAACTTATTTTCTCACCAGTTTCATCTTCAATATTAATGGCCAAAATTTTGCCATTTATACAGAATTAAAAATAAACAATGGTATAATGAGATTTCACTAGGCCACTTGCTAGCACTCAATCAAGTATCGCTTTCAGTATGTGAAAAAAAAATTCTCCTTGACTCTGAATGCATTTAGGGTCAACAGTAACATCTTCATACATAAAAGATTCCATTCTGCTTTTAAAGAAGAGGTAATTATCAGGCACGGGTCACACTGAAGGTCTAGGATCTGCATAACTTCTATTCTAATTAATTTATCACATGTGTGATTTTGCTTTGGCTTCTGAGTGTTGATCTTCTATAGCAACTGTGTCCTACTTGATAATAAGCTTTATTCCCTCAAAAGGTCATTCTTGATATAATTTGACCAATATGAGAGGCAACCTATGAGCATGGGTGACCCTCCAAGAGGCTGCATCAGGAAAAGTCACTCGGCAAAGTCTGGGTCTGTTTGTGCCTTTGGGTGTTATTTTAAAACCAAGAGGCCAAGGCGTTTGTACAAAAGGTGAGAAATTCAATTAATCATTAGGCAGTTGTCTTCACAACAGCAGCCAGTGGAAGTGTGCCACTCAGCATCTGCAGGTGTTTCTTCTCTGCTCCTTCTGCTTCACCAATGAGGTAACCTGGCATTGTTTGTGGCTGCTCTGAGCTGCACTGATTTGGGGCTGTTTTCTCCTTTGGCAGCAATGATCATAGCTGGGCTCCTCACCTCAGCCCCTTCCTCAACATTGGAAACCTTTGTATTATTTGAGGATTTTTTTCCTTATTTTTCAAAAAAGTTTGGTCTTAGCAAACTGCAGGTATTAAGTAATAGTCGAATTATTTCCCCATGACCTTCTTTTAAAAAATGTATCAGAGACATGACTGTCAGGCAGAAGCTTCTTGGAAAACCAGCCAAGCTGACTAGGTAGAATTATGGCTCAAAGCAGAGAAATTGATGCAGGCAGAGTCCAGGACAGATGTGTAATTTCAGGTGGAGCTTTTGACATGTTGCCAATGTGCAAGCCACAATCACTGGCTGCAAAGAAGTTCCTGGAATAAGTTTCCCAAATGTTATAATGCATGCAAATCACCTGTTTCCTGGGGAGTAGGGGAGATGTAGATTCAGAGTCAAAGGGCTCAGGGTAAAGCCCGGGATTCCTGACCAACTTTCAAGGGATAATGCTGATTTTCTTCCATGGTCCTCCCTTTGAATAGCAGAACATTGCATAATAAGAGCAAATGGGATGGGGACCTCAAGTGGAATTCAGTTCCTGGCCCCCCAAAATAACTGCAAGCATTTCTTATGTGCCAGGTACATGACAATGCCAGGTACATATTTTTTTTATCAGAAGTGTATTAGTGGGAAAGCTATTCTCCATGACTCATTCACTCCACAAATGTCACAGGAAAGTTTTGTGCACTCCAATAATCAGCCAGGTGGTGCTCTCCTTGTTAGCATTATTTTTGTGGCTCTTAGGTACTTAGCTCTATTTTAACCTCATGCTGGTATACTTAGCAAATATTGATGAGCTCAGGTGGACATTTGCCAACAAGAACAGTCTCTGACCTAATGGAATATTGAGGTAGGAAGATACTGGAGGGCTAAGACAACAGATAAATGTGTGATTCTGTATAAGGTGTTAGGAAAGAAGAAAACACTGATCTTCAAGAACTTCCACCATCCCCACTGACAGGCAAAGGCAACCATAGGCACTTTGCTTGGCACTTTCCTTACATTCCAAGATCAGTCACTGTGCCAGGCACTGGTGCGATGTAAAGCACCCTGCCTGCCACCCTTGGTGACCACACAACAGATGCTGACAACCACAGTACCTATTCAAGGGTCAGGAACATGGGTGTCCAAGATGGAGCCTAGTACCATGACTTGCACAGAGCCAGTCTTTTACTGTGATATTTTTCTAAAACTCTGGTTTATTGGAAAGGCAGAGAGGGAGACAGAATGCACACATGAGAGAGATCAGGGACAGGGTGAAGTTAGAAGTGTGAATCTCTATTCAGCTCTCCTGCATGAATGGCAGGGCCCAAGCAAACTGGCCATCATTCACTGCTCCCCAGCTACATTAGCAGGAAACTGGGTTGGAAGTGCAGAGCAGGTGGGACAAGAACCAGGCATTCCTGTGCAGGATGGGGTGCCTTGAGTGGTAGCTTCTCTCATGGTGCCAAACCACAGTTCCTACTGCAAGTTTCACATGCAAAAAGAGAAGCGTATGCATCCAAACCCTGCCACCACGCAGCACTTAAAAACACTGTCCCTTCTTTGGAATCAAAAATAATAATTACAAAATCTTTCTTACATGATTGTTGTGGGCACTAAATTAGGTAATATCCACAAGACGCACACACCAGGGCCTAACACAGGGCAAATGTTCAAGAAGCAGTAATTCTGGCAACTTTTAACCTCCACTTTGTTATTATTTTCTAATGACTGTTATGGAGGCAGACTGCAATGTGACTCTCAGAGGAGGTGAGGCATTTGACATGCAGATGATGAGAAAGATTCTGCAGAGATAACAAGTCTTTCAGAAATCAGATTCTTGCTTACATATTCAATAAAGATGCCACTGGTTATTTGTGCTTGCCAGGGAATTAGGTGAAGATTAATTAATATTTATAAAGTATTTTGATATCCATGTAATATCTGGTAAGCAATTAGTTCTGTAACAAAGCCAAATCCTTTTAAACCCCGCAACAATGTAAAACAAACCCAATACAGCTGTGTAGGAAGAAACAGAATCCACTAACTCATCTGGTAGGAAGCATGTAGCCAGTAGGTTTCTACCCCTCTCAGAGGAATTTATTTGTTGATTTTTTTCTGGCTTCCTAAAGCCTTTTCCTATCTGTCTTCCATAGCCCCAAATCAAATTCTCTCCTCTGGGGATGCAGTGAAAATCTAAGTATGATAAAGGTGAGTGCAATTCTGGCCCCTCCATCTCCTGAGGCCCTTAAGCCCCAGGTATATGAACAGCGTTAGAGGGAGGCAGCCAGGACCCTTATGGGGCTAGCAGCATTTCCCTGTCACCAGAGTCAACCAGTGCTAAAGGTCACAGGCTCTCCTACTCCATACCCATACATCAAAACTTTGAGAGAGGAGGGAGGGACTCAAATGAAAATTAAGTAAAAATCAAAGGTGCACAGCTGTTTGATCATGCTTTCTCAGTGGTTTCAGCCCATACATGCATGTCATCTGCCAGTTCCCATTTGTCTGACTCAAACTAGAGAAACACTGTCCACATCTCTCCCTGCCACTTATAATTCCTCATAGACTATCGACTCTTCTGGAAAACATGTTGCTCCATATCGTAACAATCACATGTCTCCACCTTTCTCCAAAGCTCACCCCTCCATCCTAAAAACAGCCAACTGCATAGCCCTTTAAAAGTCTCCCGTCTACAGAGCTTGATCCTTCTCCAGGGCCAACATGCGAAGCTCATGCAGAAGGGGTCCCCATGGTGGAGGCAGCAGAGGGGGTCAGCTGTCTCTCTCACCCCTGAGCCATTACCCTGGATGCAGGTTTTAGGGTGTGGTCTGTGTGACTGCTGAAGGTTTAAATGAAATGCAGCAGAGCCTAAGTACTCAGCCTTCCATAAAGGTAACATCTTGGTGCCTCCTGAGTGGAGGACCAACCATCTGTGAGTTCAGAACAGAGAGCTCCCAGCACACAAGACTCTCAGCACTACAGGTGGGACTGGATGGCCAGTCACTCTTGTTCTTATCCACCTCTGGCTCCTCCCAGGCCATCAGTCAATGGAAGATCAGAAACTTCTACCCCAAAGCTGTGTGCACACCCCACTGGACAACCCCTACAGAAACTGTCACAGCTATTTTTCCACTCAAAATTGTCTTTCTGTTCAAATCCCAACTAGTAGCTGTTCTCTTTTCTCCAAACAAGGAAGCATCAATTCAAAAGGAGCGGGAGACCTGATCCTCCTCAGAGACTCTCTGGTTTAGCCATTTGCCAACAGTAGTGACTTCGTGGAAGTCAGAGTTCAGATGTCTCCCGGAAGCCAGCCAGCCCAATGCTCTCCAGTGAACTTTCAAAGGACCGGAACTCCTCTACCTGTCACCACACGGGCGACTATGATGTGAACTTTTACCATGTGGTAAGACTCACCAAGCGACTCCCTTCACACACATTGCAGCTCATCAATCAGAACCTTCCTTCAGCTCCATCATCCTTACTTTGAGCAGACCCTTGCTCAACCCCCTAGTATGTCAAAAGCCACAGCTGTCCCCAGAGTCATACCCAAAGCCCTCTCGTGTTGAAATCGCAAACTCTCATTCAAATCAGAAAAGAAGACATCCTTTCAGAAAGGAGTTCACAGCCTGAGCCACAAATCTGCCTGAAAAATTGCAAACCCCTCCCTAAAAGCCCAACAAGCCTCTTTTGCCAAATTAACATTATTTTCAAAAGAGAAATCAGCACCAGCCAGGCAAGGCTGAGAATGCGTCCCCTGGGAGAAACAGGAGCCAAATGCCTCCACAGACAGAAACAACCCCGTTACCACACAGGATATGGCAGGGCCTTGATGAGTCATTCCAAAGCCAGTCATGTGGCATTTTTCTGAAATGACCTCACTGCGCATTCTTAGTACTTTTCCCATGTCCCCTGGGATTCAACCCAGGTCTTTCTCAGCTTCCCTAACTGTTTAAACTTGACCAAATGCCTCAGCTTTCCTGCAGTCAGTGTCTGCAGTGGCCACATTTTCATCATATTTAGAGGTGCACACTAAAGCTCAACAGTATCTGAGATACCTGCCAAACTGTTTCACCAGCAAAGCCACAAAGTTACTTACAAATCAGGAAAGCTTATGGAACAAATTGCCACATCTAGTCATTTTCAGACACTTCTGGAAGCATGAAGCAATTTAAAATTATAGGAGCACTTCGTCTTTCTTTCTCCCCGCCCCTCTAAGTGCATCAGTCTGCAAGTGATTGGAATTCTATTCTTGAGACGAGTACAGTAATTTCACTTTTTCAGAGAACATTTTATTCATTTATATACAGAGATAGAGAAAGAGAGAAAAGAAAGTCTAATTTTTGAAAATGATTGGGATTCTGATCACAGGCAGGACCAAATGATTTAAAATTTCCAAAATGTTACAAATTTTATCAATGCTTCAAGTTTGGGATTGAATATGGGATTGTATGCAGAAAATAAAAACCACACAGCCATTTTATATTCTCTTCCCCATCCATTATTAAAATAAGAATTTCGACTTAAACGATTTCAGTTTCTTTCTTAGAGGAGAAACTGCAATTCTAAAATCGTCTGACTTCATGCAAAAGAAAGCCTGTGATTTCAGGGTTTCGTTTGACTCCTGTGCTGCTATTTATAGCACAGTAATTCAGAACCTGAATCACCTCTCCCTTAGCCGACAGCGCAGAGGGGGAAAAAATATTTGTTAAAATTGGTTGGAGCTGGGAGAAATAGGCCAAGGAGATTTTGGCCTTCATTAGTCACTAAATTCGAAACTGAATCATGAAAACATTCCCACTAATGAGAAGTTTGTCTTTCATTTTGTTTCCTGAAGCTTCAGGAAGTGCATTGAGACACTCTGTTCTTAGAAAGTTTTGAGATTCTGTTGAAAGAAGGTGCAACACAAAGATGACCCCTGGCATCCTCCTGGTCCATGCAGGGTGTGTAAAAAAATCAGGGCTGGGAACCTCCCACCCTGCGCCCACTCTGGCAAGGAAGGCTTCACACACCTGAGCTGTCTGATCATTTTCTGATCATGCTTCCTGCCTGATGGCACGCAAGGAAAGGCCTTGGCAAAGACACAAAGTCCTTTATCTCTGGTTTACTTCCTTCCTTCCTTCCTTCCTTCCTTCCTTCTCTCTCTTTCTTTCTTTTTAGTTACAGAGACACATCAAAGTAGAAATCCAAAGACTTCCCTGTTTCTGTCACTTAAACTCAACATTAAACTTACACGCTCACTTTGGTTCACTGGAGAATCCCTCAACTTACTGCCCTCCCAGATGGTCCTCAGGAATATTCCAGGTGTCATTCTTTTGTACCTGTACTTTATTTGTTGACAGCAAGATGAGGTTTTTTTAGACAGCACAATACTTTGCTGTTTCTTAGAAACTGCCATGATCTCTAAAGGTCATCAAATATCCAATCTCCGTTTGGATTTCCCTCATTTCATTTTCAGTTTCTTTGTCAGCTGGATCCAATGAGAAACAGACATGATGATGTACACCTAAGTCTCCCTTTAAAAATAGGCTTATCTATTTTGAAAGAAACAGAGAGGTGGTAATGAAGATCTTCCATCAGCTGGGCCACTCTCCAGAAGGCCACAATGACCTGGGCTGAGCTGCAGCCAGGAGCCAAGAGCCCCATCTGGGATGCCTATGTGGGCAACAGGAAGCCAAGTTCCCAGCATTTTCTGCTTTTCCAGGCCACCAGTAGGGAGCTGGATTGGAAGTGGGGCAGCTGTCACCTTCTTCACAGTCCACTTCTGTTATTTTTGTGCGTTTCTACAATACTTTCTTGGGTCCTCTAGGTTGTTTTCACAGTACGGGCTTTTCTGATTGCATCCCGAAGGTGTTCATTTACATGTTCACCTGTCTGCTGAGTTACCTATAAATAGGTAGCTAGATCCCAGAGGCTTGATCAGATTCAGGGTTAATATTTTTGGCTCAAGATCAGGTTGTATTTTCCTTCAGGGGGAATAAATGTCAGTAAGCACTAACTAGATTAAGAATTATTCAATCTAATTTTACCATTTTTTCACCACCTGTTAACTTTCAAAAGAGAAAATTCATCCAACTGTTTTAGTATCTATCTCTCTTCAGGATTCTTACAGACAGAACACAGCTAATTCTTCCCCTACTATGCCTAGAATCATGACTTGGTCATCTATGGAAAGTAACCAGAAAGAGGTTTGTTTTTTCGCCTTCTCAATAGGAACTGAAGACTTTAAACTTATTTGATCTGTTTCAACACACTGACATTCTTCGCCTTGTTCTGAGGCCCAAGGGATCTCATCTTTGGCCTATGGATGTTGGCTGCTCTGGAAGGCACGACCCTATTACCACCAGATACTTCCTGTCTCTTTAGGTGGCTACTCTGAATGGCACGACCCTATTACCATCAGATACTTCCTGTCTTTTTAGGTAAAACTCTACAGATTTATATTGTACATTTTCTGCCCCAGAGATAAAATTAACTCATTTTCAAAAAGGGCTTTATCTTTTTGCGGGGGAGTAGTAAATAGAAGCCATCATCGACTGGTAACGGGAGCTTTCTGCTGCTGGGTTGATCAATCATTGTTTCTAGGCCTGGTTACTGCTCAGGGGTAAAATACACCATGCTTAAGAATCAGATGGTGAATGCTAGTAATAATCCCACTTCCAATTCTCCAGCATTTTTATAATTGATATTATATCTCCCACTCCTCAAAAATTATTTCTCTTCAAAATTAAGATAAAGGCTTTATTTTTCAATGCACACATCCACAGCAAATGTCACCACCAATGATATCTCAACACTAATATTCCTGAGAACAGAGGAAGGTTTTCCTGGGCAGCTCTTTGGTTTGGTTTTGACTTTCAACTGCCCTCATTAGTAAGAACAATTATTATGTCTTCAACATCTTGGGGATAGCTCCACTCTGGCTGGTACAACTTCAGGTTCAATTATTTTCTCTGATTTTTTGACTTTTAGAATTGCTTGTTATTAAGTTTTGTTTTCTGCCTTATGAAACCATGTTTAGTTAACTCTGGCAGAGTACACATTCTAGCAGCACACAGAGATATTTTTAGTCATATATTATCTACCAGGCTTTACCACTTCCTCACTAACAGGTGAAGCTATGACTGCTTCCTACAAACCTGCCTACACCTTACAACCAGAGAGAGAGAGAGAGAGAGACTAACAAAAACAAGACAGCAGGACTTCTCAGACTAAGCTATAAAGGTGACAGTTTCTCGCTCAGGGACCCTGGGCCTCTTGGGAAACAGTATGGCTTTCTTTTGACCACTGTGCTGCAGGGACCAGATTGGTAGACCATGGAGAGAGAGAGAACTGTGCAGGAGCCACAACTCTTCCAGCTCTGACCTCTGGCTGTTCAGACAGTACATACAAGTAGCTTCCTAATGAGGTTCCAGCCTCAGCCACTGCTTGGGCACACATAAGAAACTCTGAGAGCCCCACCTAGCAGAACCATAAAATCCACACATCATTAAGACACATTGATTAGGTGGCTGGACTGTCTGGCATTGTCTGTACCAGCAATGTCAAGACACACTTAAATAACAGAATGGTGGACTTATGACTGCTTGTGAAGTTCTATACTATCGTAATAATACGGGCAAAATCAGTGGAGGAGAGGGAATTTGGGGAGCAGGTAGGGAAATCCCATACCCTATGGAATTATACCATAAAATTCAAAATTTAAAAAGAAATTTAAAAATAATGCTAAAAAAGACATTGTAAAAATGATGATGACATTTTGAGCCTTTCATTTTGAGTAAAAGAAAAAGACAATAGAAACAACAAGTTTTTTTCTTCAGTGTCTTGGTTTAATCTATGCACTATAGCTAGGCAGCGACACAATTCATTCTGTTAGCAATCTAACTTCCTCTATCTGGACAGTGTGAATCTCACGGCCAAGTAGCCCACAGCAGACATGGCCTGGCTCCATTTCAAAGAGGAATGGTACCTAGGTGCAAAGGTATCAGTGGAGGTGTATATGAACGCTGTGCACTCAATGCTGCTCTTCTGAAGGACAGATGGGGCACTTCAAGTGCTATTTGCTTCCTTCCTCATTTCTTTGCAAACCTCCTGCACATGAGTGACCACTGATGTCACTTGTTCCAGGGAACAAGCCTAACGTCTCTAGATGGTCAAAGGAGTTGACTCACCGAAAGCCCTTGTAACAATACCTGCCCATAAAAAGCACTTAGATCTCACTGGCCACTGGTATCTCCAAGGAATTTCACTCAGCTCTGTGAATGGGGGTGAAACCCGTGGGGGGCACCATTTCCTTTGCCATGTGTTCTCTCGTTACTCAGGCTGGGGCACCAGGATGCAGAAGTGCAGATGGTCTGAGGAAAACAGACCCTCCTTGGTTTCCTGAAGCACCCTTATTCCTCCTGGGCTCCTGGGCCCTCTAAATCCCACTCCTCACAGGATGTCAGCATTAGCAATTCTTTCCAGAGCAGCCTTCCACAACAGGCCTCAGCTGAACAAGGTCAGTCTCCTTGTAATTCAAGGTCATAGAATTTTGCCCTTTCCATCAAGGCACTGACTTGTGATTGTCATTCATGGGTCAATGGTGTAATTAAAGGGGGTTTTCCTTTCACTCTTGGACAAGAAGCTTCACGTCATTCTGTACTCAACGTGCTAAGCCCAGCGCCCAAACTTGGGCATGGCTACCCAAGGCTCTTGACAACCAGTGATAAAAAGAAGGTAGCAGAGCAGAGCCAGTGTGGAGAGCCCACACAGTTTAGCACAGGGACTACAGGGCACCACACAAGTCTGGTATCTTCAGTCGTCTACCTGAGTCACCTCCTCATTAATATAAATTTTAAAAATAGCCTCATGCCGATATCATAAAGGTAATATCCTGTTGGAAAGGACACTTTGCTCATTTGCTTTCAACAAAAATTAATGTTCCAAACTTCCCCCTCAGAACTTTGTGTCAATGATCCTATGAGGAATTTCAAATTAAAACAAGAAAAATAATGATGTGGGGGAAATGTCAGATGAGAACTCTGAATGCATTACAGCCCTTCAACTAATATTGATGCTGTTCGAGTTCAAGGATTAAATAGTCATCAGTCGGCACCTTCCACGGGCACCCACCGCTCCCGACACGGCCGGTCTCGGCTTGCCAATAAAGTTCGTTTCTGCTGTAATTGATGGCCTCATATGGTGATCAAATCATCACAGAGAAGCCACAGGGCTCACTCCTCATGGTCACAGGCAGGAGCCTCTGACGCCCTGCGAGGAAGACGAAGAGTGCGTTGCTCCAGTTGAATAAAAGTCACAAACAGTGCTGTTCCTGGCCAGCAAAAGGGCACAGTACTCGCATCTAGGGCCATCTCCAGCAAGTTCAGTATCTACATGTGTCAGTCTTATTAAAGGGTGACATTTTAGACCCAAAGCATCAGGGTGAAGTGTGAGAATCACATTTCTATTGGAAACTGTTTAATTGGAGACCTGGTCTATCTCCTTCACCTCAGTATCCTCAGGGCCATGGTCAGCAAATGTTCAGTATCTATTAAATGGCCACATGGCTGGCTGGCACATTTCCATAGCCAGGGTCCGAGGCAAACTGCAGTGTAGCTCCAGCAGTAGGATACCCCAATTCCAACTCTGCCTCCTCTGCTACCTGGTTATGCCTCAATTCCATTATCTATGAAATGAGTATACAATAGTTCATACCTCACAGGACTGTAAGAATTAAGTGTGCTCATACTGATGGAGCATTTGCGAAAAGTGCCTTACACATAGGAAGATAACACGTCAGCTTTCCCTGTCATGTCTGCTTAACAACCATGGCCATGAAACAAATACCCAATGCAGGCCCAGCTCTGTGCTCTGGGCTTTACGATCCTATGGACAACTCCACATCCTTTGTGCTGCTGTGTTCATCTGATGCCGAGTGGTATAAACCAGCTTACAGCATTCCCAGCAGTTGGTAAATCCTCTCTTCATCCTGCACTTCCCAAGACAGGGTAGATCCTATTATCTCTGTTATTAAAGATAAAGGGGCTGCAAGAAGAGGGTTGGCTTGATGACACAGCCATGTAAATGACTTGCCTAGGCTGGTGCTATGATCCGTTCTTGCCCATATAAGTGCAATGAGCCTCCTCCAACTCTGCTGCTGCTTCTTTGAAAAAGCTCTCAGCCCCTTTCAACAATAACCAGTGGCTCTGCCAACAACCCCAGCCCTCCCAGTCCCCCAGTGTCCTTCCTCTGATTGATTCCTAGTGGTCCCACTGTGTGTGCCACCCTCTACAATTACCATGTGATTTACTCACTGATTATTTGTGGTATGTCTGTCTTCTAGAATAACAGTTCTACAAGTACGTTCAGTGTTGTATTCCAAGGGATACATCAACTTGGGATGCCTGCTTCCCTTAAGTTCCTTAGTCACAACTCCTGGCTATGCTGCCAACTCCAATTATAACACAGACCTAGGGAGGAACTGGGACTGGCTCAAGTGGTTGAGTCCCTGAATCCAGACGTGAATTGAGCTCCTGGCTCCTGGTTCCAGTCTGGTCAACATCCCAGTTGTTGTGGGCATTTGGAGAGTGCATCAGTTCATGCGAGGATTCATCCACCTCTGCCTTTCTTATGAACAAACAGAAAGCAAACCTCTTGGTAAAACCTAAGTACTCCATATTGAGGAGGGAAGAGAGAGAATAGAGAGGAGGGAAAAGAATGTTCCAGCCCAGTGGTAGGTCCTCTTGACTGTCCTGCCTTGTCTCCAAGGCTGCCATTCTGGCACAGGAGGCCAGAGATACAACAAAGCAGCAAACAGCCAAGGAGTTAAGCAAGCTTCATCTCCAGAGGACCATTGCTGGCAAGTGGGGGAGGGAGAAGCACTGACCAGCAGGACAAGACTTCAGGAATGACTGATTTGTAGCTCCCCACAGGAACTCTGACATCTGCCTCTTTAAGGATCACATTTCAGACTGGATTCCAGACCATTCTGCCAGATCATCCATGCCTCCTCTGCTGGCAATGTTACTTGAAATCTACCTTCCTGTTTAGCAGGATAAAAGATGTTATCCAATTAATTGAGATCAATGAATTGACTGGTTTTGTAATTACGGGATTACTCACCTAGCAATCAGAAGATTACTTTGAGGTAATACAAACACTGTAAACGATGAAAGTTATCCAATTTGTGCATCTAATATGCACTCTTCTCTCTCTGATAAAACATGATCTTGTGTTTCTTAGTGTTGAATAAACAGAGACAGGAATACATGCCTATTGGTTTTTGCCACAGATGCCCACACAATTTGGCACAGCACCTCCTGGCAAAGCAGTAGAGTTTAATGACCTAGCCCCAGAGAGTAATTAGAGGGAAGCAGTGTCTGCCACTGGAGATGGTTTATAAGGGTGTAACTGCTGTTGCTCTTAACTTCTAGTGAGGAAGAAATGTGGTTATGACCACACCTACACCCAAGGCAGATCTGGCATTTGTATGCAGATACATGAATATGCAAATACAGTGGCTCAGCAGGAGCCATTTGTAGAGGCTAGTCAGCCACACACCAGCTCACAGATGGGTGTGGCCAGATTTTGAGGAGTCAGCACCACCCTTCCTTGTGAGACACCCACATCTATGGCTATTAATCAATATTTGTGCTGACCCTTTGAGTACCTCTATAAGGCGACAAGAGCTTCCACGTAATAACTTCTCATGCAATGCAAAAATCTCAGCACACCACCACTTGCTAGGAAATTCTTATTTGTTCTTCAATAACCACCTCAAGTTCCATTCTCTCTTCCATGTTCTAAGTTTTACTTTTCTTCACTGAAACTACCACATTACATGCTATTCATGTTTCCAACATGCATTTTCTGTGAGTAGCTCCAACACCAGGCTTGTGGTCTACTCAATTCCTTTTTTGTTGTGCTATCTTCCTGTAAACATCTCTTAAGCATTGCACTGTAAGGGAGTTTTCTGTCTTGTCAGCTTCACAACTTATAATGTGTGTGCTCTTGGGCAAGAACCTTTGACTTCTAGAGCTTCCTATTTAACAGGGATAATGGTAACATACACAAGGCAGTGTTGTGGTTTACACAAAAGGGAAACTGGATATAGAGCTTCTGAAATAGAAGGCGTCTTCAAAGAGTTGATAGAAAATACATATTATGAAGATGCTATACATGAATTTCAACAATTTTTGCAACAAAATAAACTTGACCTTCCATTTTTCCATAAACTGTCTGAAGTTCTCTTGCCCACATGCAACTAAATACACCCCAACTTACACGTGTGGGTACATATATGCATTCATATATAAACATGTATATATTGTATATGGTCATGTATGTGAGAATTATGGAAATGTATGTTCATAGATCTTCATATGCTTTAGCAAACATTTGCAACTGTACATATGTGTATGTGTGTAAACAATTATATACAACTATGCAAGTATATACTCATGTATGTGTACATTCATTTAAACCTAAGTTTGGGGAATGCACTGTGGCACAGCAGGATAAACTGCCACTTGAATACCTGTATTCTGTATTGGGGCAACAGAGATGGAGTCCCACTTCCACTTCTCATCCAGCTTCCCGCTAATGTACACTCTAGAAAGCAACAGATGATGGCTCAAGCACTTGCATCCCTGCCACCCACACAGGAGGCTTAGATGGAGATCCAGGCTCCTGGCTTCAGCCTGGCCTATCCCTGGCTATTACAAGCATTTTGGATGCTGTCTCTGCCTCTGTCACTCTGCCTTTCAAATTAAATTAAAATGTATTTTAAAAATAAATGTAATTATGCATCTGTGTGTATGAGCATTTCATCACTGTTAAATTTATCACCCCTTCTTCTTGGAGCCAGCTACAGCTTGAAGTATGGATTTCGTGGGTCTGTAGTAAGTAGAGTTGATAGATTCAGAAAAAAACAGATTCTTAAAGGTAGTGGGCACCCAGAACTCAACAGAGTACCAGTCACGATTCTGAAGCAGGACCGGTGGATTCAGATGCTCACTGGAGGCCAGTTGTACTAGAATGGGGTCTATGGCAGCACTGATGGAGCAGCCAAGCCAAACAAGGGATAAGACCAATCACAGCAAGGGGTGTTGAGGCTCTAGAGCAACAAAAACCTAGCCTTCTTCTGACCAAATCACTCTGCAGATTTCTGCCAGGTTACCATGCATACAGGTATCTCATCTGCCTCAAGGAAGTCTAAATTACCCTCCCTCCTTTGGGGCACACCCCTGCCCCTCCATCCCCCTGTCCTGAACACCCTTCAAGCCTTCTGGGAGCAATCATTACAGTGTTCTTCCATCATCTGTTACCCAGAGCGAGGAGTATAGGATTACAGTTCCTCCCTGCCAGGTACCCAGCAGGGGGTGGTGAAATTAGAAACTTAAACCCTGGACTCTAGAGGCCAATGCAACTCTTTGCTCCTTTCCCTTTGAGCTTTGCCTCCTACTGTTTCCTCACTCTAGAATGTCTCCTTGGGCATCCTGTCTCGTACTAGTATTTTGACAGGGACTCTCCTCCCCACCCCCCACTGGGCACATCCTTCATTGTGTTGCTTCTTGAAGACTTAGCTCAAATGTGGACTTCCCTACCCATCCTCATTAACATACAATTGCTCCCACAGCCTTTGCCAGGTGCATGCAGCCACATGGGCAGAGAGGCTACTCATCAGCCCATGTCCTCTCCTTTGCGGGTAGTTCCTCCAGGGGACACAGTCTTGTCTGCTCTGTCCATGGCTGCATCACTGAACCTTGGCACCTAACAGGTGCACAGATGAATTCTCAAAGTAGTGAATTACAACAGATGAAAATGAAAACAAAGAGCAAGCATGTATCTCTTTGGACAGCTGGTGTGTAATTTTCCATGTCTAGAAGAGCAATTGTTACGTGTGAGGTAAGAAGATTAGCCCACAAAGGTCCTGTGGAAACCAGCATTTGGGTCGCTAACTTGGGAGCAACGCAGACCCTTCATTTGTCCTTTCCTCAAACCAAAATGCAGCCCGCACCTGGCAGCAGTGCCCAGAACAAGGCTTCTCAACACCCTGGCTGTCACATACCTCTGTAATACATTCCTTCTTACTCTGAAACAAAGCACAGTACAGTACTTTATCAGTCCCGAACACGTGTGTTGCAATCAGAAAGAACAGATTTCTTCTCTCCAACAGTCATTTGTAGTGTTAAACTGCATATAATTAAATTATAGGCATCTCTGAACTATCTGGAGTATAATGCTTTGAACAAACCTCAAATTATCGTAATTAAAGCTGTCGAGACCTTATGGGATAATGGGTGGTCAACAACTGCACCCTGTAAAATGACAGTCGCTATTAGGGATGTTCCTTTGCAGAGCAGGAAGCCCACAGAGGAGCCCTAGAATTGGCAGAGAGCAGATTGTCAGTGGGCTTTTAGATACAGAATTTCAACTCATCAACTATCCCACCTGATTTCCGTCCAGGTTGTTGGATTCTAATGAAGTAGCTTGTTTCTGAAGACGAAAGCAACACCTAATGTGAATCGAGCCCTTTCCAAGTCCTGGGAAGCGATCCTGACACTCACTAGAGCTCATTTAACTCTCACCACCATCCTTTAGCATCTGTACATTATCACCTCTAGCACACAGATAGAATAACCAGGTGGGAAAACAGGCAAGTCCACTCCCTGTGCTTCCAGTCCCACCACTAATAACAGGTGTAGCTGTGACACAGAAGTCCGTTTTTGGACCTCACTTAGTTCTCTATCCCTTACCTTGCTCTGTTTTCCAAGACTGCACCACTGCTCTTACACCCTGCAGAGCTGTCCACTCAGCATGTAATATCTCCTGACACTCCACTAAACATCAGTAGGGGACTACAATGGGAGGCTTCAGGTGAGGTTAGGGTACAAAGGAAAAAGTACAAACATGTTTTAAAGAGTTCCTTTGGGTCACTATCCAAGCTCCCATACAAACCCCCTAAACTCAAACATCAGGTGCTATGGAGGTCATTCCCCCACACTCCAGCAGATACCCACTGCATGTCTGCCAACTGTCTCCATCACCTTCTAGCTGCAGATAGTCTCAGAGCCTATGGAAGAAGAGCTCAGTTTCACAAAGTGTCACTGTGAGCCCCAAATCATGGTCTGTGCTTCTGATCAGCTGGGTGTAAACTGATTCCTGTGGCCCCTTCCTCTGTCTGGCTGCATTTGCTAGAGCACCCATGGAACACAGGAAACACTGATGCTTAACTACTGATCACAAAGGCTGCAGATGCACAGCCAGATGGAGACATGCACAGGCCAAAGAATACTGGCAGGCACAGCGAGAGCATCCGTGCCCTGTCCAGGCACCGTCATGTGCTGGGCAACCCGAAAGTTCTCCAAACTCAGTCCTCCTAGGTTTTCCTAGAGGTCTCGTTACATTGGCATTGTTAATTACAGACCTGGTGAGCAGCTTGACCTCTTCTCCTATGCCCTCTCTGGTGTTTGAGGGATAGGGACAGGACTGAAAATCCTGATCTTCTAATTACATGAATGATTTCATTGGCAACCACCAGTACTCATTCTTAGGCTGGCTATCAGGGGCTTCCTATTAGGAGTTTCATATTAGGAAACAGGAGCATAGGCCAAATATATACAATTCCTTATTGTATCAGTATCACAGACTGGAATTTTGGCATATGAACAGTCTCACTACAGGCTCCATAAAGGCAATGGCCATGACTATTCTGTGCAGTTCGATCCCACAACCAAGCACAATGGCCAGGATCTGAGCAGGTCCTGTTACACATTAAACAGAACAGAATAGATTGAACAGATCTCTACAACCATTCTATAAGGTAGGCAAGATTTCCCTAAGTACAAAGGTGGTAAAACTCACCCTAAGGTGCCAGCATTTCAGCATAGTGAGTAAACCCACCATCTGGAACATAGGATTTCAACTGGGTAGCAGTTCAAGTCGTGGCTGTACCATTTCTGATCTGGCTCCCTGCAATGGCCTGGGCAAAGCAGCAACAGATGGTCCAAGTGTTTAGGTCCCTATCATCCATGTGGGAAACCTGGAAGAAACTCCTGGATCACAGTTCTGACCTGACCCAGTCTCAGCCCTTGTGGAAAACTGGGAAGTGAACCAGCAAATGGAACATCTCTCTGTGTCTCTGCCTCTCCTTCTCTCCATAAAACTCTGACTTTAAAAAAAAAAAACTAAAACAAAACAAAACACCAAAAGAAACCTCTGACTCTGAGGGACTCTTGGCAAGAGACTTCTCCGTGGTCACACAGTCAATCAGAGCATAACTGGCATTGGACTGCAGGACTGGATGAACTCGAGGGTCATGTTTTCTCCAATACGGCACAGTTGGTAGAAGTCATAACGCAGGAGCAGAATCAGATAGGCTAACTCAAAAGTTCAGCTTGGTTTCAGTGTGCTTTTCTGGTAAAGGCTCGGAGAGGGCACAGAGAGAAACATCCAAGGCTGGCCCTGTCATTCCAGGGTCAGTGTGGCTGAAACAGCACAGCGAGGGGCCACTGACAGTCTCCAGGAAGCCACTGCCTTTTTTGAAGCCTTTTATCTTAACCCCAGGTAGCATACAGTCATATCTGCAGAGAGACACTTTCTGCACTTAAAACGAGTCCCTCAGCTAATCCACATCTGAGCTCTTTGATGCATAGCAGAGTCCATATCAGTCAATAAAGTCATAACATGCGTGTGTCCTGAAAGGCATGCAACCCTCAGCTGGATGCAGGGGCAAAAATATAAATAAATAAATAAAAAACAAGGCTCAGAAGCTTCAGGGAGCCTGTGGTTCTGTTTCCAGGAAAAGTAGTGACCCTTAAGCTCCAGGAGCCACAGACAACCTTCTGCAGGGCAGCACTTCCATCTGCAGCCCCCAACTCCAACTTTTTCCTCCCAGATGATGATACATCTACTGCAGCTTAGGGAACAGCATTCAAACACCTGTTTCCCAATGTATGCATTTTCCTACATGCTCCACAGGTGTGTGAATGAGCATGCGCCAAGCCATCAGGATGTGCTTTGTAGACCATAAGCCCTGCACTATGGTAAGACTTGGAGCCAATGACTGTCTTCTGGGAACCAAGTGGACTCTTTCCCAAGATCAGAGTCAGTCATTCATTTAACTCCTCAATATAAAAAATTGCTACTATATGTTTATATCTATCCTTTCCTACCTTCTCAGACTCTTATGCATCATGTAGCACTTCTCTCTCATGCATTTTCTCCATTAAATAAATGCTCATATTTTAAAAAATCTTCAAAAGGAACAATTACAGAGACAGAAAAAGAGAATGATGAAATCTTCCATCTGCTGGTTCCCCAGAAGGACACAACAGCTGGGTCCTGTCTAGGCCAAAGCCAGAGACCCAGACTGGAACCTATGCCCCACTATGGAAATCTGGTGTTAGGCAGTGGCGTAATCAGCTCTCTTATAATACACCAGTCCTAACTACATCCTTCCCACAGACCAATCTGTCCTACTACAAGGAAGCAAGCACAGAAGTCAAGGAAGGAAGGAAATCTTTGTTGCTTTTGAATCCACCTAAAACCACTTCCTGTCTGTCTTTTAAGCAGCTTGACTTCACATCTCCTGTTGCCATCTCTGTTTCTTCCTCTTACCACTGGCCCATTCTACCATCCTTGCTTGAATGAAATTCACACCCCCTGCAACCACCAGAGCCAGGGAATAATTTTCAGTCTTCTCTGTTAATCTCAGCTTCTGTTGTCTAATCCCTTTACTGATGCACCCTCCCTTCCCTGCCCTCCTTACCACCTGACACTGCTTCCTCCTCTCACTGTATCTGCCATTTTTCCTTTCAATTTAGGCCCATCTTCCTGTGCAAGCTACTGAACTTGCCAATCCTCAAGCTTGTCTGATTACCACTTTTTTTTACTTATTCCTTTCCTCAGCTCAGCTTCAAGAAGGATAGAAGCCACCATTATCATCAATATCCTAGTGATTCCCTAGTCCACCTTTCCTGTCCTAGACTCTACTCTGGATGTGTAGATCCAGCCAAGTTACTGCACACCAACTGGGAAAGCAGCTACCCTACATGAGAACCATGCCCCAAGGGGGCTACTGACCAGCTTCCAAAGGTGTTCTGTCAATGTAGTGATGGAGAAGGGAAGATGCTAAGGACAGGGGACTGAGTACTGTTAGTCAAAAGGAGGCACAGTCTTAGAAAGCTGGTTCCTCCACCAAAGAACAACTTCTTCCTTTTCCCCAGCTGGGTCCCATCCAAAGACTGGGAGCAGAAACTAACGATGCCTCTACTCCACATGCTTACACCCTATTATGTTCTTAGCTTTTCTACAGGATTTCAGGAGCATCTCAAACTCAACAGGCCCTAACCATACACCTGGTGAGCTTTCCTAACCCAACATTCTCTGGCATTCCCATCCTCACAAGCCCCGTGGTTAAGCCTACTCTTAAACTCACCCTCCCTCATTCACATATTGCTAAACTTACGGACTGTATCCACCAACATCTCTAATTTGATATCCATCTTTCTGTGTCTCCTCACCTCAGTGCAAAACACCATGGCTGCCCACATGGGACACTGCAAAGCCCACTAACTCCTCCAGCTTCCCTCCTTATCCTCTTCACCCCTTAAATGGAAGAAATGCAGTGTTACCTTTGTCACCCTCTAACTGAAATTTAACATCCTTAAACTGTGGTCTTAGGGCAGAATACATGGTAGTTACTACCAATATCTGAGTTAGCCATCAGTTATAGAAACAAATATAACATTATTGTCTTACAGATATCCTAAAGTACAGTTTGCACTAATTCCCACTTCAACATTATAATAGTCCAAACAGCCACCAATTTTGCTACTTCAGGCAGTGGTAAAGACAGTGATGTGGTGGTCAGCGTTTACCAGGTGACTTTTGGAAGGAGAAAGATTTGGCTTTCATGCATGCTCCTTCCATGGTGTATATTTTCCCTCCATTGCTGTCCTCAGGCTACCAGTAGAGCATCCTAAACACAGATTTGGGTTGAGCCCCACACATAGCTCTTACAAGCTTGTAGGAATGAGCACATGCAAACACACAAACATCTATATATTACTCTATTGCCGAATTTTTAAAATATGTTGACAAATTTATTTATTAACTCTGATATAAATGCATCATCGTTTACATTAGCTCTACCTTAATTCCAAGTATCTTAATTCTATGTGTTTTAACACCCAAGATGGGGTTGGGTCAACAGATTTCACAAGACTGACAAGACTGTGTGATACAATAAAACCTGAAGGACAGTTGCTATTCCAGAATAACAGAGCAAGCTAATTAAGAATGTCACTCCATGTCCCAATACTTGCCCCCATCACCCTGGAAACACATACACTCTGAACCCTGTTAAAGGCTTCCCACTGCTCTTGGAATAAAATCAAAATCCCTTCGATGCCTTACAAGCCACTAGTGGCCAGGCTTCCCTTGCCTCTTTGTCTTGTGCTCTTTATACCAGAGACTCACAAATTCATAAAGGGTTTCCTGTGCTCAAACCTCTCCTGGGGCTCTTTCCTCCAGGTTTTATTGGACAATCTTCTCTGCTGTTGCCACAACCAGACTTGGAAGCTGAACACTGAATCCCCGATCTCAGGAATGGTGACTGACATCACAGCCTGCAGTAAGCTCATTGCCCCCTCCATAGCCATTCTACTTACACTGCTTCACAAAGTCACCCTTGTTATAGCAGACAGCTTTCTGTTCAGGCCATAGTGGAACTTTTCAGTGGGTATCCCAGATACTCGGTATTCACTCCAAGCAAGGAATAGGGAGGCAATAAAAAGATGTGCACCCTTTCCTCAAGGCCATGGCTCCTGTTTCCTGAGAGGATCATTTCCTCTCTTTCTCCTGTTTGACACTCTTTTCCCTCCCTGATTTTGCCTGAGGAGCTGGCCTAAGCCCTCAACTATTCCATGTCTGCTGGCAGTAGATAGTTTTGTTCAAATATGTGTGATGGTAAACACAGATTCAAAACTTCCTCTCTGGTTAAAGATTCATTCAGAGGAGGGAGGCAGGGAAACAGGCACCTCAATCTCAGCTTCAAGTGGAAAATGCTTCCTCTTTCAATCAAGGATGGAGCATTGTCAGCAACTAAGTGATTCCTAATCACTTTGGCAAACAGGAGACCAAGTAGAAATGTGGGGGCAATGTCAGGCTTCCTCTGGAAGGGATGCTGTCCTGAACAGATGGCTCACGGAGACCAAACCTGGACATCTTAAAAGCAAGTCTATGTGTCAGTTAATCAAAAACCTGCTCCCCTCTTTTTCTTAATAGGTACCTTATGTGTATCCTGAGAAAGCCATAAATTGTGCTAATCCACTTCTTTTATTGCTGTCCAGAAAGAATTATTTTTGTTAATGGCATGGTAAATCAGGAGGCTTGTTAGGGAAACTGCTCAGAAAATGGATCTTGAAAATGAGAGCTGTAATATTTGTCAGATTTCCAAATTCCCTCTTGGGAACAAAGATGGTAACCATAACATATTTGCTAAATTCCATTACTTTAATACATTTATGCTGCTTGAAATATGGACGTACATAAATCAAGGGTAAAAACATAAAAACTAAACCCAGAGACAGATATGAAGGTTGTAAATTCAGATTTGATTTCAGGGTAGGTATTCTGATATATTTGAGAGTCATCACTTAAACACTTAAAGAAGCTGCTCAGCCTCCTTTACAACCCCGGAGTGAATTCTTAATGACAATGTGATCTCTCCAGTCCCCTTTCCCCAGGATCTTCCAGCCAAGTGACTACTGCATCCTCTCCCTGGCTTTCTGCACAGCACAAGGCAGGGCTTCCTACCCCAGTGTGATCCCTCTTGGCAGGAAAATCACTTCAGAGGTGTTCAGCCTTACTCACAATCAGCGAATGACACATAAAAAATGAAGCCATAAAAGCTTGGCAAATGTTTAAAGTTTGATAACGTCAAGCGATGGTCACAGAACAGAGAAACAGGCATTTTCACACTGTGCATTGTGGGTCGTGATTTCACACAGCCACTTTGGAAGGGTAAACTGTCAGGATCTTTAAAAAGCAGACACATGTATGCACATACGCAGATGTCTAAATACAGGTGGTATGCACTATGCACACGTGTGCCTGTAATTACTTAACATTTATTAAAGTATTATACACATACATACACGTACTTGCTCTTGTAGCTACCTGTTTGTGAAGCTGGACACAGGTTTAAATTTGGTTACATAAGATCTTTTTCCTAGAACACCAGTTAAATGAATTCATGTAAGGCAGATTCATGCCATGGCTCCAGCATGGCAATTGAAATCAAGTGTTTCCATACATTCTAACATGGGAAGATGTCTGCTGTACAATGGTAGTGAAGTGGAAATGTCCCCTTTTAATAATGAAAGCGGGGACACATCTGAGAGACAGGAGAAGCCTCATCTGCTATCGTTCTATTTCTATTTGACCTCTTGCTTAAACTCTCAGTTGGGTCACTCATTATTGAGCAAGTCAGGGTCAGTTACTTAACCCTTTTGGGTCTCAGTGTTCTAACGGCCGAAACTAAGATAAACACCCTGCATAAGAATGCCTATCAGTGCCCTGTCATGTCTCCAACACAATCATACAAAACAGTAAACTTGCTAATATTCTCAAGGCAGAACAGCAGCCCTTGTTCTTCAAGTTTCTCTCCAAATCTCATATCCTGCAATGCTCTCTACCTGTCCTAGTCAATCCGTCTTATGTCATCCTTGACTTGTCTGTTGTAAAGATTCAGTTGTGATGGCAGCCCAGAAAAGCATAAGGCATTCAGTGACAATTTTTGCCTAAGTATCTCCACAAAAATCTAATGACGTTATATCTGTAATTCTCTAGAAAGCAGAGAGATATCAAAGGCTGTCAGATCTTGCCTGACAGAAATAGGAGATGGAGATCCTTGAAAATGAGCCCCCAAAATTCAAAGAGGATGAAAGTAAATCACGCATGTAACAATTTAGCACTTCTGAAAAATTAGGAAAAGCATAAAAAGTGGTTTAGGGGTTTACTCCATCTTTCCTCGTTTTGCAAATGAGGAAAAACACAGAGGAAGGGCACAGGACTTGCCTGAGGTCACTGAATTGGTCAGCCAGGGTGGCTCTGGTCACGTGGCCACACTCTCCTTCTCCCAGTCTTGCCCCCAAGCTTACGGCTCAGTGAGGCTCATGTTCAAGGGAGCCTATAATTAGAGGACATTCTGTGTCCAGCTCAAAAGTTGACACTGAGTAATAAGAAATTCCTTTTGATTATGTTAAGTAAGAGGCATTTCAGTCTTATGCAGCCTGAGATATCATCGTGAACCATGCCTCAACTTTGGGAAAGCCTTAGTATTGCATTTGTTTAAAATCCCCAAGGGTTATGTCTATGGATCTAGTTGGAAATGTTCATCCTTTAGCAGTTATCCTCAACAAACAAAATTTCTGGTGGCTTTTAGAGGTTAAAACTTGAGGATTTTTCTTTGTTTTTCACCTATGATGACGACAAGAAGTATTTTTTTCTTTCTTACACCACAATGAGGGCTCTAGCCTGAAGGTTATATTGAAAACCATAGGGAGGAATCCCCAGGATGGAGTCAGTGGCTCCATCTCCCAGATGCCATGCTGTTTTCTTGTCCTCTCCAAACATCTGCCCTTCACCTTGGAACTCTCCACTGTTAACACCCTCCTGCCAGGGGCCTCCTCAGAGCTCTCCTGCCTAATCTGCTGAGGACATAAATGACTTAATCAATAGAGAAAAAAAAACATGAAATTCCAATTCGTTGTCTTTTTAGCAAAAAAAAAAAAAAAAGAAAGGTTGTTTGTTCGAAAGATTAAAATAAATAAAAGCAATTATAGCAGGTTATTTAACAAAAGCAGGTTATTTAACAATCTGGCCAACTGTTGCATTTGTGTGTAGCATTTGGAACCAAGGTTCTGTGGATAAGTCTGGCAATGTCTGTTGTCAGGAAAAACAAAATAATTTTTTTTTCTTTTTTAATGCCTAGTTCCACAAGTAAAGCTTCTACTTAGAGACTAGAAGCTACTTGTCGTTTGGACTAAAAACTCGCCTGTTATTTCTCTTACAATACAACTACTTCATCTGCAATTTCTAGAGGACCTGGATTCCACTGTCACAATGCTACACCCACTTCCAACGGCACCTGGCTGCACATGACACAGTACATTACTCTCACAACTGCCACCCACTGTGCACCATTCTTCACTCTGTATTGTCCCTCTTTGCCATGTCAGAATGAAAGTCTTATGTCTCTGCAGACTTGAAATTTCACTGCTGCCCAGATGTGACCATATCTCACTCTCATGGCTCCATGTGAGTTCCAAGGCAAATAAATGCATTTCCCCAGCTTTCCCTACCTAAATGTGCTCAGGAATCATCTCTGATCAAAGGGGATGCAGGAGGAACCTACCATTCCTCAACTCAGATTTCAATCAGGCACTCTAAAAATTGAGCCAGAGTATTATGTAAGATCTTCTATCTCAACTTTTTCCTCTACCTATTATCCTACTTTATTTAACTCATTAATTCCTTCAGCAAAGGGATAATGTTGATGAAAGCAGAAAAAGAGAGAGAGATAGAGAAATCTTAGGATTGCAAAATATCTCAAAATCTTTGCTAAGAGGTCAAGTTTCAGTATTGAAATTATAAGCCTTTAAGATTTGGGTGCAAGTTTTATGCCTTCACTGGTAGACTGGGAAGAACAGATTATCACCCAGAGAGCTCCATCTATGGTCTGTGCTCTGGATTGGAAGGATGATAAGAAGTACCAAGGACATGTATGAGAGGACATATTGACAAAAAGCACATGACCCATCTTCTCCCTGAAGTATATCTCCTTGCACAATTCAGCAAGATACAACTAAATGGTCACTATATTCTTTGGGAAATGACCGAGGTGATGCAGAGATACCTGGAAGACTTGATGCATATTTGAGCTGGGAAGAGAAGACTGAAGACCATATGGGTTCAGTAACATCACAGGAAACACCAGAGTGGCTCCCACATGCCATGTGCCTTGAAAGCCTTGGCAATCTGGGGGTTACAGTGCCAATGAGTGGACTTAGCTAAAGATTCAACTAACTGGTAGAAAGAAAGATCAGAATAGAAATATATGTACAATACTACAAGAGTGATTTTTCTTGCCCAATAGGGCCTTCCTCCTCACATCTCCTTCTTCTCATCTGATATAGCTTTGTGTGCCCCCAACAGACCAGAAAAGCCATGGTTAAAAATAGATCTCAGGGGCTTGGCGCAGTAGTCTAGTGACTAAAGTCCTCACCTTGCACATGCTGGGATCCTACGTGGGTGCCAATTCTAATCCCAGCGGCCCTGCTTTCCATCCAGTTCCCTGCTTGTGGTCTGGAAAAACATCCAAGGACGGTCCAAAGCTTTGGGACCCTGCACCTGCATGGGAGACCCAGAAGAGGCTCTTGGCTCCTGGCTTCAGGCCGGCTCAGCTCCTGTTGTTGCATCCACTTGAGGAGCAAAATCAGCGGACAGAAGATCTTCCTCTCTGTCTTTCCTCCTTTCTGTATATCTGACTTTCCAATAACAATAAAATAAATCTTCAAAATAAATAGATCTCAGACTATCTTAAGACTTCCTTCAACAAAAGCACCATTGGAAACTGCCAAACCATGAGAAAAGCTCCAAATCAAACTCTCACACTAAGTTCCCAAATGATGTTTTTACATAGCCTCACTGACTCATAGAATGGCATTCCCACTTGTCACATTCATATTTGGGCATCTCTCACTGCAGTCCACAGCTATCTGCCATTGGCTCAATCCCAGCTCCATGCTGGCCTCCTGAACTATATCTTGCTATGCTGCCCAAACACACTCTTCTGTCACTGTGCTAGTCTGGGATGTTGTGCATCTGTTTCTGCAGCAGCAGCCTGAACCAGCCTTACTACTCTGTGGAGCTGAGAGAAGCTGAAGACGGGATTTGGTCAGCTGTGGGACTTACTCAGCAAATAAGAAGAAAAGTCAAAAAACCCACACGTTTATAGCTACTAAGATCCCAAGAGTCTTCAGTTAACTTTATAACTCATCATCTCTTACTCCTGCAATGGTCTCCCTGCACTGCAAGATCTAGCTCCCCACAAATAGCTATCATACTGCTTTCCTAACAGAGGGCAGGGAACATGAAAAAATGGTGCCGAGCATGAAAGCAGAGGTCCTCCCAGAGACAGGCACAGCAGAAAATAATATGTATTGCCATGACAAAGTCTTGGGAAACTTAATGATATTCTCACTTCACGTTGATGTTTTTCCTCTCTACCCCTGGGTGAGGGAAGACAGATAAGGCAAGAACTCAATACCTGGTTCCATTAACATTCTTCTAAGTTAGTAATTGGGTAATTCTACATAAGAACTGGAATAAAAATACGGATGAAAATATGGTGAAAAACCATATCTGAATTTCTGAACTGTCTTTGATGACCTTATTTTTCTGGAATTCTTAATAAGCCTTTCGATTTATATAGAGCTCTTGTAAGTGACATTGTGCTGACAGGTAATCGATCTGTAGTTTCTTCTTCTCTGCGGGATACCTGCTCCAGGATATCCTGTTCAACCAGATAACTTTATCACTCAGAATATTCAAGAAAAGAAGGGTTCTACCATCTGTGCTATGCTTCCTCCCTAACGCTGTAGATGCAGAGGGTCTCATCCAGAAACAGGCACCTTGAGGTACACTTAACTCTGCTACTTTTTAATTGGGAGAAACTGAGTAAGAGGACACACATCTCAGGGATCCAAAATCATGACAATATGCCCATTTGTATTTTTACTCTTTCCTTTTAAAAGATTTATTGTGGCACGGTAAAAACTGTGCATGTTTAATGTATGCAATTTCATGAGTTTAACATATTCATATACCTGTTATACTATCATCACAATACAGGTAAACAGCATTGCCTACACCTCCTACAGTTTTCTTGCTGTTTAAAACTTCCAGAATCATGAACAAATATCTTTACACACCAGTCAGTATTGGATGTTTTGTCACAGAAACACAAAACAGACAAAGACATCCTCAATGGAAATTTCTTGAAAGGGTGAGCAACTATTTTGTGTCTGTACACATTCACCGTGCCATCCCACCATTGCAGATCATACCTGAACTCAACTTATGGTGGCGTTTCATTCCAATAAACCCACCGCATGTTGAAAATGTCCAAAGATTAAAATTCATTCACAGACAAGCAACACAGGACCTTACACCGTATCAGTTTTTACCTTCAAGACTGCATGGCTGACTGGAAGCTGTGGCTCACTACCACTGCCCAGCATCACAAGAGAATATTGCACCATTCATTGCTAGCTCAGGAAAAGATCAAAATTCAGAGCATGGTCTCCAGTAAAAGCATACTGTTCTCACATGAGCAGAAAGCTGAACAATCAGCTAGGCCATGTCTGTGTCTTGTAAGAATGCAGAGACTGAACTAAGAGAAGTAAAAACACATCCAGGGGCCAACATTCAAACAAGTGAATATATTGGTATAATCTCTGTCTTTCAAGAAGTTAGAGAGTCGTGTCCTTTTCAAATCTCCGTGGCTGGAAGTACTTGTGCCAGAGTAGGGAGACTAACACACAGGAATGACGCATCCATCCCAGACGTCAGGATGGGTACTCAGAGTTTCTCAGGCTGCAAACTTCATTTCACAGGCAAGAGAATAGCCAAGATAAAGCCCTAGGGAGAAAGATGGCGACAGAGAACCTTTCATCACTGTTGATAAAGGAGCTCAAGTTTGCTCCTCAGTGACAGCAAGTTATGGGTGTTATGGTACACAATGTTAAACCCACATTTGGATGGTCCTCATCCATCATCATAGTTCTTAGCTGAGTTCAGCTACTCGGCTTTCTGCCCAGCTTCCTGCAGGTGCATTCTAGAAAGCAGCAGATGATGACTCAAATTGGTGGGTCCCAGCTCCTCATGTGGGAGATCAAATGGGTTCCAGACCCCTGGCTTTAGCCTGGTGTAACTTTGGCTTTTATGGGCATTTGAAGTATGAATAAGTAGCTGGAAGATTTCTCTCACTCTTGCTTTCCTTGCATGTAGATGAAAATGAACATTTTTGAATGATAAACTGAAGAATATGGTGAAGAGGATGAACTCCCAGAGTGTAAATGGTGAAGAACAGGCACACAACACATCTGTTTCTCTGTGTGATATACAGACGCCTACCTACTCCCTGAAAAAGGATATCAGAGAAAAGCATATCTCCTAACGCTCTCAACAGATTCCTCAATCCTCTTTCTTAGAAAAGTTCAAGACACATAATCTTCTGTTTTGCTCAATACCAGGAGCTGGAAAGAATACTCTGTAAAGCTGAAGAGGCCACCAATCTCCTAAGGTCCAGCTGCACAGCCCCTCCCAGCTTCGCACCTGCTAACCACACAATTGTTGTCTTCTCCCTAGAAGCCCAGCATTCTGACGGAGAGTTTTGTGTGTGTGTCTGCAGGACTACACTTAGCATACGCCCTTTGAAGCAAATTAAAAACAGGTTATGATCACTGGGAGCAGAATTCAGGGAAATGAAGATGAAAAACAAAGAGTTGGCCAGTTTTTAAGTCGGTCGTCCCAGACATTTTCAATGGGACTGAGCCACACCACAGTGTCTAACATTTACTCCCTCTCTCCTTTCTCATTACCTCACAAATAAATGACTTAAATTCTTTTCTCATCATGTACCAGATTAGACATTGGTTTTGCTCTATAAGCATCTGAGACAACGGGAGCTAGCAGCCTCTCAGGGAGTGTCAAGCCAGGAGGACAGAGGGTCTACAGAGAGAAGAAGGATCCATGACTTCAGCAGTCGATATGATCAGAAATACATTGGACATCTATTGGAGACAGGATGGGACAAACACATCAGGATAAACCTTTGTATAACTCACAGGCATTGGCAGCCATCTTTTTAGATTCTGTCAGCTTTCAGAGGGAGTCTGAGTGTGTGTGAAACCAAGCAAGATGAAACAGATGGTTCTTAAGAATGACCTCATCACACCTTAGTTTCTAACCACTAGGAAACCCTGGCAGAATGAATGCAAACATTCTCAATGTTTGTCTTAACCTTTGCTCAGTTGGAATCAGAAACTAGGCACTCCATGGTGCTTCGGAACTCGTACAGCTTCTACTCCTCTTTTTTCCTTTGTGTTGCAATACAAAATGTGACAAATGGACTCAAAATGAGGGGAAAAGGGAATAGAAGGCTTGAAACCACAAGGCTGGATTTAAATAGTTGAATATTGACTGCAAATGAGCAAAATAACCAACTGTATATGTCTCCGGGTTTCTCATCTGAGACTGCCAAAGCCCAGAACAAACTTTAATTAGCATAGGATCAGTATTCCTTCGGGCTTTAGGTAAATCCTTTTCTTTTGCTTTTACATAATGAGGTGTACAGCAGCTGACTAGTATGGCCAGGGACAAGCAGCATGTAAGTAGATGTAAGTATGCCCCAAACCATGTATGGTGAACCAGAAAGTATTGTTTAAAAGACAACAGATTTCAATGCTTCTTCTTCTTCCTTTTTAAGATTTAGTTATTGGAAAGGCAGATATACAGAGAGAAGGAGATACAGAGAGAAAGATCTTCTATATGTTGGTTTACTCCCTAAGTGACCACAACAGCTAGAGCTGAGCCAATCTGAAGCCAGGAGCCAAGAGCTTCTTCAGGGTCTCCCATGCAAGTGCAGGTCCCAAGGTTTTGGGTCATGCTCTACTGCTTTCCCAGGCCACAAGCAGGGAGCTGAATGGGAAGAAGAGCAGCCGGGAAATGAATCAGCGCTCATGCAAGGTGAAGATTTAGCCACTAGGCTCTCACAGATAGCCTAGATATCACACATAGCAGGACCCGATCCAATGCTTCTTGAATTTGTGATGTCTCTGTACTGATGCATGTAACATGTATCCATCCATGCCTGAGGCATTGTTTCATATATTAAGGTGAATGGCACCCTAAAGTCCTTGTGTTGTTCTCTGCTCCCAGATCCAAGTTCAGACCACTTGTGATTTCTTCTTCAACAATAAGCCCTTTTGATGGGAACAGCTACTATCTCACTTCAGGTTATCTATGAGACCCCTTGACTTATGGAGTCTTGATAAAAGAAAATGACAGAGTTTTAAAAGAGACATAGACTACTGAATATGATCCAATTACTGAATGGCAAAGAGCTCTTGGCATAATCTAGAAATTAATTAACCAAAAATAATTAATGAATAGCCCTTTACAGAATCATTGTTGAAAAGACAGACAAATATTCAATATAGTTAGTGGCTAACCAAAGAATATGCCCACATTTTAAGGAAAATGGTACCAACTGTGCCCAATAAAGCAAAGAATCAAACTCACTTTAGTGCAGTGCATAGACCCTCAGTAAACATCAGCTTGGGAAATAGATGTTCAGGACCAGCATTGTGGTATAGTAGATTAAGCTGTTGCCTGTGATGTCAGCATCCCATATGGATACAGGTTCGAGTCCTGGCTGTTCCATTTGCTAGACAGCTCACTGCTAGCAAATGTTCTGGCCTTTTCAGCCATTTTGGAAAGCGAACCAGTGGATACAAATCTGTCTCTTCCTCTGATTCTTTAAAATAATCTTTAAAAACAGAGTCTCTGCTTGCCTCAGCATCATCATGAAATGCAAGGGCTTCACTGTTCTTAGGTAGGAGCCAACATATTATCCAATTCTTACAACTAGAAACCTTGGAGTATGTTTCCATAAAACTAAATTCCCCAATATCAACATAGACATTTATTGGAGTGAAAAATCTAATTTCCGTTGGTAGGATCAATTCCAGTAGTTATAATGCTTTTTGCTCTTTCTCCTCCCCCTGCCCCCCCGCCCAAAGCACAACAAGGCATGTATGCTTGTAAGAAAATGTTTTAATTATAAAGCCACAAGATCCCACACTGACTCAGAGACTGAAGATGGAAAACTTCACTGACTCTCAGAAGTGATGGATGGAAACAAATGAGTACAAATGAACTCATATTAAACAAGAGTCCTCAATTTATTTTCCCTTTATTACAAGGTAGAAGTAGCAATGCTGGGGAAAAGACTAAAGTGATGTGTTTACTCTGATAGTATCCCCTTAACGACAAGCTGCTCCTGGAAGCTAATGAGCTTTCACAGCAAACTGCTGAGTACATCTCGATATTAGGGTTAAAAGCTCGTCTTATGGTAAATTACTCCAGACTCTAATTTGGCAAGAATAAATGATTTGTAGGCCAAGTGGGGATTTTGTGCCAAGCTCCTAATTTGGGCTATATACTGTATTTCAAGACCAACTTTCATTAGTATCAATTTACAAATGAATTATGTGTGAGCAACTGAACTGTGCAAGAAACAACAACATGCATTAGGCCTTTCTTTGATCACTAGCTTCACAGCCTCATCAACATCAAGGTGGACTGCTCAGTACTTCTTCGCTCAGCATCTATGTTCCTCGAAATCTGCTGTTCCTCGAGTATGTCTACCTTGAGTTTGAACAGGTCTAAGAGGTGCAACAACTTGGATGTTAAAGTGAGGACTCTGGCAGCAGACAGCCTGGAATATACTCCCATCATTATAAGTTACTTTGTGATAGCTCAGAAATATCTTAACTCTGGATCCATGACGATGAGAGGTGGGATTGTGTGTAACATAAGCATGGTTATAAGCATCATAGTGAAAGAAATCCAGATAAAAACATGTTTGTGCAGGCTTGTACACACAAACATGCAGCCGTGTAACTACTCAGGGGTCCTTGTATGCATTACTAGTGTTCACTAGATTCTCACTCAAAAGACAAACATACTCTGAGTACTGAATTAGTATATAAGAATCTAAACATTTTCTTTCATAAACAGGCAAGTGATCAATATCTCTTGAGTGGGGTAGAAGGAGTCTGTTCTAGTGGCATGGTGAATATGTTAATTTCTTGAGCTATTCCAGACCTGATGTCATATCAGATCACTGCCTGAGGTCTTGATGCGTGCAGGGATGGATTAGCCATGGCTGCCTTGAAATGGGGAAGGTTGGCAGCAGCACCATCTGTGCTCCATGGTCATGCA
Organism: Ochotona princeps; assembly: GCF_030435755.1. NCBI lineage: Eukaryota > Metazoa > Chordata > Mammalia > Lagomorpha > Ochotonidae > Ochotona > Ochotona princeps. Next base: position 3,493,543 of record NC_080847.1, read on the forward strand.
CTCTGGCTGCTGCTGTCTTTGTTGTACATTTACTGTTGAGCCTCCACCGGCCTGTTGAGTTGTGTCAGGTCATGCTAATAACACAGCAAGCATACAGAAAACCTTATTCAGAAGCATCTGAAAAGTTGCTCTTCTGTCCCCACTGGCAAGAAACTTATGGGAGATGCTATGAGCATTATACAATGTAAGAAGTACAAACCTACCTCGTCTGGAGGTCTGATTTTAAGACAATGAGGTATATAAACAGGGATGAAGCAGGGCATCAAGATTCAAAGGATACTTGGCAGAACAAAAAATGGAAAACTCTTGCCTCCAACGGGCATTCCATCTGGTCAGAGAGGACAACATGCCTGATGGGAATTTGAGCAGGGCTGTCAACCACTGCTTTTTTCCAAGAACATTCCCTTCAGGCCCAGCCATCCTGCAGGCCTAGCAAAGCTTCTGCCTCAAGCCCTAAACTAAGGTTCCAGCATACCTCTGGGTGTCCCAAATCCTCCTTGGAACTGGGTGGCTGAAGGGTTAATGCTTATTGCAGGGAAATTTCAGAAACCTTCTTATGGACATGAGGACCAGCAGCTCTTGGGATTCAGCCCAGGGTTCAACAAATAAAGCATCCCGTTGCATTAGAGATATAGTGTCCATAGGCCAAAGTATCACAGACAATGAAATGATAACTCCTGAGAAGAAGCAACATAGGGAAGCTGACCCTTCAACTTTGGCCTCCGTGACAGTGGGGCCAGTCCACCCTCCTGCACAGCTGAAATCACAGCCCCTAGAGAGCCCCTGGCCCAGCACAAGACTCAGTATTGAGCTGTTCCACACAATGACAAGTGAATGGGACTATGTAGCATTCTGAAGGTGGTTCTAAAACAAAAAGATAAGCAGGAATGGGGGAGATGATTTGGGGCAAACATGGCATTTCCAAGAACCCATGCAGTCCCTCCAAATATCTACAGAGGGCAGTAGAGAGTGCTGACCAAGAACCCAGGTTCTGGCAGCAGTTGCTGAGCTGAGCACGCCTGGCTTTGTGACTCAGTAGCTCCGTTACCCTGGGTCACTTCTGCTTGAAACCTTGGCTTCCTCCTCTGTACAACAGTACAGTATCACCTGCCTTTCCGGATTAGTCAGTCAAAGTGCACGAAGAGTCCAACACGAGCCCATAAATGTCAGAAGGGCACTGTTTCTGTACTAATGAACAGCAGAACAAAAGAGATGCTGAGCACAGGGAATGACCACCACAAGTGACAGCTTGGGAAAGCAGAGACGGTCATTTGTTCAATCCATGGCCAGCGCCTGCTCCTTCTCAGAACAGAGCAATGAGCTCTGAGAGCTGGGAGGACAAAGTGTAATGACCTCCTACAACATCCCTCAGCCATTTCCCCCTAGTCCTGAATCTCGGAAACAGATTGTTTTAGAACCAACACAGGAGGTAAGAAGGAGTCTCCCTGCTCCGTGGGGGAGGGATTGATATATAAGAATCAACCTGGAAGGAACTGAAGTAGGGGAAATTGGTTTAAATTATTCTACAACTTCAGAGATAAAGCATCATAACAGCTTTACCACTTTTGAAATATTAAGGCTGAAGGAGTATTGTATTTATAGGATGTTTGCTGAGGTATGACAACATAACTATTCATTTCAGTCAAGGAGAAATTAAGTTCCGTTTGAGAAAATAAGACTGGATTTGGTATCATCAAACACTTTCTAAATTAACCAAGCAAGTCAGGTGTTCAGGAGGACAAAGGTTTATACAAGTCCTTCCTGCAGGATTTAGCTGACCCTAGTAACCCATCTCCAGAGGCAGACAGTCAAAATGATTCCCCACCCTTGAATTTGCTCCCAAGGAAGAAACATAACTGCCTAATGTTCAAAGGATTTAATCCTCATTCACAGTAAATGTGTCTGTCTCTCAGAGTTGCCGGATTTGCCAGGGAGGGTTTATGGCCCAGATCTACTTCTGGCTTCCTTGTGAAAAAGACACTCTCACTGGAGGAGTTTCTGGGAGGCAAAAAGCAATTTCACCGTGGCATTCTAACCCCATCATGGTCTGGCTCTTCCTGATCGACTTAGGGACTCTGAGCCACCCACGAAGGTCCCAGGTCCTCTCTTACAGGGGAAAACTAGAGAGACAACTGCTCACTTGGAACAGTTGCCCAAGATGCTGCTGCCCCTAAAACGTGCAGTCTCTTTAGCTCCAAGGCCGTCCAGGGCATTCTGAGGGGGTGAGGAGAGCCTCAGCAGCCCAGACCTCTAGGTGACAGACAAGAGGAAGGGGGCTGTGAAGAGTGAAATGAGTGATACCAGAGTCTGCTCTGTTACTATATTGGGCATAAAAATACTTGCAGGGTTTTGACTTTTAAATGATGAGGCTCAGCAGGGGTTCACTGAGCACAGGGCAGACTGACAAGGAAATAAGAATAACTGTTCAGGAGAATAGTCTTTGAAACTTGAGGTACCAAACTCAATTGGATAATGAAACACTGGGAACTCCACAGGGTAGTTTTTCTCTTCTACAAAAAACATTCAGTTAAATGCTTTCTCATCTGGACAGGAGGGGTGGAGCTAACTTTTTTCTTTTTTCTTTTTTCACAAAGTATCTTACTGGCACTAGGCCCAACCATTTCTCTGCCCCCGCTCCTCAATCTGTGTGGCATTTTGTCAACCTCTGTTCTCTCCCCTCTTGCTTGTGCGTGATGCCCATGTACCTGGCCTGCTCCCTGGCTGACAGAAATCCTCTGGGACCGCCCTTGGAAATGCTCGTTACCAGAGGATGTCACTGTGGCTTCCCTGGGTGATGCATCAGTGACACTGCCAGAGGCTTCTGGTGCCTCCATTTCATGGGCCACCTGCTTAGCAGCTTTGCAAATTCCTTAGTGCTATGAAGGCAGCATTTAACTTAGCCATCTGTGAATAACTGCATCAGGGACAGAGTCAATCCAGAGTCAGGATAGTTCCCAGACCAGAACGTCATACTGCCCCATACAGGCCAGCAAGGCTGATTTCCTGGCACAGGAGGCCAACACTGTCATCTCTCCAAGCGGACAGGAGCCCTTGATACCCTTGGAAACAAGCCATCCCTTGCACATGGACTGACTCACACATCAATTAGCACCTGGCACTTGATAGTCTAGAATGATGTCACATGGTCTGTTTGTAGTCAGGTGTCAGGTAATGATTTTAAATTTAATGGTTGCTTGATCAGGAATAGTACACATTATTATTTTTTTTTTGCAAGGTGACAAGAGGATTACAAAAAGCAGACAAGGGGCTCCTGAGGACAAGAAGGCCATATTTCTAATTAAGTTCAGTTTACTTTGGTGAAAGTCCCCTGCCACCGAACTTTGTCCTTAGTGTTGGCAATACACTGGCATAAATGATATGGCTTTTACCCAGATGACCCTGCATTATACAGAGAGAATTCATGAATGGTTTTCTTGAATGTAGAAATCTCCATAATTATGGTCTGCATGGTTTGCATATGGGAGTGGATGTTTATAATAGATCATTGTATTTTATCATATTTAGGCAGGATATACAACACCCGCCCAAAAAAAATACAATTACTAGGCTCCTCCTCTACATTGTATTCCTCAAGCATGTGAGAACAGACGCTGGAATAATTAATGAGTCCATGAGTAAGTGACGACTTCCACATTGGGAAAGACGGACAGGTCAGCTCAGCTGGGTGTAGTGCTGTGGTGCCAGAACTGAGCGGTGATGGAGAGAGGGCTTATCTGGGGTTTGGAGTATACACGGTCAGCGAGCATGGGATATTTAGAGCTGGATTGTTCACATGATAAAAATGACAGTGACACGGATGTATGACATTCTATTGGCTAGAGGCATCACAAACCAAACTCACACAGTCAAAAGGTGATGACAGTGAATGGACACAGAACAAGAGGGACAGAGGTCATACGAGCCACGCTAATATGGTTGATGAAGTCTACATTTGGCCCTCACATACTTGACAAGGATTTTTGCATGCCTATAAATGATGTGAAGCTCCATTTGAGAAACAACCTAAAGGAGTCAGTATAATTAGACTTCCTGTAACGGTTGCACGTGCATGTGTGATTGGATGTAATTGTCATCTTCACTGATCAATTTCCTTATGGAGCTCGAGGGGTATTACACAGGAAGCAGACCTTCCTGGCACAGTGAGCAACAGCTAAAGGAGGAACAGTTCCCATAGGCAGGGAAGGAGGGTTGGTCTGAAGCAGAGGACATCAAAACCCGGAAACAGCTTGCTTCCACCTCCGCACTCTGCTCCTCCCTCCCTAGGGGCAAGCCCACAATGAAAGGAGGTGCTCTGTGGTCACACTGGCCAGCACTGGAACTGGCAGCTGAGAGAGGAAGCCTCTCAGAATCTCACAGACTGGACTCAGAAACCTTTAGCAGAGAAAGAAGTCATCCACGACTGTGGCCTTAGCCCTTTTCTAAGGGTGGTAAGATGATTGTTCAAATCAATAGTGACTTGACACTGTCAATTGCAACTCTCAAATGGAGGCATGTGACAGTAGAAATAGGAGTGTCCTATCTACTGGACTACTCAATGGCCTCCATCCTTGTCTGAGCAGAAAGCCCTTGGAAACCATAGCTCATGCTTGTCTTGGTTCCCTCAGCTTCACTTGGACGGTCCAGCTGTCAGTACATAGCCACACCAAGTCCAGCCCAGGTGTTCCTGGGAGCTCCTGATAGCACAGTGTGATCCTCCTGCTGCACCCTCACGGTGTTCCTATACAAAGTCCTTCCCTCCCAGGTTCATTAACATCCAGCTTAGGGAATCAGACTAAATTAGCTTAGTGTAATTAGCCAGAGGAGCACTTTTAATTTTCTGATTCTTCTAATTTCTGTGAATCACCCAGCCACACAGAAATTGAATGACCAACAACTGTCTTCCAACCCGTCCAGAATACCTTTGGGTACTGGAAGGATATTAGGTGGAAAAATTCCAATGATGGAGACAAATGGGGAAGACCATATGTGGGACTCATCTGGATAAGACTGCACAGTCTTCAGTTTAACCCAAGCTCTTAGCTCTATGAATAGGGAAAAAAGCAGCAAAAGAAACCCTGAGGGACCTAAAGGCGATTCCCAAACATTGACTCACAGCCCAGTGGGGGCTTTGCCCAAAAAGCTCACCTCTACCTGTGACCAAGCCTTGCCAAACTTCTCTCTAACCTCCCACAGAAGTTGATCCAAAGGCTTAATGAACCCAAAGACACTGAGAACTGTGCCTGTGAATAATACCACTGACTCCTGATTCTTTAATTGGATGCAAATAACATCACCTGGGCTCCACATCCCAGGGTTTGTCCAGCTCTTTGTCACATGGCACACTAATGCGCCCCATTCTGAAGAGCCTGGCAGGAGAGGAAGACATTAACTGTGAGATCTGCTGGCTTCTGCCAAATTCATGAACGCTGGCAGCTAGGCCTATAGATAGAATGAGGGGTAATTTCATGCAAATGCTCTGTGCTTCTCCCTGAGCTCCAAGATTAGAGATGTCAGAAAATGTAAGTGCTCCTCTGGTTAATAACACAAAGAAATAATTTAGTCTGATTCTCTAAGCAGGGAGTTAAAGACTAGCACTTGTGCACTCATGGAGGGAAGTTCTGCTGGGGGTCCTGCTGGAAGAAGCCCAGTGTGTGGTGAGGCCACAGGACATGGTGGGGAAACAGGGTACCATGTGAGAGACATGCTGTGCCTATCCAGAAGGGATCCAGAGGGTTGGCACAGCTTCTGGGACTCAGCCATCTCCTGGCACCTGCTGGAGGAGTGGGCAGACATAAAGGCAGTAACGAGTTCATACTGCTGCTTCCAAAGCACTATTCCTGGCCAAGCTTCAGTGCTTGGGGAACAATCTCAGGAAGACATGTGCAGTGGACACCCAGTGTGGTTTTATTTATTTTTTTTTTGGCCTTTTTGTACTGATAATAAAGACACTTTTGATGCATCCCTGTTGGTTCCCCATTTTAATGTGCCAGATTATATGTGTTCCAGAGAGTTCTGCCTTATTCAAACATGGTGCTTCTTCAGGGCAACTTTCAGTCTTGCCAATGGTGGGTAATAATGGCGGTTGGAGTGCTGACACCATTTTCCTACCTGAAATGTTTGAGCTGGAACACAGGGTTACAGGTCAATCTCTGGATTTTCAGCCCAGTCTGGCATGTCTACCATGGGTTTTGAGAAAAGCTCAGACTCCTCCCTTCTTCCACATTGGCACTAAAATATGCTTGGATACTTCATGCTCTCAGGGAAGTTGTCATCCTTTCAGAATTAAAGTGTAACTGTCAAGAGTCTAGAACAGAATGCAAAGTCACAGCCGGGTTTTAAATTTCAAAGGAAAGACGAGTCATTTACTAGCACTCTGCTTTCCACCACCTCTTGCCCTTCCTACATGGCTGCGAGACCCTGTGGTTCTTGGTCTCTCTGAGCTACATATCTCTCATCTGCTTGATTAGGGTATTCGCTCTACTTCACAGGTTTATTTTGAGAACAGGAGTGACACATATTTCTGGCATGTAACAAATGCTCAATAAATAGATGTCTACTATTTTCATTTTATCCTAACAGTCAAGACGCTAAAGCACTCTTCTGTGAATTCCTAAGTGTTAGGAATTTCTCCACTAAAATTAGGCATGGGTCCTTCTGCATTAGCTTTTTGCAATGGCAACAATTTCTCCCAAGAGAAACTGAGACCCATGGGACAAGTTTTATGCTCCCCAGAATATGTAAGTATGTTGTGTTATTTTTCTTTCCTTAAGAAGCAGACACAGAAAGATCATGCATCCTCTGGCTCGCTTCCCAAATTACAGCAATGATTGGGATTGGGCTAGACCACACTAAAGTTGACAGCACAGTACCCTCAATCCATCCAGGTGGGTGGCAGGATCCAACTAATTGAGGCAACACTAAATCAGATGTTGAATCCAGGTCTTCTGATGTGAAAACCAGTCTCTTACCTAGCAATTTAATCAGTATGCTTAATGCCTGCTCCTGTTCTGCCTGCTTATTGTTGCTTTGTTTTGACAGTGTGATATGTGCCAGCAGACTGGCCATGGTTAGCTTAGTTAGCTAACTATGGACATAGAGATTAAATAAAATCCTTTTTTTTTCCCAGAAAAAAAATAGATAATCCATTCCCCCAATTCCACATCCATGTTTTCACCTTGTCCAGTGCAAAACCAGTCTTAACAGGAAACGATTTTATTAGTATGACTACAGTTCATTTTGTTATGTGAGATAAAATATGGTTCAAGAAGAATACCTTTATTTTAGAGTTTCCACTCAAAGCAGGTGCAGCCAAGACTACCTGGGTGCTTGGCATGCTCATGCTGCTTACTCCTGTGTTGATATCCAAGTTATCGAGAACACATTCATGTAGAAGATTCTTCACTGCTAAGTACTCATGATTCTTATCCAACCACCCTTGAAAATAGCTGTTTTGTAATTGGGAGGAACACAGATACATCTCAAGCAAGCCCTCTGTCTAGACATTTCCAGAAGTGATTCTAAAGTTTTGATGAGACAGTATCACCTCTCTCCCACTGATGATGCTGAAATATTTGCAATGGTTACTAAGATTCAAAACACAGGCACATTTTCTCCTCCCTTTCTTGCCTACCACACAGTCCCTGGAATGTGCCTTCATTCTTTCTTTCAAAAAAAATTGATGTCAGTGAGGAATCCATACACTGTTTCACTGATTATCAAATTTCTAGAATAGAACATAAGATTATAGACAAATCTTGAGCCAGACGGTATGTGTTATTAGAATCAAGAGCATGATTAATTAGTCATTTACTTGGAGTGATTTATCTTGTATCTCTCTCCACTGGCGTTAGAACTGCCTGCTGTGGACATCAGGTGTACTGCTCTATTCTGCATACTAATCAAAGCTACAGAAGTGCAGATTGAGGGTGAATTTGAGCTCTACCTAACATCCATATTAAAGAGCTCCTTTTTATTAAATAGGCTTAAAGCCAAGGAGGCCATGAAACTACAGAGGAAGAGAATAAACCTGTTATGGCAATGCTAACTCCTTCTCAAATGAGCCAAGTGCCAATGTGAACATGCACATTTGGAACATCAAAGTTGCCATCCTACAACTCTGCTTTCCCACAGATCTCCCCCATCTATCTTATGTCCCTCTGTTGGTACTGCAAGTATCTATTCCTAGCCTGCATCTCTCCTCAAGCAATGCCCTATCTCCTCTCCCTAGCTCCCTTGGGTAGAAGAGACTTGACAGGCACAGCTGATCCTGCCACACACCAGCCACTAGTGGCTCTCCACAGCTGTGGACATGGAGACACAATGCTGACTCTGTCCACGAAGATGTCCTCAATCCCACTGCCAGGGACCTCTCCTTGCTTCAAGTCTCTTTCTGACTTACCACTGTTCATCAGCCTCACTGCCCTTCTGATGGGGATAGGCATGTCACCCAGACATTCATGAGTCCTCGCTCTCTCGGGACTTTCCATCTGCTGGTCTCTCTCCCTACAAAGCTTCTGTGCAATGCTTCTGCCTGGCTCTGCTTGGCTCACCTTCCTATGTGATGCTTGAATGTCAGTGAAGCTCCTTCCGCAGTCCCCTGTCACTTCCCTCTAGAGATAGCTCTCATAGCCCATTGTTTCCCACTTACATGCCTTATCAAAATGGTAATTAATTCACCTTATAATGAGCCATTAGCTCTTTCTCCTTCTCTGGATTCTAACCATAGGTGGGCAAAGAAAATGGGTATGCTTTTAACAGACATATCCTCAGCTCCTAGGACAAGTTATGGCAAACACCAGGCCCTCAACAACTCAGGAGTTAACTAATAATGATGACACATGAAAGCAGGTTGCAGAGGACACCAGAAGATATCCATTAAAACCAGTGCACCTTTCTTTCTGAGTACACTACTGGACTACAGTTCCCAGTGTCCCCTTTCAGATTGGCATGGTCATGTGACTAAGTCATTGGGGATGATGTGTACCACTCCCAGGTACAGATCCTAAAATTCTCTCACTTTAAGAGCTCTATTAAGAGCTCGCTTTAAGAGCTCTATTTTGAATGGCAGAGCCGACCAGCAGCCTGAGTGGGATCAACATCCCCATTTAAACTGCTCCCCCAAAGTACAGTGGAAAGAGAGCAGCAAATGTCTGTCCTACCAGAACTCTGAAATTATGGGGTAAATCTGTTGGTGCACATGGGCCCAATCAAACCCCTAGAATTTACAGCAGGAATCTGGTTGGGTGAAAAGGGGTATTCCTCAAATATACTTTCACTCCTGTAAATGCAGCCTGTGAAAATACAGGAGGGGAAATCTATTTCTAGTATCATTTCATATTATGAACAGAAAAGAGGTTTTTTTTTTTCAATTTCTAGTTATCTCCATTCCTTTCCCTCTACCTACTTAATCTGAAGTCAATATAAAGATAACTGGTACCGGCCAGTTCTCCCTAGGGTCTTGCATAAGTTCATGGAAAATATATATTATGAACAAGCATGCATGCATTTACATTTTTGATATAATAAGCCTATCTTTTAATTTCAGTTTTTCATTAAGCCCTGAGATAAGCCTCCATAAACGCACTTACAGTTTTGGCTGTGGGGGAGAGCCTCATGGTGAGGAAAGAAAGGCTTCTCCAAGCAACACTCAGAGATTTCACAGAGCAAACAATGCCATACAACGCAATGCACAGCCTATTGGTGCCTGTAGCACATCTCAGGGAAAGAAAAAGTGATGGGGTAGTCTTATTTATTTATTTTTTTATGGAGCAAAAAGTTCTCTGTCTTCGTGGTTTCTGCCAAGCCATCTCAGGACTGGGACCCCACCTCCTGCAACTTGCCCTCAGTGCCCTCACAGCCCAATCTCTCCAAGTCGTGCTGTGCAGAAGACAGGCTCCTGCAGCTTTGGAAGTGTCTGTTGAGTAAGTTCATCTGGCTGAGTTAATGGTGCTGCAGCCATCTACTATGGTCACAGAGAGCCTAATCAGTCAGCTGCTTGGAGCCCGCCCCTTTCTGCCTATCCTTGCTTTGGCTGCCAAAGCCTCTGCCTGTATCAAGAGCACCTGCTCATGTAGTTGTGGGGCCTTTGGCCCTGAAGTGAAGGAAATGAGTATTTTCTGGCTTTGTGTATGGCTTTCTCATGCTCGCTAAAGCCCATTCCATGCACAGGAAATCTCTCTTGGTGCCAACTCTGCGATAATGGAAAGGAACATTGTCTCTCATTTGCCACACCTGTTGTCAATAAGCATTCACTTCCAATCTATTTAAACTCCATGGAGGAAAGAGACAGTGTTGGTCTTGGCCATTTTGTTGGCAAGGTTGGACTCACAGTACCTGGAAAAGCTACACATCTATGCTCTTGTTTGGGAAGTGGAGTTGCCCCTAGTAACAGCTTCTGTGTTTCAGTGGAGACCTGGAGGCCTCCGGAAAAATCCATGAAGACTTCGCCCAGATTCCTGTGCAGAACTGAGTGTCCATAACTTGTAGCTGGAAGGAACCTGCATCTCTTGGGCCTCCGCCAGACTCAATTCTGTGGAGGAACAGCTGAGGGAAAGCAGGGTGGCAGCAATGCTTTTGCTGTTGCTACTTTGGTTTTAGGCAAAGATGTCGTGATGCACAACTATGTTAAAGATTCTGTTTTATCAAGCTCAAGTTTGCATTTTCTCCTATTTGCTAAGATCTGTTTGTCACTCATGTGCTCAACTTCCATCTGTTCAGTCCTTTAACTCCTTCTTTCAGAACCAGACACTCAGCCTGAATTCCAGCTCTTTATAACCAGTTTCCTGAAGCTGTACCTCAGCTCCTTTCCAGTCTGATGCGCTAATATCACTTCCCACTTCAGCTCCCTATTAGGGACACTCCTTTCCCCATATAGAGATGGGGTGGGAAAGCTTACGGCCTGGTTATTTATGCACAGCTCAAGTTCCTGCTGCCATTTCCCTATCCTTGTGTGGCTAGTTTCATGTTTTCCATTGTGAGCATTTCGTTTTTAGTAAACATTTGACTCACAGGTTGCACATTCATTAGCAGAAAACATGCGGCTTATCCATTTTTTTTACAAATGATTAGAGATGTACTAATTAGTTTCTTTTGCAGCTGAGTGGTTATACATATGAATATAAGGGCATACTGAAGTAGGTGAGAGGGTTATAGGAGAGCTCAACTAGATAAATTGATAGATCAATGTGGAACGAATAGATGGATGAATGAAAGTGTTGACGAACAAGCGTGGAGTAGCTTTACACATTAATACTTGTTTTGATGACTGGATGAGTGGGTAATAAATAAATGGATGAGTATGAAAGTACATAGGAAAGGTGAATAATAAAGTGAGTGGCTTGTGTTGACTGATGATTGCTGAATGGGTGGATAAATGAGTGATCTTGATCACCAAGAAGCCAACATGTACACCCACAAAATAGCTTTCTGCTATTAACACAAACCCACAAAACCAGAAGCATCACATGCAGAAGAGTGGGCTGGGCACTTTGGACCTGCATTTCTCCAGAACAGAAGTAACATGCAGAATGCCATCAGTCCAGGTTCTGGGAAAACTTAAATGAGAGTTGCCATGTTTCCTGGTGGCAACTTAAAGCACTGATCTGGTAATAAGCATATCTGTTTCATCATCTTTTCAAGAAACATTTCCTGCCTCCTAAATATGTCCCTTTTGTTCTTCAGAAATATCTAAAATGAACCCACAGGCAAGCTACCAAAGACCCACTTAAAACAAAAACTGACACCAAGGGAAACAGGGAAGCCAAGTCAGAACCACCTGCCTTGCAAGGCAGGTCTCACAGAACAGCCCCTCTCAGAGAGCAGGCCAAGAGGCCAGGCGCTCTCAGATCTGACCTCATTTCAAAGCCACAGGGCTTTCATCACTCTGGTTCACTATTAGTCAGAAACTAAGGAAACGGACAATACTCAGCTCCTGTCAAATGTAAAGTGAAACATAACCTTGTTTTTGTTTTGTTACGGTTTTTATTACTGTTATTGTGTATAGATGCCCCCTTCCTCTAAGAAAACAACAGAACAAAGCACCAGCTGGAGAGACAAAAGCAGTCAGTTTGGATAAAGTCAGTATTTTGTTTTTATTTATTTAAAATATGAGGAAGCTAATCATGTCCATTGTAATTTTAGTAAGTTATTTCTAATATAAGTTTATTAAACCATGAATTTTCCCTTGAGCTAAACTAATGACCACGATTAGGTCTGCTCCTTTATTTCAAATGACCAAAATAGTCATTGGAATCAGATGAAAATTACAGATAGTGATAATTATAAAATGTCGGCAGCCCCCGGAATCAATTTACTAATATGTCAGCCCGGTGCAGAGCAGAGGAGTGAGCACACCGCGCAGGAGGCTCACCGCACACGCTGCTGTCATCCATCCTAGGGGAATGACATGACTGAATATTTATAGCCCACGCTGCCCTGCAGTCATTTCGAGCCTGTTCACTCCACCTTTTACCAGACAGCAAGGAAGGTGAGGCAGCAGGCTCCTCGGTGCCCTGGCATCCTCAGGTCCTCAGCTGAATTTTTTTACAGGGAGTGGGGGAAGAGAGAGCTTTCAAGTCAACCAATTCTTTAGGAACTATTCAGAATCCACCTCTGTGGTTTTCTTAGTAAATATGTGATTCTGACCTTTCTCCATGCTCAATTCCTGCTAGTGAAAAGGCAGTAGAATTCTCTAATTGGACATGTTGAAGCACTACAGCTGAATTTAAAGCCACGCTTTTCACTTGTGGCTTTTTTGGCTGTTATTTTCAGGTAAATCGTCCGTGTGCCTGAAGGAATGAGCACAACACACTTGTGTTGGCTGAAAGGGCAGAGCCTGCCCTCACTAAAGCCTATCGGGGCAAGAGGCAGGGATACAATTCACACAGATGCCTGTATTTCACTCCTCAGGGACTGATCGATTTCCTGAGACTGTCAGAAGTCTTATATGACAAACAAGATCAAAGCCATGACCTTCCGACCTTCCCTCCATACAGACTCTGGATACCTCAGCGTACACACACACTACACACACACTCAGGCAGTAAGTACAACAGACTCTCTAGATCTCACGGATGGAGCACCAAGATAAAAATCCCAAAGGGGAATTATGTGTTGCAAGGCGATCCCTAGATGATGCGACACTGCATTGGCATCCTGGGTCTTGACAGCTTTCTCTCCTACCCACAATCTTTGTTCCTCCAGCCCTCACCCTCAGAGCTAACAACCCTACTTCTGAGTCTCCTCCAAAATCCTCTCTTCTGAACAACCTATTTCAGACTCCTCTTGTCCCAAGAAAACAAGCATGCTTTCAGTAAGGCCATTGGAGATGGCTCCTACTGTTCCAGCCACCCTGAATGACAGATGCCCTTGCAAAGGAATTCTTGGTGTGGCCCCTTTACTCCTGTGGTTACGTGGTTCTGTGAAACAGCCAAGTACAGACCTGAGACCAAAGATTCTGAAGCTGGGCTGCTGCCTGTTAGCTATGTCACTATGTTCAACTTCTCTGTTTTTAGTTTCCTCATCTAAAAAGCAAGAAAAATAGGACTTGTTTCTCAAGGACCAAATATGTTAACATTCCTAGAAATGGGGACTAGCACACAGTAAATGCTTCTTACACATTCAAAACATAGTGTCAAAGGGCTTATCGCTTAAGACTTCCCTCTCACCTTCCCTTTCCAACTGTAGATTCAGTTTGTACAATAATGATGAACTCACTGAAAGAAAAATCAAGAAAGAAGGCCAGTTCACAATATTGTCAAAAAAAAGAAATGAGGCTTTTATGAATAAATTTAGCCGAAAAGGTGAAGGGGTGCTATAATGAAGATTATGCAACAGTGAAGAAAACAATGTCACTACAGAGTAAAAAATGTTCTTTGTTCATGAATTGAAAGAATCATTATCATGAAAATATCTACACTACCTAAAATAATCTAAAGATGCAATGCAATCTACATCAAAACATTAGTGACATTAATTGCAGAATCAGGAAAAACAATTCTAAATTCTTATGAAATCACAGAAGGTACTGAACAGCCATAACAATTCTGAGGGGAAGCAGGGGGAACTACAGCTGGAGAGATTACAATACTTGACTTTAACATATACTACAAATGATAACAACTAGAACAGCATGGTAGCACTAAAAAGTGACACATGGGTTGATGGAATGAAATGGCCTAGGGATTCTTTGACAAACTGCTCAGAATAAACATTGATGCAAGGATAATCTCTTCAACCAGTACTGCTGGGAAAACTAGATGTATGCCTGTAAGAGAATGAAATTAGATTCATACCGCCCAGCACACATACAATACAAATCAAGATGCTTCAAAGACCTAAATTTTAAATTTGAATTATGTAGTGGCTGGAAAAGAAATGTTCAGGAAACATTGTAAGACACTGATATGATGGCCATGTGTTAGATAAGACCCCAACCGCCCATCGCCACCATGTACAAGCAACAACAGCAAAACTAAACAAATGGGGTATAAGACTCAGAATTTCATTTCAGAAAAGAAAGCAATCATTGGGTCTAGTGTGAACATCACCAGGACCACTTCTAGACTCTGCAAACACGGAATGTAACTTTGTAAGTTACAGTTTCCTCATGTAAGTCAAAACTGTTATGAGGTCAGTGTGGCAAAATCTCAACACGAGTACTGAAGACTGTGGTCAACGTGACAGAAATCAAATGCACAACTCAAGCTGGACCTCCTCCTCCCAGAGTCCTTCTGCCAGCCCATATGGCTAGGCTAAGGGCTTACTGGGTGCAACAGGGATACCGTGACTTCATGCGAATATTTCAGGAAGAGAAGTCAGCAAACTAGAAGATTCCTGTGACCCAAATGATTGGGAAGACAGAGATATGTTCTGTGAGGGAACAGCAAGGGGCAGCAAAAAGGCCAGAGACAGGTTTGCATGAACAGGATTCAGAGGCCCAGGGCAGCAGAAGAGGTTGCACGTACGAGAGCATGGTCAGGACCACTGGATGATGACAATGGCAGGGCAGCAATCTGCAATCATGCAGGGGTAGGGAACAGGCATTCACCTGCCCTTTCCAGCTGGTCGGGGCAATAAAGAGACATAAACCCACACATTTTCAGTGTCAGCAGTCCCCACGTCAATTCCCTTTCATTCTACAGGAAGAAAGAACCCATGATGTTGTCTGTGTTTCTTCCTACGAGAAAGGAAACTTGACATGGCCCAGTACTCACAAATCCATATTCATGATGGCAGAGTTCTGGCCCAACACCCAAGAGCCAATCTCCCCAGTTATTCACATTAGTGATAACATGGGAGAGCCATCTACATTCCAATGAGTCATTCTCCAAGTTGATTCTGAGAACGCATGTGCCAGACCTTTCAGTCCTGAGGACTACAGAGTCCCCAGCTTGAGCTCCTGGATGTGAGCAGAGGGAATTCTGCTTGCAGAATCTTAAACTGTGATAGCTTAATACACTGGAAAAAGGTGAAGAACAGTATCATAATTTCTGATAGTCATGCATTTTTTAGCAATAAGGACATATTCCCATATACGTGTTTTAGGTTATTTCCTATTTATGAGAACAGAACCTCATAAAGTATATTCAAGCTAAAGAGGACTATGGATTTTCCAGTCCACTATGTATCATCTTTTGGGACAACTGTGACACACTGTGGTACATCTGAGATATGTTATATGGCATGGCAGTATTTGGTATTTCCTGACCAGTGTATATATCTGTAAAAGAAGCTTGAAAGGCTTATGGCCACCCTTTCATTCATGAGAAGAAAATAAAAGAGAGAGAAAAATTAATCATTGGGGACTAGCATTATGTCATGGTGCGTTAAGCTGTTGCTTATGATGTCAGCATCCCAAATCAGAGTGCTGACTCAAGTTCCAGTTGTTCTGCTTCCTATTGGGCCCCTGCTAATGCATCTGCTAGCAGCAGGGCAAGACCCAAGTTCATGGTCTCCTGCTGCCTGTGTGGGAGACCTGGATAGTGTTCCTAGCTCCCGGATTCAGCCTGGCTCAGTGACAGCTTTCTGAGACAATTTGAGGAATGAATCAGTGAACAAAAGCTCTCTGTGGTTTTCTGCCATTTAAATAAGTATTTCTTTAAACAAATACTCTGTGTCTCTGCTTAAAAATCCAGCCATTTACTTCACTCTGGGAATCTCAGTCCTTGTATTTGATATTGATAAATACCCACAGTAACCTCCAGAGCTGATCTTTGGTCATTCTCTTTGCTTAAAGCTACACAGATATTTCAAAGTACCACAAATGAAAGTTCAAGGAGATGCCAGTCCTGAAGCTGAGATGATCACAGCATTTCAAACACAAGCAAAGGTGGTGCAGGTCTTGGCCCTGTCTTGGCTGGAAATGATTCAATGAGAATTTGTGTTGCTTTGTATGCTAGAAGTAATGGGAGTTCTAGATAGGTGTGAGTGCCAATCTAGTGATTTTAACAAGGAAATGCATGAAGTAATCATCACCAATGAGGAGGAAGATATTTCCCTGTGAGCCATATCGAATGCATGCTTTGTAAATTATCACATTTTTAAAAATAAACAAAAAATTCATTTATTCAGTGTATTCCAGAAGCCACTTCCAAAGAAAAGGCACAAAAAGGTCTTATGCAAACTCTGCGTCACAAATGATCATCAAGTCACCAGTTCTCAGGACACTCCTTTGTCACTGCAAACACATGGCATCAACATGGGAATGCCCCCTCAACACCACAAACTTAGGCACGTGCATGGTTAAACAAGCAGATATAAAGTTATCTGAAAAGGACTTAGTGATTCAAGACCTTAGTTTTCCCAACTGTAATGCATTTATCCTAGCAAGAGAGTGACCAGGGATGTGTGAATTTTTGAGACAAGCAAGATTTTTTTTTTCTGGAGAAAAATTGCTACTCTCTCCCAGTATAAGCAATTTTACATAGTATCTTTACAACAATCACTGACGCTGCAGCAGGCAGCAGCTGGCTCTCAATGATCCCTGCTTCCCTACATGCACGCCGCCCTTACGTAATCCCCTTCCTGTTGAAGCTGGGGTGAACTCGGCAGTTTATTTCAAAGATGTGGAAGAAGTTCCAAGGTGTCTCTCCCATGATTATGTCAGCAAAGATGGTGACTTCTGGCTCATTAGGCCACTGGTTTCCCCTATTTGCTCTTAGAAAGCAAGATGCCCTGCTCTGCAGTGCCCTCTGGAGAAATCCACAGTCAACAAACAAGTACAGCACTCCATCCCACCACCCGCAAGAATAAAATTCTGCCAACAGCTCCATTGGCAAGCTCAGCAGCCTCCCCATTCCCATGGCAGCCTTGAGATGATCACTTCCTCAGTCATAATCCTTCATTTTATCACTCAGTCTAGTTGGAGGTCCCTGGTTAAGCACTTGGATTCCTGATGTACAGGAGTATGGAGTAATAGATGTGGTTGTAAGCCACTAATTTGGTGGTAATTTTGTTTTTCAGCAACAGATAATTAACATAAACAATGAATGAGGGCACAAAGTTGGCAAGAAAGATGAGGTCTGTGTATCTAATTGATGTTTCCACTCATGCCCACCTGGACTGTGCAAGTTACGATCCACAAAAATCATATGAGATTACCCAACATGAAAAGCCCTCTGACTACATTTACTGTAAATTCCCAGCTCACAAAGAATAGGGTTGATTTTCTGCAATACATGAACTCACTACCTAATTCACACTGAATATCATCTCCTTGATCTGTAGTTTCCTCATCTGTAAAGTGGGCCAAACAGTCTTGGGTTCCTCATCTTCCTAGTTAAGCTAAAACAAGACAGCTGTGAGAAGGCACATCATCTGGCACATGGAAGAAAATGACTGTGAACCTGAGGGCTACATTGCTGGTTTTGACCAGAATTTCCAGGGTTTGGGTTCTGTGCAAGATGCTAAGATACCTCATTCTCTGTCTTCTCCCCAGTTTGCTGGTGTACCTCTCACCTCTTCTCTGGCACAAAGAGGAGAATGAGGCTGCCTCAAACCAGTTCTGCTTTTCCAAGACAGTTTCCCCATTGCATTTGACTGCACCAGGTGTTTCATTTGGCATGAAAGCCAATCATCATAGTAACCCCTCTAGGTCGATGAAAACAGGAAAGGGAGAGAACACAGATTTAACTTCTTACTCAGTTAAAACTAGTGCTCCCTAAACCAAATAGTGACAACACCAAGATTCTTGCTGGCAAAGGTTTACACCTGCAGGTGGTCTTCCTGTTAAAACACGTGCCAGGATGTCCATCTGGCTCTTTTGTGAGGCCCATTTACTCCAGCAAAAGCTACAGATATAGCTGCTTTTTGAGAATAAGTAAGGGTGCCTGATAGATGAGCATCAGCTCTGAGCTGGCTCTTTCTGGATACAGGCTTGAACCCCTCACGAAAGTTTCCAGCACGGCAGAGCCCTTCTAGCCCATCTATTCATCTACCAAGCAGAGCCCTCCCTAGAATCCCTGACACAGGGAGTACAAAGTGTTCCCTGGATACCTCCCCACCAGGCACTCTGGGAGGGAGGAGGCCAATCTTTGGTGTCAATACTCCCACTATGACTGAATTCAAGCTCCCAGTGCAAGACCTGCCAGCTTGTGGAATCCTTAACAGTTCAACACCCAGCTCTCCTGGCCTTTACCTGCAATCCAAGAGAATCCGTGTCTCTCTTGAACCAAGGCTGCATCTGACTATCATGATCTGCTTTGCCTGCACCTGTCCTGCAGAAGTGCTTAGGTATTAACTGTCAAGCCATATTCCAACAGCCCTTTTCCAAGACACGTTCTTCACCCCACTGGGTGACCCCATCATCCCTGGTCACCCTGGAGATGAAGCCAAAGCCCCCAGAATGGGGCTAGGCTTAACCCCTCAACCTGGCTCAGCTTTTCTGTTCCCATAGTTTTTCGTATCTCTACCAGTATAATCTGAGAACTTTTCTCATCAACTTCATGTAAGTTCTCACCCCAGAGTCACTTTCTAGGAAAACAATACAGTCGTAACAGCTTGCTTTCTTAAACTGTCCACCTGAGGACAAATCCTCATTCTCACATAAACTGAAGGATTCAGCACATCCCCTTGAACTCTCAGAGCTTCGGGTGTCTCAGGACCCTTCACCTTCACAGCAGGGAAACGGCAGCTGATTCTTTACTAGGAAAATGGAACTTGCATAATGCTGGTGGCAGAATGGACAAATGACCACTCTTCACAGAGCCAGCAGGTGCCTCTGCCCATCCCCTCAGAAGATCAACCACACAGGATTTATGGGACCAAATCACCACATCCTTGCCAAGAATTCTTAAAAAGCTTTACTTACATCAATAACCAGATTAGTGCACCATATATGCAACTGACACATAATGCATTTAAATAATGATTCTGGACATTGGTGATTATAAAACAATGCAAGGATTTTGATGCATCAGTACAAAGGAATAGCTCAATGTCATAGGGTGGACTTTCGACAAAAATTTTGTAGCCATTAAAAATTATGTCCATCACAACTTTTTAAACAATGGTAAAGATTATGGTGTAAAATTTTAATTTACACTGGAGTTGGCACAATAGCGTAAATGGTTTATCTTCTGCCTGTAAGTACCAGCATCTCATATAAGTGCCAGTTTTATGTCCCAGCTGCTCTACTTTCGAGCCAGCTCCCTGCTTGTGGCCTGGGAGTGCAGTCAGGGCTGACCCAAGTCCCTGGGACCTTGAACTTGCATGAGAGACCAGGAACAACTCCTGGCTCCTGGTTCCTGGCTTTGGATCAGCTCAGATCTGGCCATTGCAGCTATTTGGGGAGTGAACCAATAGATGGAAGATCTTTCTCTCTCTTATCTCCTCCTCTCATAAACCTGCCTTTCCAACAAACATTTTTTAAAAATCATTTTTAAAAGATTTTCATTTACACTAAAGCATGAATTTTTTTTTAGTCTACAAATACAAACACAGGAAATATTGAAGGTAAATTTACTTTGCTAAAATATGGTATATTGAAGCAGGGAATATTATGCAGTGATTGAAAATTGGCTGTAAAATGTGTAAAATGCTATCTAAGGAATGGTAATATGCTCCAAGCATCATTATTGCAAATGTAATTATGGAGACTAAATTTCTCCTGACTTTTAAGCAGGATATTGAATATATGACTTGAGTTGAACTATATGAAAACTGTACCAGCAACTTAAAACTGAGAGCATAAGGGGAAAAGCAGACCATTAGCAATTATAACACTTGGGCTATAACCTTAAGTACTTTTCTATTTTTATTCCATATTTTCTCTAATTAAAAATAATTATCTTTATAATAAATAGCATTTTGATTAACTGCAGTGTGCACCTAAACTCATGCATACATGGATGGAAAAAATAAGGCAAGGGAATATTTTACTATGCTAACACTCTTCTATTTTAACGCTCCTTAAATTTGTTTTGTTGTAAGACCAAATCACATGCATGTTCTAGGGCAGGTAGCAATCCTAACGAATGATAGAATATGACTCAAATATGGCATCCTCATGCTTCAGCTGATACCGCAACATGTGCAAAACTAGCTGAAGATAATACTGAGCAATATGATATGCAGTTCGAGAGCAAGGGGATTCAAAATACTTCTTATTCAAAATCCAATCCACTCTTCCTCCCCTGTGCAACTTGCCTGTGCCTTACTAGATGCAGTCTCCATTTTGACATCAAATTTCTACTCTGACTTATATGAAGGTCTTGATCACAATTTATTAATACAAAGGAACAGCTGGACATTAAAGACTAAGTTTGACAAAAGCTACATGGTCATTAAAAATTACACTCATCAAAAATTATAAAACCATATAAAAGGATGAGTAGAAAAGTTTACTAGTCTGCAGACTTAAGTCCGTTGTTTGCAAGTGAATTTTTAATTTTAATTGCAATAAATTCATTCAGATGAGTGTGTTTTCCCTAATGTGTAAAAGTCAACTTAAAGGAGACAGACTCCTTGATTTACCATGTGGTGTTTACATGCACTTCCATGAGCTAGGAAGGAAAAGCTGAGCTGTTGTGCAACAAATCAGCTCTCCTCTCCTTTTCTGTGAGCTACTGTCACAAGAAGATGCAGCATCCATTCTGAGTAACACGCATCACCTACATTCAGGTGGCATCATGAGACATGACTGTCAATAACCATTAATGTCCTTTTAAAAGTTATCACTTTCAGGACAGCTTTTGCCCTTTGAGTTCAGCTGGGCATGCTATAGAGACACACGACTCTTCCTTTATGCTCCTCCTTCCCTGATGCAGAGAGCATGATGCCTTTTTAATAGCCCATTTCTAACATATGAGAATACTGTATATAAAATATGCCATCTGCTTTTTGTTTTTCAATGAAGCCATTTACATTTCCTTAGTGTAATTAGTATTGCATTGTAACTTGTCCATATTCCTCTGCATGGCATCAGAAAACAGCTGAGGTCTACCTGCAAAGTGATGATTTATTTGTTGCAGCATGCTCTCAGGCACTGGTGAAGGATAATTACCAAGGAGATTATTACATGGTGTTGGGTTAATTAAATATGATAAAGCCATTTGCCTGTGACACAATAGGTCTGTTTCAATCTCCGTGATGTAAAATGGTCAGATTCATCCACGGCAACATGTTGACCCCACAGAGGATGAGACCTAACCAAAATAGAATCCTAATGATGTTTCTGAATTTGATGTTCTATCTCGATTTCACTAGCTGTCTTTTTAATCAGAGATATGTCATTACAATGATCGCTCTTGAACATTCATGCCCAATCCTCATTAAAAAACAAGAGACCTTCAAACTACCTTGGAATGTTTGCAAAATACAAAATTTTAAAGGTTTGAAAGGAAGAGTGCCAACACTGGATTGCTTCTCATTTTTTCTGTTGTTGCTAGGTTGAGTCACAATGAGCCTTCACTGAGAATGGCTCAGTGGATTTAGAGTTAAGAAACAGTACCTTGTTAGAGACTGACACCCACTGGCTGGCTACCCAACCATATCCCCCACTCCAATGCAGACATCGCAGGCTGTCAAGATCTAACCATGAGGCTGCCATGTCTGATGTACAACCAAGCTCCTTTCCCACAACTGATACCAAAAGTTTCAAGGTGGGAATAAAGTTTTATATTTTTATGGAGCAACAAGAACAGAGATCAACACAACTTGTTTTTTGAAGACATAGAAAGAATTTTACACGGAATGTTTGTAGCCAGAAGGCAACATGCTGTGGTATTAAAATGGTAATAAAATGGAAGCTATTGACTGTCTAATCTTTATTTTCTTGGGAACATCAAGTTGACAAACAGAAATGTTCAATTTGGTCAAATACACAGTTAAGTCCAGTCCTAAAATATCAATAAAACTAATTGCTAGAGTGACTGGCTAAGGGAGACATGTCATTTGTAATTAACAAGTTTCTACCAGTGTCTCCAACAGGCAGATCATTAAATAGAACAAAATAATTTCCTAAAAGTTTGTCTGTATCAAGAAAACGAAACACAAGTTAGCGTGACAAAAGTTCAGGATCCAAAGGAAGGTGTGTTTAGGTAGAAGCACAGCTGGTCACACAGGCTTCCTTCAGAAAGCTGTTGAGGTTGCACCTATGCCCTGTATGAAGGGAGAGCAGAGAGCAGAAAGGGAAGACAGGAAGAGTGCCAGCAAAGGCATGGAGCTGCGGAAAGAGAGAGGCAGGAACCAAGGCACAGCAAGTAAAGGGGAGCACAGAGTACTAATGCCTGACATCCAGGTGAGCCAACAATAAAGAAGCTATATGAACACATAGATAATGCTTTGCCCTGATTCAGACTATATCTTGATGCAACAGAGCTGGATAGTGAAAGAACTGCACTGAGTGACGGAAGCCATACATAAGACAGCATACACTGCATGACACAGTTTATATCAAATTCTAGAGCAGACCAAACTATCTGTGGTAGAAAAAAGAACAGAGAAGTAGTTACTTCTGGGGGCAGGAGTCAGAACTAACTAACTGAAAAGAGCCTTTTGATGGACTTTATAGAGAAGAGGGAATATTCTATATCTTGACAAGCACTGGGGATGCATGGATAAATCCACTTGTTAAAACTCAGAATGTGAAGTTACTTCCATGGGTGAAAATTTTACATCAAAAGCAAAAAGCGAAACAAACAAAAAAACACTCACTAAATTGAACTCTAAAAATGTGTATGACCAAATATTTAGAGGAAATCATGTTAATTTAAGGTTTGCATTCTGAAGTGCATCAAGTTGGATGAATTCATAGATTTTGGAAGGCATAATGGAGAGAGGTACTGAAGCACATGGGGCACTATGTTAACCTTAGTACCCAGCTTTAGGGTTCACAGATGTCCTTTCTGTTTCAACCTCCCAGTAGGTTAGAAATGTCTATATTAAAATTCTAGGTTTCTGGGGGGAAAAGTATGCGAAGCACAGATGGGTCTTGGACATGGGTTGTCAGAGTATCTCTCACCTTCTGCAAAAGGACTTCAGAGAAGAAAACAGTAGTAGGGATACAGATTCATTGGAAGTCACTGGATGATACACAGTAAAGAAAATAGGAAGGCCATTATTGCTCCTATACATTAGTCACTGAAATTGTGTCAAGTATCAGGCATACCTCACTTAACCTGATGACAGGCTATGGTCAACTGTCCCTTCTAAACCTCATTGAGACTGAATTCATAGCATAAGAAGTGTGAATTTTAATGATGCTATTACACAAGTCACAGTATTTCCTTCAAAGGAGTGGGTTTCTAATAAAAAGATAAAGCTGACCTAATTTCCCTGTGCCCTTCCTTCATGAAGTGTTGCAGCACAAGGGTCCCAAGCCAGTTTTCAAATTTTCACAACTATGCAAAAATCCCCAAGCCCACGGTATTCCTTGGCAGCAGTAACAAATGCACAAACACAAACCCTATAAGCAAAGCACTCAGATAAGCAGACCACTGACTCACCTTAAGCTAACCATGCAATGCACAAGGTTTTATCACAAACCAGAATTTGAATCCTGGTCTAACTGACCCAGAACCCTTGTAGCACTCTGCAGTTACCAGGGCTGTTTTGCCTTGACAAGGATTTACCCCAGTGTTAACGGGAGAATTTCAATCCTTCAGAAATGACCTGGACCTGGCTTTAAATAGGTCAGTGCTGGATTTATAGGTTTTGTAAATTATTCTCATGACCTCTTCACCTAAACCCTACAGATTCCCCTTGATTCAAGAATAAGGTTATCTGGTCATCCCATGGAGCACTTGACAGAGCAGCAGGAATCTGAAGATGATTCCAGCTCACCTCAGCCAAGGCGTCTTGAAGATAATGAGATGGTAAAGCATCCTGAGCCAACTGCTGGAAGCCCCAACGATTCTTTCATTTGGTAAAAACTGGACCTCTCCACTGGATACATAGTGACCATGGCTTCAGTATTCCCCACATTGATGCCACACAGACTTGCATTTCCTCTTCCTGTAAGTACAGGAGGTGACTCTGCGGGAAGTTATCATGAGGATGATCCCAACAAATTTAAGGAGAAAGCAGCACTGGGAACTTTCATTGGCCTAAGGCTGGGCCTGTGTCAACCACCTCCTTGATCTCTTCCATGATGCACAGGAAGGAATGACACTCAGAAATGGATTGTGAAACACTCCTCAGAGGTCTGTTTAACACCCAGAATTAGCAATTATGCCTCTCTTAGAAAGCCTTGCTGTAGAGAAGCTCGTAGTATAGAAAATTATACACTTATCAAGGCAATTATTCTTTTTCTATGCCACATGATTTTCTCATAATAAATACCCACTCAAACTATAGATTCCCTATTGATAAGATCATCATCAGTGCCAGCCCAGGGAAGACACAAAGGGGTGGCCAGTGGGGAGCTGTTAGTGGGTTTTCAGTAAGAAACAGTAATAGTATATGATTTTGACAGTTAAAATAGATGGAATAGGGAATCAATTTCCATTTAAGACTTTTGGTGCAAAAAAAAAAGACGTGGTGCTGGACACTCAATGGAAACTTGCAATTGAGCTAGAGGTGAGGGGGCTTTTGGCCAGATGCAAAGCAACAGAATCTTACAAGGAGAGCCTGGTGATACTAGAGAGGTTCGCAGCCTCAGTTACTGCAACCTTGAGAGGCATGTGGCTGACTTGATGTTCTTCTTTGAAAAATGAGTGAGAGAAAATGACATCCAATTTATTCTGGTGCAGCTACAAACCATGCATGGGTGAGTGGAAGTAATGGAGTAATGAAGGCATTCTGAGTGTGGTTCCATACTACAGGATAGGGGTCACACATACCAGCTAACAAACTCTCAGGTGACCCAAGTCCTTCACTCCTCACTCACCAAATATTTATTGAACACCTTATAGGTACCAGGTACCATGCTATGTCCTCAGACACATCAACTGAATAAATGGAGAGATATACAGATCTCAAAATGCTGTCTCTGCTCTTGCAGCTGCCTCCTTCCCATATCCAGGACCAACCTTCCCTCTTCTGAATGTGGATTCCAGCTTTCTCTCCCCATATTTCTTACTGGACACACGAAGAGATGGAAAGAGTACGTGAGTGGATGAGGGGAAAGACAAAGATGGATAAATCAAAAACCCTGTATGGCTGGTCATCGGTAGAGAACTGGTCGTCTTCCACCATTCACAATTCTACTCAGTTGCTTAAGGACGTGATGACACAGAGTGTTTACAGTATTGTCCTGCCCGAGCTTGATGCTGCTTATGAGTTACTCTCACCAGAAGCTGCAAAGTTGACATCTGCATTTGCATTATTACTGTTGTTACTGGAATAACAGTCACCTCTGTCAACTGCAGATGGGTAACTAGGCTAAGCACACTGAAGCTTTTATATCACAGAGCTCAGAACAAGGAAAACTGGGTGGTTTGAACTGTTGTTATTTTATCTCTTTCTTCTAAAACTCAGGGGTTCATATGTATATATACTTACTGCACAAATAGTCGCATTTCATGTATTTTTTAAATGCAATATCTGTTTAATTGTCAAACAAGTACAGGCACTGTGTATCTTACAACTAATATTGAGTTTTGACTGAAATCATTCGTCAGTGGCTTGGCAGTGTATGTGTATTCCCTAAGTCTCACTCAGCAATTATTTGCTTGTATCACAGGTTAGGGAACTGGCCGTGGATCAACACACACTCATGGGCATCCATTCCAGAAGGGGAGGGTGCAAGACTAGAATCTGTTCCAATACTTCCTCTATCGGAAGGTCAAGTGCTATGATGAAAAAGGGTAGCATGACAAGGACACCAACAGCAGGAGACTGAGGGGCAGCCATGCTTGTGCATGGTGACGTCTGTGAAGGGGTGATGTTTGAGTCAAATACTAACTGAGTGATGGAACAAGTCATGAAGGTACTGGGTGGACAGCACAATCCAAGCAGAAAGACTAGAACGTGTCAGGGCCCCAGGGCAGACAGAAGGCTGGTGTTTGTGGACTAGCGAGGAGGCCAGTGCAGTGAGCAGTGCATATTCATGTACACATATGAAACCTACACTTGTCAAGGTACTGCTGACTACTCTTCACACAATTGTACCTGGGAAGTCTTGCTTTGTACCAACAATCTTAAAACAGGAAAGTAAAAGAGACGATTAATTTTCTGGGAAAAAAATCATTCAGCTGCTCTATTCACTGCCCTGAGAGCTGGCTGATGAAGACAATGCCTACCCAAACCACCACAGGCCTCACCCCAAGTGAGGTCCTGTCTATTAGTAAGAGTATTCCACAAACAGGTGCAAAGACAGCAGGGTTAATCTTTCCTGGGAATCCCTTTGCCAAAGCCCACCATGTCCACTGTTTGACCGGGGGTCTGTGATGAGCACACAAGGAAAGCAGTGATCACCTAGAAGCATTGCCATCACTGAGCAGCCCGGCACAGAGAGCCAAAGATAAAAGCACCAAAGCAGAGAACTCAGCTTCTAATTAATGGAAGTTGAAATTGGTTTGAATCATTAGATTTACTGACTTAAGGGTTTATTAAATAGCATCCTCTCACATCTCTTTTCTATTAATACTCTGTTGTAGCTTCAGTGAGCTTCTGTGTGCAAGAACTTTGTGCATTAAGAGATAATATTTTAGAACAGCATGGCAATATTTTGTGCCAAAAAGCACAAGCTTGAGTCATTTTCTTCTTCTGGATAGTAGCTAACAATTTAGTGGTAATCAATTCTAATGGCACAGGACTCACAGAAATCCTGAGGTGCAGCGTATCCAGGATTACAGCATATCCAGGATCACAAAGGAAACCTTAGGAATACTCACTGCGCTCAGCTCAATCCAGCAGCCTTTTTTGCAACAGAGCACGACCTGGATGAGGTCCAAGATGCATGTCACACAGGGGAACACAACCCCAGGCCAAAGCTCTCTACCCTGCCCAGCCTCTGCCCTTGAGCTCCTGCTCTGCGACTTCACTTTCCAACTCTGACTGATCCATATACTCCCTGGAAAAACATTCATGGAGCCTTTCAAGTGCTTCAGTTGCTGGCTCTCTTTGTCTCTTAGCTTATACATGTGCTAAAAGCATATCACACCTGTGAGAATCCCACGTAAACAGAAACCATTATTCTTATTATCTAAAGTTACTGTATCTCGATTTTTTTTCTTACTAATTCAGCAGAGAATACTTTTAGACATTTCACAGCTTTTTGAATCAATCTCATTTTTAAAAAGATGTCACATTCTCATCATGACAATGCATCCTGGAAAAATGCTAACTGAAACGAGCAGTGAACCAAGTGAAGAAGCAATGTTTTTGGAAGCTCACATAGTTTTTAAACGATGCCTCATTCACCAACCTTCTCATTCCCAACGGGCTTTTGCCTTCCCCTGGGCTCATCCAGCATATTCATAATGCTAAAGAACAATGTGATGAAACCAATGGCCCCGCATAACTTATAGAGAAACAGCCTCCTGGGATGGAAAAAGAAATACCCAACCCAAGCTCAGATACCGTTGGCTTTCAAAACCAAATTGTGATCTACTCCTCCAGAAGTCTCTGTGCTCTATGCTCCACTCTGGAAAATGAAAACGTTAGTATTTATCCCAAAGAGTTGCTACTAGAAACAAATTTAAAAATGGTATACGACCCCTTAAGCATGATTCCTCAAGTGTGGCTGAGATATTTAAGAATCATAAAACTTTATTTGTTTTATAAGTAACACCACCAAAAGGAACATTCCAAGTGGCACATCATAATTTTAATAAAACTTCAAAAATTTCCAACAGTTCTCTATGCTTATCACAGCCCACTCACACTAGTAATCTTCATTATACACACCCAGCAGTATAGCAGACTTTGCCACTTGCTGAAAATCATGTCCCTGCTACCTCACAGCCCTCCCACAGTGACTGCCGAGTGTCAATTCCATCCTATTCCAACCTGTGTCAATCACTAGGGGGTTCCCATGGACCTTCTCTCCATCGTCTTAGCAAGCATCTGTGAGAAGCTAGATAGTTAAATCTAACCTACTCAAACACTCCTCTGCTTGCACTAGTCCTGAAATGGTGCCCTGGATGATGTTGTGTTCTCAAACCCTTGCTTGAGCAAACTACAAGTAAATCACAGTGTTTTTAGAAAAGGGTAAGAACTGATCTTTGAAAATTTGCAACCATATGATTATTATAAGTAATATTTTTAAACTAGCAGTTTGAAAAGATATGATCAATCCTTAGTAATTTAACAAAAGTACAGCATACAACTTTGTTTCCCAAAATACAAATGCAGGGGCCAGCATTGTGGCGCTGTGGATTAACCCATTACCTGTGATGCACCAACTCGAGTCCTGGGTGCTCTATATCCTACCCAGCTTCCTGCTAATGTTCCTAGCAAAGCAGAAGATGGTCGAAGTGATTGGGCCCCTGCTACCCATGTTAGAAACCCTGATGGAGTTCCAGGTTACTGGCTTCATCTTGGTCCAACTCTAACCATTCTGCACATTTGAGGACTGGAGCAATGGATGGGAAATCAATCTCTCTCTCTCTAACTCCTTCATGTAATAAACCTAAAAGAACCATTAAAAAAGTTAATAGCTTGCTTGATGCAAGGGTTTAAAGGAAAGGTGGAGTCTTTGTAATAATGGAAGTAGAGGCAGAAGGTGTCAAGGTCAGGAAGAATTATTCAACACACATATCTAAGAGAAGGTGCAGAGGTGGAGCTGAGTGGCACAGGGTGTCCTACGCTGCTCTGGGGCTCACTGCAAGAGCACTTTCCTTTAGTTGCCCCTGCTTTCTGGTGGGACAAATCATCTGTGTTATGGGGACACTGCACACAGATCACCCAGTTATGGTAGACTGATATCCCCACATTTACACAGTTATCCAAGAGCTTAGCTGCCTTGCTGCAACACACAGTGGAGAAGAACACAGGCTTCACTTACATCCAAGTCTTTATCCAATCCTTTTCCACCACGGGCCTCACTTAAGAGTACTGCTGCCATTCACTCTTTTTCCACCACAGAACATATTAGGATGCACAGCTCTTGTGTATACTCTTCTCTCACAGGGCTCAGACAGAGCATTCCCACACTCTCACTGATTCATTTTCAGAGAGAGCTTCCCAGTTACAGGCATCATTTTCAGTTTTTCTTCTCTCCTGAGTTTACAGTTCATTCTTTGTCCCTCCTGTGCTGAGTGTTGTCCAATGACTCATGTGTTATTTCCTTACTGTCAAATATAACTATTTTCATATGATAGCACCTTCTGCTTAGTATTTCTATCTCTGCAGAGGACAAGAACCTGATTTAAAACAAATATATTCATCACCCACATCACTAAGGGCAGCCCATCCATAGACTGTCCATTGTCAAAACTAGGCCAAAGGCAAAGAATGTTCAGTGTGGAGAGTTAGATGAACAAACTGGCAGAAATCAGCAGAGTGACATCAATAATAGCCAGGCCAATATGCCAAAAACTGAACCCAGTCGTTACAGCAGGTATCTTAACTGTCCTTCCAACCCCTCAACAGAGTCCTCGTTGCCAAGAGACCCTAGGAATCTGGCTGGTCCAAGTTCTCCAAGATATTCATATTCTTTCCTTCTCAAATTCCTTTTATTTCAACACATTCAGTGTATGTCCCTTTTTCCTTAAATTCAAAGGCCTGAATTACCATGTTCTATTAGGGAATTCAACAAGTCATTGGCTTTTTTCCAGTTCATTCCCCATTTGGTACAAGGAAAATGTCCCTTTGGAACTTTGTCTTTGGTTCTGGGGTCTGGGCATCCAACAGACCATTACTCCATTGTGGGTCCAGTCCTTCTTCCCTTCTTAAACTGTAGGACCATCAACAGAGATAGAGCTCATCTACAATCAGCTGAAAAGTGAAGCCATAACCACAGCATTTGCACACCTGCCAGTGGGATTTTCAGGTCCAAGATGGATTGATAGTGACATTTTAAGAAGCTATGGCATTATTACCAAAGTTTTTACTTTCAAGCTGCAATAGTCAAACTGCTTCCACCTGATCAATTATCTAGAAATTGAGCTTTAAACCAAAAGCTAAGTTGTTCTGGAGTCCTCTGGGCAAAGAAACTATCTCTTGCAATTAAATGTCACCATAATTCTTTCAGAGCTATAGCCTTGCTTTTGCTCTAAGGCTTCCTCCCAGGCATGTGAATACTGCCTGATCCCCAGGTAGAATGCCTTTGAAAATCTGCAAGCTCACACACAAATGTCTTTGAGTATGGGGGCTTTGATGGGAAGTGTGTCAGGAAAAACATTCATATGCAAAGGAGGCCATCTGTGGTCATTTATTGGAGGATATATACAGGGTGCTTGTTTCAAGTCAAACCTCAGTAAAGAGTCAGGGGTATGGACAGCAGTAGTGAGTACTCACTGCTATGGTGGATGTGTAGCCAGTAGGGTGACAGATAAAAGAATGGGTTGCATACAACTGCATGGAAGAGCTAGGGGATGTGCCTGGGTTTAGTTGGTTTGAAATCCTGGACAGCGTAACTAAATATTGGAGAGTTGACATGGCTAGGAATAGAGTTGGGGGAGGGGTGCCAGTGTAATGGATAAGGAGTTTGCCAGGCAAGCAAGGTAGAAAAGTGAACTGACCACTCAACAAAGATACAGTGTACTGTAATACTACATGCACAGTAACAGATGGGAACACAGCAGCAGACAAACTAAGACCAAAATCCCTGCTCTTGGAAGTGTATGAGATCAAGTATGACTAGGTATGGGAAGTACTTTAATAATAGTACGGTGATGGTCACACAGTAGTGAGAGCCTACCATGAGTAGCAGAGGATTTTCAAATCTAAGAGGAGTCCACAAGAACATAATCAGAGAATGCCCTCAGGTACTGCTCACACCCAGTTTGGTCCAAGAAGTCTCTGTTCCTTGTCTGTAACCTACAGCAGGGAAAGGGTGGTGCTGACACCAGCTAATGGTGCACACTCACTGACCTCTTACTCTTTGCTAAGCATTGCCTCACTTACTGCTCTCCCAACATTAAATCTTCGATTTTTCTGAAAAAGAAACTGAAGCTGCAAGAGGCAAAGGTACATGAGCAGAGAACTTGAGCCCACTCCCTGTGGGCTTGGCAGCCAAGTCGGAGATGAGCACCCACGAGAAGAACTCGATGCTATGCTTGGTTGCATTAAGTGATCAACAGATAGATGCTGGCTGTCAAGATCAATGCAGCAGTCCTAACGTCCTTCTGTGAGAAAGGTATCACTTTTCTCTCATCCTTCTTGGGAGCATGGAAGAAATTTCTTTTTCTCCTCCTGCTTCTTCTCCCCACCCCCAGACTGTTTTTAATTCAGACAGGACTTACATTCATAGAACCAACAGGTTCCTGTCTGAGCTATATCTCAGTAGCAAATGCAAACATGCAACATTCCCAAGTGAGAAATCTTTCAACAACAGAACCAACACATGGTGTATTTTAAGCCTCATCCATGGATGTATGGTCAACCTTAAAAACACAGCTTGTGGGCCTGGCGCAATAGAGTAGCAGTTAGAGTCCTCGCCTTGAACATGCCAGGATCCCATACGGGCACCGGTTCTAATCCCAATGGCCCCGCTTCCCATCCAGCTCCCTGCTTGTGGCCTGGGAAAGCAGTCCAGGACTGCCCAAAGTTTTGGGATCCTGCATCCATGTGGGAGACCTGGAAGAAACTCCTGGCTTCAGATCGGCTCAGCTCCAGCCATTGTGGCCGCTTGGGGAGTGAACCATCAGATGGAGGATCTTCGTCTGTCTCTCCTCCTCTCTGTATATCTGCCTTTCCAATAAAAACAAAACAAACAAACAAAAAAACACACACCTTGCTTTCCTGCTACCCAGTCTTTACTCAAGCAGCTCACTCCACCTGTTCCTCTGTGCTTGTGTTGTAGCCTGAAGCAGAAGCAATCAAATTTGCAGTCTCACTGGCCCCTGTGAGCTTCAACTGTAACTGTATGTAATCCCTTTCTCTGTGTTTTCTTCATTTTGTTCAAGTTGTTACCACAAGTCCCATCAGAAGTCTGCCATGTGCAATCCTTAACAAAGCATGCAATCTACATTCTGAACAAATGCCTGAATGCCGACAGTTCACACCAGCTTACAGTTGTACCTGCCACAACAGAGTCCAGTGAATTGCTATTTGATTTTGGTTCATGATTTGTCCCCATGTCTCTAAGGCAGGAATCATTTTCATCTTAATTATCAGTAAATGTCAGTTGAATGCAAGAATGAATCAATGAATGAATAATGGACTGAATAAAAGCACAGATGATGCACAGAATTAGAAAACAGCAGGAAGGGAATTGAAGGGATGATCCAAAATCTAAGCTTTTAGAAATTTCAAAACAACAAATATACAATCAAAAATAAGTTGTGAAAATATGGCTACAAGAAAAACTATTATGTGAACAAGATTACCTGTTCAGAGATTTCAAATTCATCCTTCTGTAGACTCCCTTCACTAATCTCCCCAAATACAACCTGTATAAGCACATTTTTCTTTGTTATCTCCTGGTTTTCTCCCAATGCAATTACTACCACATAAGCAGAGGGTCAGAAGAAAAAGGGCCTTCGAAGCCTCAGCCCCCAGCAGCCATTGTCTGGGCTAAATGTACAGGCCACATCTCAGGCAGACCTTGCATGGAAAGTACAAAAGCTGCAGAACAGGGAGAAAGATGGGAGGCAGTTTCAGTCCAGGACTGACTGTCTTCATAGGTCCCCCTGGCCAACTAGATTCAGGACCAGAAACAGCATTCCATGTCTTTTCTTAGGTCCATCCATGAAAACACACTCAGGTAGAGTTTCTTGTACATGAGTACAAGTGAATGTGTGAGTACACACAAGCACAATTCATTTAGGCTTATGGTAATGAGAACTTTGCAACTATTGCATTTGTTTAGATTTCCCCTTAAGATACATGATTACTCTCACAAAACGCCATTGCAATTACAGAAACCCAATAATGAGCCAAAAACCCCTCACATACACTCCGGGCTCGTGAAGTGCCCATTGGCTGTGACAGCACTAGCTGAAGCTTGGGGCTTTTGTACTAGTAACAGAAAGATGCGAATGGAATGAGTTGGTATTTACAGATCAAGACGGACAGGCTAGAAAGCAAAGGTCTATTGGAAGCAGTCTTGCCCTTGGCCTGTCAAAAGGTAGAGCTGCTGCGTAGAAATCCAAGCAAATTAATACATGAACCTAACTGTAACAGTATCAATCCAGGAGTCCTGAACAGAGAAAGCCCCCCTGTCACCCTCTGTTCAGAAGCCTCCATCTCTGATAATGCTCAGCATTAGGGAAAGTAAAACCTGTGTTTCACAGCAGTTCTCAGCAGATCCAAACAATTCCCAAAAGAAATTTTCCTCTTTTCCAGAAAATAGGAAGCTGGTTAGCAAGACAATTTCAACAAATGTCTTCCTTAATAGGGAAACAAATATTTGCTTTCCTGAAGTTCAAGCCTAAGATGAATTCAAACAGTAACTCCTCCTAGTGATAGCCACTTGGTCATCATTCAAATCATCGTCTACTCTTTTATTCAGTAATGATTATGAGCACAAGCCTATTGCCGTTTGGGAAAGATCACCAACGATCATTAGAAATAATGTTTCAGGAGCTCGGAGGAGAAATAGACACTCAAGGCCCTTGTAGAATATTAAGCACCAATCAGAACCAAGGCATGATATTTTCCTACACTGTATTTCATGTTAAAGAACTTCCTGCCCCTGTTCTATGAAATGAGCTGCACAGAATAACATATGTTTCATGATCTCCAGCTGCCATCCCTAAAGCCCAGAAACCACTAGAAGCTCAAAGACTAAGAACCAGGGAACACTTGACCTAGAAGGGTCCTGACAGTGCACCTGATTCAATGACTGACAAAATGTGCTGTATCAGTATTTCAGAGCTGGAGGGCTTCACAACCCTCAACACACAAGAAAGATGAAAGGGGTTCCCCTGACCAAAGGGACAGTGAGGAATCCAAAATCAATGAGATCCGGGCCTCCCTTTTCTTGATGTCTGAATGGCTCCTGGGGCCTATCTATGGAGCTAAGAGCACCTGGAATAGTCAGACCTCTATCAAGGCTAAATTCATGTATTAGATGACAAAACTGAGGTCATGGAGACTTGCTAACCTTTCCAAGAACACAGAACTAAGTAACAGACATAATCTGATATTGGAGTGAGAGTCTATTTCTGCAGTTATAGCACACAGCCATTTGGATAGAAGAAGTTTGGACTATGTGAGAGGAGGAAACAATTACTGCAGATACACCGAACTCAGAGTGGTAGGGGAGATATCCATGTGTCCATATGCAGGAAGTAGGCAAGTGCACAGGTGTGTAGCTCAGCAGGGACATCTGCTTTCTCAGATTTAAGGACTGTCATTATAGAGAGAACAAATTATGCCCCAAGACAGGACAGAAAACTCCAGTGGGTGGCAGGGAGAAGAACCAGGGAAGTTTGGAGAAGCTGAAATTAAAAAGGGAGGACAAAGCCAGAACCTGGATGTTGTTTTACAGAAGGAACAAGATATTATATGTGAAGTATGCCAAAGTAACACCCCTGAGGAGAAAGCTGGCACACCAACCATTTTCTCCCCCTTGCCTTTCATTCCCTTCTACATGCACAATGATTCTGCCTTTGTCCTTCTCAGAGAGGCTGCCTGTATAGCCCCAAGAGGAGGGAACAATGGCATGCAGCAGCCAGTGTGCACAGTCCAGCATGGGCAACTGGGGACAATTTCAGGGGCTTTGGGAACCAGCTGTTAAATACTAACGTCATTACACATTAGCTATGGGGGTTGGGCATTTAGATGGGCGGATGTGACAGGAGGTGCCTGTACCTCTTCTCAGGGTATATAGGTACGGCATCTTCCTCTATCTCCTCACTCAAGCTCTCTGCTGACAACAGACTCTGGGAATCAGCATGTGTTGGCTCAAGAAGGGGTGTATGATGTCTGCCCGGAGATCTGAGCCCCATTCTGTTCTCAGTTTTGGACCAGCAAGGGACTGTTACAAATATCTGGAGGGTGAACGAGGAGATGGAAATTTTCTTTCTCCACCTCTGTCTCTCTTAAGAAAAAAAGATGTCAGTATGTGCATGTAAGATTGAATACTCTTAAAGCAAAAGTAATCAATACTCACATGTTATCACTTTTTTTACTATGTTGATTGTTATCTGTGTTTATTAGTTACTTATCAGTTACATGTTATCACTCTATGGCAGAGAGATCAAACAACCTTTTCCAGCTCCACATTTCTATTATGCACTGTTGGGAACTTAAAATGAGCCATGGCAGTATTCATACGCCAGAAATGGCTGAACACTCCAAATCAGGACTTGCATACCCACAGTGAAGAATAGATCAGTCTCTCTGGGACCCAGTATTTTCCTAGTTCTGGTTCTTCAAGGGCTGGTTTCCTATTCTGTGTCCTTCCATCAATTCTCTGTGTTTCTTAAACTTGTCTAAAAAGATATTTATCACTTGCAAACAAGATGCCATCAGCTTTTCAAAGGGAAATGTAACAAGTTTTAGAGTTAGAGGGCTTGCTGCAACCAATCAAGAAATATGCAAGTATCCACTCAAAACACACCTCACGGCCAAGTCGTTTAAGCAGTGAAAGATTGCAGAGGCAACCGTTCTAGACGTGGGATGAGGAAGCAGAAGCGAGGAGAGGAGGGAGGAGGAAAGGGGTAAGCACAGGACAGCAAAGTCCCTGTATGACCAGCATCTTTCAACAGAAGGTGACAATCCAGGCAAACCCACTATCAGCTTCTTTACAATTCCAGTTATAATTCCATCCACTGCTCTCACCCCTCCAGCCATGCTATTTGCATAATGAGAGAATTTGATGGATAGGCGGGGTATATATCGATTGTCACCAGTCTGCCTAGTTAGTTTATGCTGTAAGTAACACTTGCTGCTGCTTAGGGGGATGTTCTGTTAATTCCAGTTATCATCTTGTTTCCCCCACTTAGCAGTGAGAATTTTTTAGAAGAACATAGAATATTATATTCAAATGGTTATTACACATGGCCATCAATCAATGGTGTTTAACCAGTACGTCTCTGGGAGATAGACACAACTAATATAGTGCTTTCTGAGCATTTAAATCTAGGAGTGGGTTCCTATCCTCACAAATGGGTGGATTCATATTTCTTTCATTTGCTCCTGAAAGTCATGCTGTCAAACATGGGGTATTTCAAGGCTGAATATAGATGCTCCTGGGCATTTGGAGGTTGGTCCTGCAGTTCTGTAGGTGTGGCATGTGCAGCTGACTTCACCCTCCCTACTATAGAACTCCAGCTCATGCTCGTAGGGGCAAGGTACTTTGAAAAGAGCAGAGTAGGGCATGGGGCAGGTGGATAAGAACATCACAAGGAGCAGGAGTGAAGCGAAGCCCTAGCACTAGTCAGGCTCCACTATCTCACTGAATTTCACCTACAAAACACAAAGACAAACAACTAGACTATACTGAGAATTCACACAGTTATCTCAGCGCATTAATCCACAGTCACAACACCCCTGTTTGAGCAAAGGATACTGTACATCCGCACATGTCACTTATCAACAAAGCTGACCCTGGATGCACTTGTTTTTTGCCCGCCTGTCATTATGACATCAAACGGGAATCCATCTGGTTCCCACGTGCCAGCATGTAATGAAGACTGCCTATGGGTATGCTCGGGAAGAGGACCAATAGGAGAAGCCCAGTTGACTGCTGACAAAGGACCAGCATCCCAGTTTTTGTCAGTTCCTGATGGGTGGCTTAACTTCATTCATGTTATAGCTTGAAGCCCACGTGTCTAAATGAAGAGTGTTTGAAGGAACTTGTTTTAAGTGACCAGCCCTAACATTAAATGCTCTCACTAATGGTTTGACAAGCGTATGCACTCAACTGGAACAGAAAATTGGAAATCAAAATTTTTGTGCTTTTGGGATACAGAATCAGCTTAAGCCAACAGCTTACAACTTGCAATGTTAACAAGCTCCAGGTGGACCTGAAGAAGCCTGCCAGGCCTGTCCAACTCTAAACAGCCATTAGCATTCTTCTAGCTCTGTCTCCTCATTGCTGTTTAGGGCCTTCTTCTTGAGATCATCTTAAGAGAATAGTCAACTCATTGGCTCAGCTTTTGGGCAAGTCTTTGGAACCTTCTTTGGCTCAGTGCCAAATCATCAGCCTAGCAGGGTCATTCACACTGGGCTCGTAAGATCAAACAATAAGTCCTGGAAGAAGGAATGCAATGGTGGCAAACCCCAAGAAAAAGATGGAGACAGAAAGCAATGTGCCCTGGACCGGCTCTAAGATCAGCTTTCCAAAAAGGTTAAGGATTGATTTCCTAAACATTCGGATAACTTTTGTCCCTTTAGATCAAAAGGTGGCTCGTTTACTTAGTAATAAAGATTAAAGATACTCCCCTATTCTGACCACAGGTATCCCTGCTATATGCTTCCTGATTTGTGTACCACTGTCCCCAAAGCATCATGACTATTGGAGTTGGCCTCCACTCAACAGACTCAGAATCACACACAGATGTTTACAGTGAGCCTCCTTCTGATGTGATACCTCCTCAGACTGCTGGCTGTGAAGCGAAGTGGAGAATTCCTGACATGATCTGTGGCTAAAAACATTCTGTCTCAAAAGAAACCTGCTAGTTTTGGTTTCCATTTCCAGGGATTAGAATCTCTAACCTCAGCAGTTAGTGGAAAAGCAATCATGCTGTACTTTCTATGGGTGTGGCTCTATGTTACGTGCTGGGGAAAGCCAAGAAGAAGCCAGAAAATGGAGAATGAAAGAAAGAAGAAGAAAAATAAGAAAAGGTGTCTTGACAAGGTATCACTCAGAGAACTACAGAAAATTATATGTGGTATCATGTTCTGACCTGCTCCACTTCCTCAGCCCTGGATCCTAAGCCCTGTAAGGTGTCGTCATCCATGCTCCTCCCTGGAGCAGGGGATTCTTGTGAGCCATTTTCACTTGACAAAGAAGAGGAGGCAGATCCTAAACAACAACAACAAAGGTCTCTGGAATGTCAACCTACTTGAGCAAGGTTTGGTAACGACACTATGAGGGTAGTCCTAGGTCTCATTTACACAAGACAGAGACCCATATGTTGGCCCCGCTGTTGCTATATTCTGTGCACTGCCACTTTCACAATTGCTCCCTGTGCACTCCACAGGAGGGCTGGAAACCAGTGAACACCTTCTTCCATATTCTGACTCTGAATACATTTGCATTTCTTCCTGCCTCATTCCTATAGCATCAAGTCTCACTTTGTCCTGGTTGAGGTTGGCTTTGTCTTATCCTATTCCTGATAAATATGAGGCAAGAGAGGTCTCTTTGAAGAACTTAACAGGAACCCAAACTCACGTACACAAAAAGAGAATGTGTTTGTAATTTCCAAATCTAACGTTGCTATACCCCCCTCCCTCTTCTCTCTCTCCTTCTCTTTCTGGTTTCTTTTTTCCTGGTTGTGTTGAGTTTTTCAACCACCTCATTGTATCCAAGTTGAGCAAACATGGACACCAAAGCTCCAAGTTCACTTCGTCCTTAGAGGCCATAACTTCAAGGCAACAGGGAGTTTGGCTCTTAGCCACATTCAATGACTTTTTCAAAGACCTTGGTTGCCTTACGCACTTCATGAATGAGTCCAGACCACTCAAGATCTCGAGTCAGTTTGTACAGGCATCCATTGGAGTGAAAATAAAAAGCCGTCACAGGCCAGAGGGCAACTTGGCAAACAAAATCACAGCTGGAGCCCAGTACATAGGCCTTCCAGTAACTTGGCCCTGTTCAGAGGATCATCTATTTCTCTTAGATGCCTAGACATTCCCAAATGTTTTGGTGGGCCCCAATCACTGCCAAGCACAGTGGAACCCACATGGTCCACTTCTTAGAGGGTACAATTATCAACAAACCTTACAGCAATCCCTCTAACTTTTGCTGGTTAGCAGCTACCTCACAGTGCCAATTCACATTGAGGTCACAAATAAAAACAAAAGCAAACAAAACCTTAAACGTGTATCCCATGTAATCAAAGCTCAACTCATAGAATTTCCTGCCTGATAACAGCAGCAAGGGATAATAAGAGGCCACCTGTCAAGTTCAACATATGATCAATGGCATAGGCTTCCAGCTTCTGAAATCAGAGGCCAAGCTTGGCACCAGGCTCGGTAAATTAACTACCATGTGCAACCAAGGCCTCTTTGAGAGGGGAACATTTTCACAGTCACTTCCTGTGTGGCTGCAAATCCAGTCCCTTTTTAGCAGATGTATGTCATACTGGGAGAGGCAGCAAGGCCCCTGACAGGTCCTCAGCCATGGGACTGAAAAGCTGGTGAGTCATATGGCACTCCAGCTATTTCTTCAGATGGGCTGTGGGGAAGCTAGAGATCCTGGACACATAAAAGAGATTTAAAATGGGGCCTTGTGCATCTGAGAAACACAGGAAATATCAAGTGGCATTTACTTCAACTTGAAATCAGACTTTCACATGAATTATCATCCATCTGAAGTGGTGCTTCATTTTTGGTTTTTATTTTGTTTTGTTTTGTTTTAGTGGAGACTGCCTGTATGTAAGCAACCTTTCTATTATTAATCACAGCATTGTGTCATCTGTGAAGAAATCCAAATGGAAAAGACAATTCCAGTTTAGCCTTTCGAATGCTAATACTGTGGTATTCCTAAATCCCCGAAGCGAACACAATTTGCAATATTCTCAGCATACAGACAATTTTCAAAAAGCACCTTTTGAGAAACTAAGGTGTAAAAGAATTCAAAGCCTCTCAGATTTATATTTAAATAACCCACTCAGTTCTGGTTAGCATTGAGGCAGTGCTTATCAAACTCGAGCCCACAGAATTAACCAGGGGGACTTGTTCAGTAGTTGAGACAGTCTCTAGCTTCTGACTCAGTGGTTCTGGAACGAGAACCAAGACATTTTAACATTTACTATTTATTTGAAAGTCAAAATTACAGAGACAGAGAGAAAGAGGCAGAGACAGAGATATCTTCCATCTGCTGCTTCACTTCTCAAATGATTACAAATGCTAGGGATAGGACAGGTGCTTTACCCAGATCTCCCACCTGGGCCATTCTCAGGGAGCTGGATCGAAGCAGAGCAGCCATCATTTGAATCAACACCCAAATGGAATAGAAGCACTGCAAATAGCGGCTTAACCCACTTCACCATAGCAACAATCCCAAGAATTTGCTATTCTAACAAATTCCAGAAAATGCTGATCCTGCAGGTCTTTGGAAGCACATTTTACACCAAAAAATAAGTAATGAGAGAATCTTGACCTTGTTTTGACACCAGGGCCTTATATATAAGGAGAAAGCAAAGCTATCTAAATAAACAGCTCCCTAACTTTAAAGTACACAGAAATCTGCTGGGGGTCTTGTGAAATGTTGGTTTCAACCCAGCAGATTTCAGGTGGGTCCTCCTTTCCATCCAGCCCCCAAGGGCTGCCACTCTGAGGACCACCACCAGTTCTCCCCCACAGAAGAGCTGAATTCTAAAGGCAGACAGGGCAATCACTCAATGCAACAAGTACGTCTCATCCTGACTCTGCAGGCTGGAGATTAAACTCTGTGCATGGGCCAAGCATGTCTTCTACCTTTGTATATCACTGCTGCTCTATGAGCAGGCACCTGGCAGAGGCAGAGGCAAAGATTAAGTCAATTTAACAATTCAATTCACAACACATTGTGTGCTGCTCCAATTTGCACAGCAATTGGCACTGCTAGAGATTTAAATGAAAGAGATAGGGCTGCTCTAATCACAACAGCTGACCTTTAGTAATTGTTTTAATATTCCACAGAAGTTAGATTGGTACAAGCAATCACCAAAAAAAACCAAACCAAACCAAACCAAACCAAAATACCCTATATCACATCGAGACAAAACTAAGATGGAAGAACAGAGAAAAATTCTCATTACCATGCCAGTCTTCTAACTCATGTGTAAACTGGAAAAGTTTTCCAAGTAAAATTTAAGAAAATGGACCTTTAGAAAATTTTGTATTATTTCCTTGGTTTTCATTTTCAGTGACTAGTCTGGCAAGAATCTTAGTTCCTGAGTTCAATTTCCTCCAGGAATGGGAACATCTCAGACTATTAGTGGTTAGTTTACTCCAGGTCTGCCTAGATTTTGAAGAAAATGTCAAAGCAGCATCTTCTCTATTCCAGAACTCTGTAGAAGTTCTTCAAATTCACAGACACGCATGTGTTCATATTCCCTGTTACATAGCAATTACAAGTGGTCATGGCTAATGCAGAGGACCACACTGTTAAATTTATGAGTGGATAGAGCTTAAATAGAGTTTGTAATCTACATTCATTAATAACCACAAATACATTTGTACTTGGTAACTTGGTAGTATTATGGCTAGAAAATTATATTCTATAAAGTCAATAATCAAAATTTGATACATTCAGCCTTAAATTGGAGGGGGGAAAACCTGAAAACTAATACAAATACCCAAAATGTGTTTGATGCAATGGCACAAGTCACTATGAAAAATCATAGTTAAGGAAGCTTGATAACATGAGAAAATGCTCATTATATCTAAGGAAGAATAAGACAATGATGATGGCAACTTACAAAGACTTTCTTTGATGAAATCATGAAGGAAAAAGGAAAGGAAAGATACATGTATAGTAAGTGGGCTTTGGGATCAGGGAGCAACCTCTGATTCCACTCTCTCTCAAGCTTTTCGTAACGCTGTTATGACAGACTCAATGACTCTGTTAATGCAGAAAAGCCAAGCTCAAAAATGTCAAAAATTAATACTGAGCTACATATTGTATCTTTGACAAGGCACTGTGGTCTGAGAAACACCACTGTCACTCGTGCCTCTACCATCAACCAAAGCCAAGCTGCTCCCTTTGAATGGGCCTTCTACCTCTCACAGGACCCAGCCCAGCTGTGGCACAAACACACAACAGCACTGTGGGTTAACAGATTTCCTTCAAGCTAGTTTCCCCTGTTCTACCTAGGCTCTCATTCTCTGTGTCTTTGCTATTAGACAATTTATTTCCTGAAAAGCAACTGAAAATCCATTGTTTTCTACATGACAAAGTTCATGCTCTAATTCCTAAGTATGAAACACATGACTGTTCATCTGTCTTGTGAGAGGCAGTTCTCTGTGGTGGCCACAGGCTGTGGGGTCAGAGCAATCCAACTGCTCATCAAAGCCAGGTGCCATCTTTCAGGATCTGTTCCCTGCATACAAATGACTCAAGCGGCCCATGCCTCCATTTCCTCGTCAGCATCACCAAGCAGCAATGCATCGCACCCAGGAAGTGGGTGACAGGGATGACGCACATTGCCATGCAAGCGCTCAGAAATCCCAGCAACTACTCTCCACCCAGCAAGGCATGGAGGCAGGACCTTGCAGGGTAGGAGGTACGGGATGTTGCGTGAATTACGGTGCCAGTGTGTTTGAAAGGAAATGTGCTAATAGAGCCATGGGACCCAGGACCAACTGAATTCAGAGAATCCTTTCCTGGGTTTCAAAACCTCACCGGAAGTGTAAGAGCCATTCCAACTCAACAGAGAAGTGCATGCTGTGGCACCCACTCCAGTTGCAGGACAAGAATTTAAAAACGTCAATTCTTCAATGAGATGAAAAATCATCTCATGTCCTTGCTAGAACAATTGTTTTTGCAACATTCCAAATAATTCCTTCAAAATAAGCTAAGTATAAACTCCAATCTACAGTTATTAAAATGTTCACTGTTACTGCACACTAGTTTTGCCCATAAGATGAGGACAAATATTAGGTATAAAGCTTCAGATTTTAAAAATGATCTCTAAAAAAGACAGTATGCTAATAAAATAACAATCTATATGATGGGTACGTGGGGTTTATTATATTACACTGCTTACAATTATATAGATTTTATTATTTCTATAATAATTTTAATCATTACTCATTTTCCAAGGCGTGCAATTAGTAATTTTATGACTTTAAAAATTACATCACATCACTTATATTTTAGTTTAGCATGAGCTAAAATTAAGCCTATCTATTTTTAATGGACTCATGGAGGAATTTTTAGTCTATTCCAACGACGTGCAGGTTGCTAGCAGCCTCACTCAGTGTATGATAGATTACTTCTACTTTAAAATACGGCATTTGTTGTGATATCATTTAAATTACTTTTCTGCCAGGAGCATGCGTTCTTAGGAGTTACAATTATGCAAAGGAAAATTATACATCATATTCCCACTTTATCTTCTTTTATAGTCCTAGTTGCAGTTCCTCTCATTCAGGTGCAATTACATTAGCGAAAACAGGGTTTTGCATTTACATCAAGAACAATTCTATTTAGAATATTCATTTCAGCTGTTAGTTATAATTGCTAAGGAAAAATGAAAGCCGATCTAAAAATAAACAAGAGTCATGGTGCAAAAGTAGTAGGACTTTTATAAAAGTAAAGTGCTTTGCATAATCAATAATTTAGAGTTCTCACAGCCTACTTAATGATACAAGTTACTGTATCATAATAACATGTTCAGAAAAATATTTTTAGATCTTTTCATCTACTATAAATGTCATCCATGCTTTTTGTAAAAACTTGGAAACTAAACAAAAGCACCCATATACACAAACACCACCCTATGATCAGTACATCCAGAAACAATCATTGTCAATACTTCGCTACATATCCTTCAAACCTTTTTTTTTTTTAAAGATTTATTCATTTTATTACAGCCAGATATACACAGAGGAGAGACAGAGAGGAAGATCTTCCGTCCGATGATTCACTCCCCAAGTGAGCCGCAACGGGCCGATGCGCGCCGATCCGAAGCAGGGAACCTGGAACCTCTTCCGGGTCTCCCACGCGGGTGCAGGGTCCCAATGCATTGGGCCGTCCTCGACTGCTTTCCCAGGCCACAAGCAGGGAGCTGGATAGGAAGTGGAGCTGCCGGGATTAGAACCGGCGCCCATATGGGATCCCGGGGCTTTCAAGGCGAGGACTCTAGCCGCTAGGCCACGCCGCCGGGCCCTTCAAACCTTTTTTGTGGCTTGCACTGGACATAAATATCAATAGCTCATTACTTGTTTTCAAAATTGACACAATAGACTCTGGTACTCGGTTCTACAATCTAATTTTTCTACTGGAAAATACATAAACTTCTCCATAATTTTATTGACTACCCCCTTTTGACTGTAGACATTTTTGCATAGTGTTATAACTACACTGTAATTT
Organism: Ochotona princeps; assembly: GCF_030435755.1. Taxonomy (NCBI): domain Eukaryota; kingdom Metazoa; phylum Chordata; class Mammalia; order Lagomorpha; family Ochotonidae; genus Ochotona; species Ochotona princeps. The sequence continues at coordinate 3,538,223 of NC_080847.1, forward strand.
TTCTAAGCCAACGCATATAACAGGAATTTTAGAATTTTTTTTCTGCTAGAAATGGTGCTGCAATAAATAACTATGTATAAATTTTTCCACAGTCCAATTTGATAAATAAATCATTTGAAATCAAATTTCTGGGTAAACACATGTAAACACTTTCAAATATTATGAAAAAAGATACAAAAATCTCAAAAAATTTTCATGTAGACTTTTAGCTATTCCTGATAACCATGTTCTTCTAACACTATGTTTTATTTTCTTAAAACACAATGCTAATTTGAAAAGCTGAAGTTTCCCATAATTTTTATTTACTTATCATTTGTGTAACCACACTGACAAATTTATCCAAGCCATGACCATTTATGCTATTTTTTAAATGAACTTATTTTTAAAATATCCTTCAGTTTAATCCAACTACCTTATCTGAAGTCTACTATGTCACAGGCATAGAGATAACTACTGTGGATAGAAAATGAACGAGCCGTGACTTCACAGCATAGAAGAAAATTGATACGTGAATGACTAATTCCAATCTATGAATACAAGTGTGATGTGGACATATGCGTCAAGTGGTAGGAAGCCACAGAGAAGGACACCTAGCACTCACTCCTGGGGGATGAGTGATGGTCATTCACAAGTTACACAGTGTGGGCTGGGTTCCGACAGATGAACACAAGCAACGTGTCCTAGCTGAGGCAGTTGTGATGTAGCAGAAGCTGAAAGCAGAGAGGAACAACGCGGCAGGAAGGGTATTGTGAAGCCAGCCAAGGGCATGAGCTCCACCAGAGGAACACAGCCATTCACTGACCCATTTCTGAGCACAGAGTGGATATTCTAAGTTCTGGGTTTCAGAGATGGGAGGAAAGCAAGACTATCTAGAGCCCCGTAAGACATATGTGAGAGACCAGGCAAGTGCTAGTCAAACATTACTATAAGATGCTTTCAGATTAGATTTTTCAATGCATAATGACCCTTGGGGATAAAAAATTAGAAAAAATTCTACAATGTTGTACCTGCCAGTACCTGCCAGCACATTTTTTACCACTTCTATATCAAGCCTTTTACTGTAAGACTCTGTGCTTCTTCATTACTCACTCTGCTGACTGGGTGAAAGTGTACACTCATTGCTGCTTGTACTTCAGGTACTTCCCTATATCTGGCTGAGAACTTTCCATCTCTATCAGGAAAAGAATCTGCACCAGGGAATCTGCTGTTCCCACGAGGGTACAGGTAAATGAAACCTAAGCCCAGCCCACATCAGCTAACTCCAAGATCTCTTCACTGATGTGTCATTATTGGGGAAAAAGCTGATTCACCCAAGTATTACTTTCCTTTTCTAGACATGGCCCGTAACTATTTAAAGACACTTGTAAACAAATTGGGTTGCATTAATACCCACCACATAATCTGCAGAGTAGGATTATACAACTTGAAATTTGTGACGATTATTGTAACTCAGTTATTTCCATTGTAAAATGTCATCTCATTAACTGGAAACTAAAAACTTTCTACCCAACATTAAAGTATTCACATGCTTTACAATCAATCAACTATTTCAAAATGACACCTATTTGAATAAAATGCTAAGATGACAGATACAAGCCCCACATCCCATCTATATTAAACTATTTGTCTCTTGGCTACTATTGCCTGGTCAGTAACAAATGCAAGCTCCAATCTGTTGAGTGGCATGGAGGTTTCAAATCAGGTTCTAATAAGCTTTCGTGTTCTGCTCATTATGATAAAGCAAGGTTTGCCAGGGAAATGGTCTATTAGGTGGTAATTTGCTTTCACATGCAAATTAAGAGATAATTAGTTTTGAATATTTGAAGATGTAGAATTTGTATTTGACACATTTTCACATGTAATCAACACCAAAAGTTCAAGTATCTTTTCAGGGAAAAGAAAGGATCTTTGAAAGTTAAAATGGATTAAATAACATTCTACACTGAATATACACTACTCGAGTAAATATTTAAATATGTTTAAAGGTTCATTTATTTATTTGGAAGGCAGAGCAACAGAAAGACAGAAACAGAGGCAGAAGGGGACACTGGGAAAGAGAGGCAGAGCTCTCTCTTCTACCTTCTTGTTCACTCTCCAATTGACTCCAGCAGCCAGTCCTGGTCATGCCAAAGCCAGGAGTCAGAATTCCATATTCTCTATCTCCTGAGATGATAGCAGCAGCCGGAGAACTTGAATCATCTCTCTCGCCCTCTCAGGTGCATTAGCAGAAGTCTGGGTGAGAAGTGCATTAGCAAGATTCAAGTACGCTGTAATATGGGAGGCAGGGATCACAGCAGCGACTTCATCCGCTGAGCCATACAGCCAGCCCTAGCACCTTGTACACAGCCCGCGGTTCAGAATTAACTATTTTTCACTTGTTAATACTGTGAAAAGGCAATGAAAGTCTGAATGCATTTCACTTTTCTATTGTGGAGACAAAGTGTTGTTAGAAACACAGTAGAACCAAGAAACTATTTTAAGCAATTAAAGGCAAATTCTGCATCTTCCTTTAACTTAAAGTAGTACCTTCTCCAATACTTTCTTAAGATAAACAGAATCCTGCTGTGGATTACACAGGAAGTTTAAGCAGACTTGACAGTCCCTTACCTTTACTAACTGTTCCTTGTTCTTCTCACACTCTTCAAATTTATCAAAAATTAAAGCATGTTTCAACATGCAGACTTCTTAACTGCTGCGGATCATGATTCTATCATTAAAAATCCTTCTAAATTTGATTTTCTGTAAGAATTCTTAAAAGGGACCTGGCCTCTTTTACTGCTGACATAGGCCCTGTGGGGCTGGGCTGCATATGTCAACTTGGTAGAGGATTATTTCCTCTACCTAAACCAATCATGAAACCACAGTATCTAGAAAGGTTTATTTCCTGGGGTATAAATTTATCAAAATTGTAAGAATGAAAGCAAATAATATCTGGTTAGATTGTTTGCAAATTACTTTATTAGAAAGAATAAAATATTATAGCTAGGACCATATTGAGGAGTGACCAATGGGCGACAGCAGCTGATGCATGGTTGCTAAGGATCGGTGTAGAGAATATTTGCTTCCAAAACAAGAAATGCTTTCCTAAAGGCTTCTTTGAATGTTTACTTTGTATTTTTCAAATGAATTTGTCCTCCAGAAAGTCTTAGATGGCTATAATGTGTAAGGTACAAGGAACACAAACACAGTGTAACAGCCAGTAGCTACCAAGTGCTCTAGATGGAGGACTGGTAGACATCCTCCTGAATCACCAGGGAGATAAGTGTTCTGTGTGCTGTGTAAGGTGTCACCAAATCTATGTGAAAGCTCAGGGCCTGGTGAGCATACTCCTATTTAAAGAGTTGATATTTCCCACCCCTACCAGATGCACTAGAGAATGAGTATAATTTAAATAAAGAGAGGAAAGCATTTCAGAATATGGCAATGGTTCTGATCCCCACTGCAACAGACAATGCTATTTATCTATAATGCGAGGAAAATGTAGAAGTTATCTAGAAAAATACAGCAAGTAAAGATGGGGTGACAGTGAGATTAAAGACCAGGATAAGGGAGTGGAAACCAGTCTGTGAGCCACTAAAAGTTTTAGGATAGAAGGATGGCATGTTAAAACAGCCCATAGGAAAAGTGAATAGGTTAAAATGTGACAGTGTTTATGGGCAGACTTCAACCAAGGGATTATTTCTGTTTAGGATGGATTTCCTATACTTTCATTTTCCTGGAACTTACTATCAAAACTAAGAGGCCCTGTAAGCCAAGTAAGAATAATGTGCTGGAGACATTTATTTTCATGGTAGAAATGACCAATTTCTTTTCATAGCTATTTCACCTGTCATCCATCATTTTCCCGCAACAGACTCATAGAACAGCCTGTTAGCCCATCCCAGAGGACACTCACACAGAGCTTCAGGAATATGTGATAAACGTATAGTTATAGAAGCGGAGTAAGTTCTAGATACCAGCTGTGTGTGGTAGTGGCTATAAAGAATAATGCTGTACTGTGCACTTCAAACTTTTAAAGGGATAGCTGTTGGTACTAGCCTTGTTAAGCCACTGTTTGTGATACCTGCAACCTGTATCAGTGAATCCTGGCTGCTCTGCTTCTAACATAACTTCCTGTATCAAGATGTCCATGAAGCTAGCAGGGAATGGCCCAAGTATTTGGGCTCCCACCACTCCTGTGTGTGTGTGTGTGTGTGAGTTCTGAGCCTGTGCTTTGGCCTGGCCTATCCCTGACATGTTGTTGCAATTATTTGGATAGTGAAGTAGAAGATGGAGATCTCTAATACCAACACTTCCTCCCAACTCTCCTAACTCTTCTTTGGAGTTAAGTAAAGAAGTCTTTAAAATGAGAGAGAGAGGAGAGAGACAGAGAATCAATCATGTTAGATTTCCTTCCCACAAACAAAAGGCCAATGAGGCACTGGAGGTGTCAGATCCATTGCCCTGACTCTGGCAGCATAGGCATATATGCACATGTCCAAGATCACCAAATTGTATGCACTACATATGCACAATTCTGTTTCACTTATAGCCCATAAATATATTTTTAAACAGTACAAGGAAAGGAACTCCATGTCGCAGAGGAAGAACAAAAGGAACAAACTAGAGTGTTCAGAAGGTGGAATCTGTAGTGGCATATCTCCCTTTTTGAAGGCAAAACTCAGAAATCAAAACACAAATGACCGAAAAGCTGCCTTCCAATTCCCACCAGCCTATGGACCTCCTCTGTATCAGCCTATGTTATCCATGCTGGCAATAAAAGCTTCAGAGTATTTTCGAAGACTCTGTTCATACATCAGACTGGTTAATATCAAGACCATCTCAGAGGAATCTCCACACTTACTGCCTCTCCCAAGAAGGGTCATATCTCTTGGGTTCTGTTTCTTTTGCCTCATGGATGGTAACATGTATTCCACAGAACCACACAATGTGGAGGAGAGGGGTAGAGAATGCAAATGGCATACATAAGCAAAGCAGGGAATGGAGATGAAGGAACGGACAGAACACTGGCACAAGGCATCTGAGGGCAGCAAAGATGGTAACAAAGCAGCAGGTTCTCAGCCTAGATGACAAAGCGCCAAAGCAAAAACCTTCAACAAGATGGAAACTTCGGAGTGTGGCTAGGATACGATGTGTCTGTATGCCTTTGGGATATGCAGGTGTTCAACACACAAGTTAAATCATTTGAGAGAGTTCATGGGTCAACTAACACGGGATCTCCCAAATGAAACTATTACAGGATACCTGAAAGGAATGCTACCAGACAGGAACAGAAAGTTCAAGTTTTTAAAACCACTTTTGATGTTAGGTAAGAAAAGGTACCAAGGGAGACAGACATGTTCAGAGCAGGAGGAGAAATAAAATCATACGCCTAGGAAGTCAAAGGAAGTGGAAGCAACTGATCACCACAAAACAAAGTTGTTAGGGAGAAAACAGTGACATTCACCAGACAACATTGGACTCCTCTAGGCTATGAATCCAAGTGTTGACAGAAGGCATCACATAAAACTTGCTGAAAGAAGCAAGGGGTGTTGAGGGATAGTGTGTGAAAAGGAGAGTGAACTAGGGACTGTATAGCCTGATGTTTTTGAAAAGATTTCTTTATTTTGGGTTCAGCACAATAGCCTAGTGGCTACAGTCCTTGCCTTGCACGTGCTGGGATCCTATGTGGGTGCCAGTTCTAATCCCAGCAGCCCTGCATCCCATCCAGCTCCCTGCTTGTGGCCTGGGAAAGCAGCCGAGGACGGCCCAAAGCCTTGGGACCCTGCACCCACGTGGGAGACCCAGAAGAGTCTCCTGGCTTCGAACTGGCTCAGCTCCAGCTGTTGCAGCCACTTGGGGAGTGAACATCTTCCTCTCTGTCTCTTCTCCTCTCTAACTTTCCAATAAAAATAAAAAAGATTTTTGGGGAAAAAAAGATTTATTTTTTTAAAGATTTATTTTATTTTTATTACAAAGTCAGATATACTGAGAGGAGGAGAGATAGAGAGGAAGTGGAGCTGCCGGGATTAGAACCAGCGGCCATATGGGATCAAGGCGAGGACCTTAGCCACTAGGCCACGCTGCCAAGCCCAGATTTATTTATTTTTAATGGAAAGGCACATGTAAACAAGAGAGAGAGAGAGAGAGAGAGAGAGAGAGAGAGAGAATCTTCCATCCACTGGTTTATCCTCAAAATGGCTGCAATGGCCGGAGCTGAGCACATCTTAAGTCAGCAGCCACATGGACATTGTAGCCTAAGGTCTTCCACATGAATGCAGGGCCCTAAGGACCAAGAAATCCTCCACTTCTTTCTCAGGTCACAATCATGGTGCTGGACTGAAGTGGAGCATCCGAGACACGAACCAGCACCCAAATGGGATGCTGGTACTAGTAGGCAGAAGATTAGCCTGCTGAGCCACAACACCAGCCCTAAGTCTGACTTCTCTAAGAATTTGTGAAAAACTATGACAGACTGATAATACTATAATATTAAGTAAGAAAGACAAAAGATAGCCAGTTAGAGGAAAGAAAAAATATGACAATGAACTTTAATTCAGCTAGTATTTAGTTGGTCCGTACCCATTAAGTATTGCACTGGAACATGTTGAACCAGACCTGAACTTCTACACCATGACACTTCTGTGTACCTAACACATGGCTTACTTTCATGGAATCCATGAATGGCACAGTTCTGACTTCCACGTGCTTCCTGTCTTTGATTTTCAGGGTCTAGACCTAAGCAAGATTTCTTGCAGGCAGCCTTATTTCATTCCCAGGACTAAGGCAGGCATCCACCTCCAAGTCCCGGACACATCCAGGCCATTCCTCATCCCAGAGTTCCTAAGCAAGGGAGACACACAACGTGTGTATCGACCACTCTGGGAATCCAAGGGAACTAATTTCCTATGCACTTCAGGTTTTTCATTAATCACTCCCATTGGTTCTCGTTTTACTCCTGCAGGTTTTCCCAGGGCTAAATGAACTAGCTCAGCTGAATTCAGATAAGCCAAGAAGCTTCTACATCAGGCGGGGGAGTATACAGTCTGGTTTTTCTGAGTGTCAATCTTGTTTAAAGAGCTAAACTACACACATTGTAAGCAAAGCCTGCTAGAATCTATTGGCTGCCTGGGCACCCAAGTTAAAAATGCAACTTTCTTAAGCAGTATACCCCGCAAACAGCTTTCACTGGCATTACAGTACTGCTCAGTCCTGGAGGGCATTTGATGAAATACTTTATTGGGTGGCAACATTTTGATCTCGGCTTTTCTCAGATCACAGTGGGATAATGAAATTGGAATCCATTTAAACCTTTCATTTCACCCCACACTACTCGTAGACACTGTGTCAAACCATATTATACAGCAATAAATGTGCTAGAATCTATAGACTTCTTGCCCCTATTACATGCAATGCTGTTGCATCAGAGATAAATTATGGCACACAATTTCTTGACTTGCCCACCAAGAGAGCTGCAACAGAATTCCAAATGCAAGGCAATACTCTATGCCATAAACATGGATAAATAATTGCTGTTTCATGCCAAGTTTAGCCACACAACATTCTTGCTGGCCCGTCTATGAACAGAAGAGTCATTGCTGTCACTCGTGTGAGATCACATTTTGCCTTCACAAGCACAGGTGAAACTCAACCCAACATTTCACATGCACTCATCATTGATTTGGAGACTTTTCAATCTAGATCAACTTCCTAGAGCCTTTCTTTTTTTCTTGATCACTTTCATTTTGCTTCTCCAAGGTGATTTTAGACCATACCAAATGTACAAACTCTCTTCCTCCCAACGATATTCAAGTTTGTCTTCTTTTCACCACCTCCTCCTTGACTGCTAGACTGCTGAAGTAGCTTTCTCATGTACTTTGCTTTGGTTCTTGCTCCCTGTTAGCTTCTCTGCCATACACACACACACACACACACACACACACACACACACACACACACGCCGAACTCCTGCTTCAGTGAAGAGCCCTTGATCCCACCTTCAGCAGGCATCCCTTGAGTGTCAACCCTTCAATCCACCTTCCTCATTGTGACCATTAGCTGCCTTTCAGAGACATATCTTCAAAAACTGATCTATGCTGCAGCGTAAAGGATTGGCCATGTCAGGGCAAACAGGGCTAATTCTGAGACTCCTGAGAGGGGCTGGGGTTGCCAGTGGGCTGCACCAGAGCTGGCCTTCTCCCACACCTTCCTGCTTCCTCTTCTTGCCTCCAACTTGTACTGATCCTGCCAGTTCAAATCTATTTCACATTTGCCTTTCCAATATGTACCATCCATGCGCCATCACAGATTTCTGGTTCCTAAGGGAGATAAGGGCTCTTGCTTGCTCTGAACCCTCCCTTCCAGCTGTCCTCAGAGGCTGCAAATGATGCAGGAGACCTCTCTGCTAGATCCCTACTCACTTCCCTTTCTGATTCCCTTGCTCAGTTTGCTCCAGCCACTTTCATCATAGGACTTCTCTACATGTGCTGTCCCATTTCCTCTGCCGAGAAAATTTCCAGGTAAGTGAAGCAAATATCCCAGGCTTTTTAGAGTAACAAAATATGTTACAACTGGTAAACTCTGCCATTTTAACAACTAGAAAAACAAAAAAGCAGTCATAGGCAACACATAAACAAATGTGCCCAGGTGCATTCCAGTGAAACTTAAGAGGAGAAAAAAAGGCTATGGGCCCATCTGTGTGCTTTGCTGACTCTTGCCCTAATTGTAAGGCTGGCTCCCTCACCTCGGAGGTCTCAAAGAGCTTTCTTCTGGAGAGGGCATTTGGCACAATGATTAGCTGCTGCTTAAGGTTCCTGCATTCCATATCAGGTTCAAGTTCTGGAAACCTTTCCTATACCAACTTTCTACTACTGCACAGCCTTCCAGGTTTGGGTTCCAGCAGTTGAGTCTCTGCAATCTATTTGAGAGACCTGGATTTATTTCCAAGATCTTGGCTTCTGTCTTTCACCTGTTGGCAGGCATGTGGGACACGAGCCAGTATATACAAGATTTCTCTCTCTAGTTTTTCCTTTATTTAATTTTTACAATATTCCCTACCCTGACAACTCAGGGAAATTCCAGTTCCCAACATTATTCCTCTTTTTTTTTTTTTTTTGTTCTGTGGTACACACTGTTACCTGGCAGACTACAGAAGGATACTTCCAGCAGTGGAAAAATGAAACTGAAAGAAATTTTCTTTCAAAGGAGTTTTAAGTATATATTTACTTTCAATCATGAACTGTGTGGAGACTCCCTCAATGTAAAATATTTAAAATTTGGACCTCTAAAATAAGCATCTTTTACCCCATTTCCCATGAACACTGAGATACTCTCGCATTGAGTTTTTGCTTTGTTTACCCCGCATCATCACTTAAAAACGTCTACTCCCTCAAGCCATCGTTTGAGTCTGCTTTGTATTCCCAGCACAGTGGCTGATACAAAGGTTTTACAGAATTACTTGTTGGTGAATGAGTGTCCAGGTAACAAACATCTCTGGTTTTTGTTGTCTTCATATACAAACAGGCTCCTTTTACCCACTTCTATCCTCATAGTGTGAGGTACTTCAATGCAGGAGCCCTTTAGGTTTAAAATCCTGCTGGCCTTGTGAACATCTGCATGCATACAAGAGTACTTAAAAGTTTATGGAAAAGGTTAAAAGTGAGCTTATTACGGTGTAAAACCAATTTTGTGATCCAGGAGCCACTTTCCTATAGGATACATTTATCAAGTACTATGATTTTTCTAATAAACTTCCACTTTCCCCATTCTTTTTTTTTTTTTTTTGTAGCATGTCCATACAACCAAAGTCTTCATTTTCTCATCGGCAAGATGGAGATGTAACACTGGATATCTTACAGAATCATAATTATCACAGAGAGCACAAAATCTGTCACCTAGAAACCACTTAGGGCCTAATGGTCTTCAGTTAACTTAGCCCCCCGTTCCTTTTGCTTGTCTTCTTCCAGGGACACCATGATGCTCATCTTACAAATGGGCCTTCATACATCTTTAAGCAAGAAGTCATACACACACAAATTTACTTCCTTTTTACATATACAAAATAGATCTAGTAAGAAAAACAAAATACAATGACTATGTGGTGTCAGCTGTCTGCCAATGAGATCAACAGGGCAGTTTCTTGCTGCATACCGGGGAGAAGCCAGGATTTGTAAAGCAGGCAGTGAGCACAGTGCCAAGTGCCAACATGGCTGAGGACATGCAACTGTGACATGATCTGCTCTGTACCTCCCTACCTGTCACAGCTCAGACACACCATCACCCACACACAGTTGAACAGTCCCATTATCACTGACATTTGCTCCCAGTACAGGATGCAGAAAGACAAAGGGGGATATTTGAGAGCTTCAGCCCCACCTCTCTTTCTGGTTACCTGAATTGAAGTGAAACCTCCAGATAGGGGTTCCTCCCTCCAGTCTCCTGACCAGACTCTTTCATTGCTATGGGGGCTACATCCCTACACTTACTCTCAGATACCTGACAACAAATCTCAACGAAACTAGAAACCCAAGTCAAATAAACCTATCTCCAGTACAGGAGAAATATGTGCCATTTGTCAGAATGGTAAGAAGCTTTTGGAGACCAGTAGTTAGACCACTGTGCTCACATGGATTAGAAATTACTTGCTCCTGCCTTCTGCCTGGGTTAAGTTGGTTGTAACTGGTCATTCACTACTTGAGTGAAGATAAGAAGGCATAAATCTCTTTTAAACAACCCTCATTCCATTCCATTCATCTTTCTGCTTCAAATCATTTACAACAGCTTGAGAAATAGATTTATCTTGGCTGTTCTTTAAAGAGACAGTCAATAACAATATGAAAAATAATTGCTGTACCTGGAGAAAGTGGGCATCGATTTTACCAACTACTGGGGCCTCAAGACTGGATTTTGAGTATGTTGTAGGAGAACAATAGCCATTTATTACTTAACTTGCTGAATTTATACTCAACATGGACCAGACGGAGCTGGGACCTGAATGCAGACTCTACTTTTTTTAAACAAGAAAAAAAAAAAAAAAACCACAATCCAGTCCAGCTACAAACATACTTGGTGCCTACCACTTTCAAGGAACTGTCAGAACCCAAAGACATGGGGACAAACAGGAAAGACCATCAGTCACTGCTGGGGACACCTGCATTCTGTTGGAGAGAGGGGATAATAAACTGCAACCTAGCCCATCAGTTAGTTGTAATGAAAACAACAAGAGCACGATGAGTGAATTCACTTGGTCTTGTGGGTATCCAGGAAGTCTTTTTTGAAGAAGAGTTGGAGACCAGAAAGAACCAGGACTTCCCAGCAGAGGTGAGCTGGTCAGTACTAACAAACAGCTCCTGACAAAAGCTACAACATGCATATCTTGACACATACACCTTTCTTGTTTTACAGATAGCAAATAATTCATACTGACTTACGCATTAGGTTATTGTAAGTTCTGCACAGCCACACACAGCCAAGCTGATTTCCACTAAATGCCTTTGTTCATGATTGCCAAACTCTTACAACTAGAGTCAACTGAGGCTCATGCGTGACAAAGGAACTGCATTAGCACAGCTTATCAGCATTGGCGGACACTTTCATCTAAGCTAACAATAAAAAATCAAAATAAAAAGTAAACACAACAATATTAGGCAGAATTTCATTGGTTAAATATGTAAGCAGCTGTCCTGTAATATAAAATACTGGGAGAATAGGTATTCTTGGGGGGTTGGGAAGGACTATATCCTTGGTAACAGCACTAGACAAAGTTTAATTTTCTCCTTTAGGTTTTTATTTTTATTAGAAAGCTATACAGAGAGGAGTAGATACAAAGAGGAATAACTTCCGTCCAATGATTCACTCCCCAAGCAGCTGCAAAGGCTGGAGCTGAGCCAATCTGAACCAGGAGCCTCTTCGGGGTCTCCCTTGTGGGTGCAGGGTCCCAAGGCTTTAGGCTGTCCTTGACTGCTTTCCCAGGCCACAAGCAGGGAGCTGGATGGGAAGCGGGGCTGCCAGGATCAGAACTGGCGCCCATATGGGATCCCAGAACATGCAAGGTGTGGACGTTAGACACTAGGCTACTGTGCTGGACCCCAAAGTTTAAAATTTTAAATCATTAACACTATTAATTTAGAAGTAAAGGACAGAGATGAGCAAACTATGAGTTCATGATTCAGGTAAGTAATGTATTTTATAACACAATCATTCTCACTTGTTTTTAATCTACAACATTTTTTTCCACATTTAATAGTTGTAAATTTACAAAATAAAAATTGAGGTAGTAATGGAGTTCCGATACACTCCTAACCATTCTCTCCTAGTCTCTAGTAATCAGCATTCTGTGTTGGACTCAGCCTTTTTTAAAAAATGAAATTAGCTCACACATAGAAGAGAGAATATATATTTGTTATTCAAGGTAATCTAATTAACCGTGAATTCATACAACTCTGAGTGGCCAATGTACTTGATTCAGCTGAAAAAATCTTTTTTTAAAATTTTTACTTTTGATGTTTACATAGTTGATGAGGATGTGAAGAGTTGAGGATTAGGGCAAAGTGGGTGAGACCATTGTTTCCAAATTTTCTTTTTCTTCTTCCTGTACCAAGGGGAAGTGGGGAGATAAGGGGAGAAGCCACACCCAGCTTTCCAACCACCTCAGTATCCAGGATGGGAAACAGCCACCCAATGTCATCCCAGGGTTCTCTGATGTGCAACATGTTCCCAGGGTTCTGCTCAAGTGGTTTTGATAGCTCTGAAATGCTGTTGATCTCATCAATCCAAGGATGAAGAAATCCTTCCAAGGTCCATTGGCTAACACAGTCAATCTTAGAGTCTCCATGTCCTCAGATATTTGCTGTCAAAACTTGACTGGGGTAGTTAACCAATTTGTTCTGTCCTCCTTCTGTTATGGTACCAGATATCCTCTGCATGCTCCAATGGATTGCCATGTCCTCCATGTGCATTTGGCTGTGCTGTTCACTGCTCCGTCAAAGTCACTGAAGAGGCCCAGTTCTGACACATGCACTCTATGGTTGGACCTCAGATACTATGACTCTCCCCATGGAGTTCTGAGTCCAGTGGCTAAGTTGGGGGAAAACCCCGGAGAAACCTCGACTGTAGTGATCCCAGACCTGATTCTTGTGTGTGTTGCCACTGCAGGGTCTGCCTCTGTCTGTCACCCACATCAGCTTATACACACACTGGAAGTTGCAACTGCTGGGTCAGTACTGTCTCCAGCCCCATCTCTTATACCAAACAATTGATGCTGTGGCCCAGACCAACCCTGCCTACCACACACACAGCCCTCACGCACACCAGCAGGAGCTGCAGCCTAGTCAGAGTGGCCCCGTCCCCCCAGTAACTCCTACCTGTGCTTGCAGGTATGTGCTGGAGATTGATCCAGTCTGTCCCACATCCCATTCAGCTCTCATGTTCATCAATGGGTATTAGAGTTTAGTTCAACCCAACCAACCCCATTATCCAGCCCACACTCATTTTATGACACAGTTCCATAGGCTCTGGGATTCCGCCAACCCCTCCTCAAGCCCTTCCCCCATACTGATTTCCTCCATATTATTACAGCAGTACAGTACAGAACCAGTCATAATTCCATCACTGCAGACATGGACCATGCAGAGAGTCCAGCATCTTATTTTCCAGATAAATTCAACAGTTTCATTGGGAGACCATCCATGATCTGAAAGTAGAGCTGGCAGACTACCATCCCCTCCAATGAAAAGCCACAACACAAATTCAACAACAGGAAGAAACATGGAAATTTACAACATCATGAAGTTAACTGACATGATACTGAGTGACCGATGTGTTAGAAAATGCAAGTTCTTAACCACATCCTGTAACTACTTCATTGACATCTCAATTTTAATTTATACATAACTGACTGCTATAAACCTTAAAATGGTTATAGTGTACTTTTCAGCTGTCCAGTGCCCTTTTTTTTCCATATTTATATTAGAAGCTTATAGTATTGAAGCGTGATTTTTACTGAACTTCATTAATTTTAGGATAGTCCAAACAGGTTTATAACTCTAAAAAGCCATATGTTAACAACTGAGGATCAGAATAGTTTTAGGAGGGGTGTGCAGAGAAATTTTCAATACCTTAGTGAGAAGTAACTGATCTTTGTGTCCTATGTAGTAAGGTATATGCGAATTCAAGCTGACTTTTTCTTGTCTGTTCTAAGCTTTCCTTATTGGTCTCTCTGTGTCTATCTGATCTAACTTTCAGGGCTCCTGAGTGACCCTCATGGTCATTACAAGGAGAGGGTGGGGAGCCAAACTGGAGTTAAGTAAGGACCAAAGAAAGCTCCTCTCCTGAGTCCTGAAGGAAGTTGACTGTTCTTCTGTTTCTAAGGACCACCGGGGCTCCTGGCTGTTGTCCTGATGTCATTAGACCCTGTGAGGAGGGTTCTAGGCTTCTTCCATCCCATGTGGGAGATCCAATAGGGAATAATTGACCTTAGAGTTCTCGGCCTATGAGGGCACTCCAATTCCCTGTGATCTCTTTGGCAGTTGGGATATACTCCTTGGTGCCCATACTGATAGTCCTTGGTGAGGTACCGAGAGTCTCCAGGGTTATGATACAAGCCTTTTCCTGCCCTCCTGTTCTACTCTTGGGACCCTTCCTGCTCTGTGCATATGACCTCCTGTTAAGAGGTTGTCAGGATCGCTCTTGGATCCCACTGTGTGTCTTTAGTTTTTGCTAATGTGTAAAGCAGATTCGAGTCTGCTGTCTATAAGTTACCTGTTACAATCTTGATAGACTATAGTTAGCATCTTCCTCACACACTCTAAGAAGGTGGAAGGTTTCTCTGCTCTCCTGACCCATTGCAGAATAACATAAGGTGTTAAAAGCATATCACGCTTTTTAGTTCTTTGATGTAGATCATAAGCAGTCTGTCTCATTGATTGTTGGTTCATTGGTTACATCATAGTATCTTATTGCATGTGATACAGGCTGTTTGAGGGTGTAATAATATTACAATATTATAATTTACAGGTACTATTTTTAGCATTGACATCATTTCATCTTAAATTAAGGCAAACATGTGGTATCTAACCTTTTGGGATTGTCTAGTCCACACTCATGCTAGCAGGTACCACTGCCTGTCAAGCTAGGCTCTCCCCCAGCTCTGGTTCTCACGCTCAACAGTGGGAGTTACAACCGATCAGAGCAGTGCCAATAGCTTCCCTTCTGGCTCTAACCCCATTCCCTGATCTTGCAGTCTCCAGGTGGTTCTGCACCCTCTGGTATTATATAACAGGGTATTGCCCCCCATCCAGCACTTGTCAGCAAAGCCCAACCAGCCTGCACTTACTCTGGCCTATGCATGCATCAGTGGATATAGTCAGTTAGCCCACTCTGGCTCTACCCCAACCCAGCTCACATGCAAGCCAGCAAGGGTTGTAGCCCTGTCTGACCCTATCTGCCTCCCGATACCAATTTTCATGCTCACCAGTGGGAACATGGATCAGCAGAGGAGCCTCCCATAGCCCAGCTACCAGACTCACACCTGCCTCCCCAGGTCTCATGTGTGCTGGTGAGTGCCGTGGCCCAGTTTGGCATGGCCCACCTCACCTCAGCATTTGCAGCCAGGTGCTGTAGCCTGGCTCAGCCTGGTCTGCCCCAAGTACTGGCCTGAACGTGAACTGACTGGTGTTACAGCCCAACCTGGCTTGTTCTGCACCCTGTCCTGGTTCTCAGGTCTGCCAGTGGGTGTTATGAGCTGGTCCAGCCTGGTCTGCCCACAAACCTGACCCACACGTATGCCAGTGAGCACTGTAACCTTGTCTGGTCTGGCTGCTTCTTGCCTTGGTTCCTGTGCTCACCTGCAGGGACTGTATCCTGACAGAGGAGTTCCCTAAGCTCCTCTATCAGGTCACCTCCCAGTGGCACATTTCATGCACACTGGTGAGTCCTTGGTCCAGACTGACTTAATCCACCTCCTGTCTTGGCACCATCAGTGGCCATGCCTAACTGGCCCACACCCATTCCAGTTCTTACTGTTGGGTGCTACAGCCAGCCACACCTGGTCCATGCCAAGAAGCAGCTCTCATGTGGTTCAGCAGGTACCGAGACCTAGCCCAGCCCATCCTACACCCTCCCTGGCTCTCACGAGCACCAGTGGGTGCTGGAGTCTAGCCCAGTCTGGCGCACCCCAGACCCAGTCCATACCTATGCGGAGGGACACTGTATTTATGTTCAGTCCAGATCACTGTCCCCATTCCAGCTCTGGTGCTTACCAGCGGGAACCATAAGCCGGTCGAGGTGTCCCCTTAACTCCCCAACCAGGCTTGTACCCAGCTGCAGATCTTGCATTGAATTTTGCATGCCAATGGTTGCTCTAACCAAGCTCAGTATGACCCATCCCTCACCTTAGCTTTTGCCACTGGATGCTGCAGCCTGGCCTGACATGGCCTGTCCCCAGTCTTAACTCTCACTGGCAGGTACTACAGTCTAGCCTTTCCCTATCTGCTCCCATCCCTGAATCATGCAAACCAGTAGGTATGATAGCCTGTACCAGCATGACCTGCACTCTGACCTGTCTCTTGCACATGTCAGTGAGCTAAAGTTTGGCCTGGCCATGCCCAGTCTTCCCTACTCCAGAACCACACACTTGCTGACTGGTGGGGCTACTTTGCCCAGCCTGACCAACACCCAGGCCTGAATCACAGGCTCACCAACAGGAGCAATGGCCCACCAGGGGAGTCCCAAGTTCCCCCATTAGGCTCATTCCCATAACCAGATCTCACATGTGCCAGCAGGTACCAGGACCTTACCTGGTTTAGTCTGTCCCCTCCATGACAGCCTTTGTATGAGCTGGTAGATGTTGCAGTCAAACTTGCCCCATACCCTATTCGTGGGTGCACCTGTGGGTGCAGCAGGCTGGACCAGCCCAGCCTACTCCCAACCCCAGTTTTCAGGAGTGTCAGAGGGTTCTATGATCATGCCTAGCTCAGCCTGTCAACAATCCCCAGCTCTTAGGTAAACCAGCAGAAATTATGGTTCCACAGAGGGTGGAGGCACATATTCCCAACAGGATCTGCCCCAGACCTGGTTCTCCTGAGTGCTGGTTAGTGGCATGGCCCAGCCTAACGTGACCTCTACCCTGTCCTGACACTCACTGGCAGCTACTATGACCTAGCCCTGTCTGGTAGGTTCCAACCCTATCTTTTGTGTGCACCAGCAGGTGGTGGTCAGTGGTGGTTGATGCTAACCAGCCCAACTCAGGTCTCCCACTTGGGCTGGTGCATCAGTCTGACCAAAAAAAGGTCCTTCAGATTCTCCTCTCCAAACCACTCAATCTCAGCCTCCTCGTTTACCTGTAAGTACAGTGACCTTTTTGGTGGTAATCCTCCAGAAGTCATTCCTCACCTGCAATATACTCCCTCAGCTGTCTTCCCTCCCTCAAATACCCATCCCCCCTTCTTCACATCCCCATACCCACTTCCCTGAGCAGTCCATAATCCCTGTGCCCAGAAGCACATGGATTCCCCAGCCCAGTCTTCCTAAGTCCAGTCTTCTGATGAGGTGGTATGCTTTCCTGTATCTCTGCCTACCCACCAGAGGCCAAGATACTGACAGGTTACCAGACCTGGTCCTCTGACACCCATGCAAGTCTGGGACCTTGCTCTCCACTAGCCTGGGACACAAGTGTGTGTGGGTGCGAGATCCCAGGCATGGCCATGGATCCACCACACTAACTCAGGGCCTTTCCCTCCACCCTCCCCACCCGCTCTTGGAACTGAAACATATGCACAACCTCACACATGCTCTGACAGCCCCCGGCACAAGTCCCCAAGCCCCAGAGTTCATGGAAGACAGGGAAGCATTGGCTTTGGCTCCACAAAGGCACAGGGAAGCCAAATACAGCCAAAAACATTCTTAAAATTTAAAAATGCTTCTTTCCAGGCTGTTATGAGCTCAACCAGCATACCACTGCCCTAAACCAGAGGAAAGATACACTGCAAGTGGGTAGTAGAGATGGATGAGTGCAAGAGGGCCAGGCAGGTAGGCAACTTCACAGGGGAGTATCTAGAGAAGGAAGATACCTGTAGGTTGGAGTCTCCATCTTTCCAAAGGAAGAACTTTGGAAAGGAACAGCACAAGAAAATGCAGAACCAGCCAGGCAAAGGGTCCAGGTAATAGCCTCCCAACCCAGGAATTCAAGCCCCTCCAGAATCTACCGATACTTCCTTGGATCTTTTACCCTTTCAAAAAAAACCATAGAAGGGAAAGTAATGAATATATTACATTCTAAATTCACATTCTTGCCATCTGAATCATAGTAACTTCCCTAGAAGTGGAAGTTGATCCTTAACTGTAAGTGTAGCAAATGCATCTCTAAATCACAATAGATCTGATTATTCTCGCAGCAGAGAAGAAACAGGAGGAATAACTGCCTGTTAGAAGCTGTCATGGCTGCTAAGTGCATCAGGCATGTCTGATTTAAGCAGAAATTTTACTTTTTAGGGGAAATGAAAATCAGCCAATCTTCTAATTTGGTGCATTAGGGAGGAAGAAAAAAATGTAATAGGAGAGGATAAGTGCATATCTTGCAGCTCTAATCCCCCAGCATTCTACAACCCAACAGTAAAGTCCCCGATGCAAACCCAGAAGGTGTCCAAAAGGAGAATGATGGAAGAACATGCAGAACGCAATGATGGCTTCCATCTGACTGCTGCTCAGTCCTCATGAACCCCTTTCACTCAGATCTCAGACCCTTGCCAAGTGCCAGTTAACGGGAGCCAAGGCAAACTCTTGTGACACTTGGAGCATCAGTAGAAGGGGAACAAAAGCAGTTTGGAGGCAATCTGGATTTCATCCTAAGTGGCTACCCATTTTAACTGACACTTTCTATGAATGAATACTGCTCTAACCATGCAGCCTCAGACAAGAAACATAGCATTGCTGATCTGGAAGTGGGAATAGTATCACTTGTCTCCCAGTGTGGTTGAGAGAATGCACAGACATGCTAATTCCACGAAAATGATGAAAGGTAACGCTTAGGGGCTGCTACACACCAGGTGCTGCTGCAAGCGCTACATCACTACAAGGTGTTGTGGCGCTTCTTGATCACCCTGGCGAGGGGTACTGCTGTCAGTCCTGTCTTGCAGAGAAGGAGAGGGAGGCACAGAGTAGGTAAGAAATGTGCCCATGGTTAAAATACAAATCACTAAAGGAAAATGTCTTAAACCAGTTCAGGCACACTCTAAGCCAGAGGCATTACAAATGGTGGTCTCTATCTAAATCAAGCCCACCACCCGAGTTTGTGGAGATCTGAAGGAATGAAAGGCTTCAGTGTTTGTCAACAGTCAAAAGCACCACAGGAAAATAGTCTTCAGCTTATTAAAATTAGATGCTTTCAAGTTTCCCTGTTCATGAATAAAGTTTTGTTGGAACACAACAGTATTCACTTCTATGCTGCCTGTCACACTGCATCAGAGAAGAGTAACCATGACAAAGACCTTACAGCCCGCAGAGGCCAAGCTACGACTTTAGAGAGAATACTTTAAAACAAATTTGTTAGCCCCTTTGCAAAATGAATACGTATTACTGCCAACTAGTTTACTTGATCCCTCGGTACTCGGACTTACAGGAGAGCTGGTTGGGCCCTGGTTCTCTGTACAACTAAATCCTTGTTTCACTTCTTCTCCCTTTCGTTTTCCCATCCCTTTCCTTTTCCTTCCTTTCTCTCTTCTTCCTTCCTTACCTCTTTCCCTCCCTCCCTCTCTCCCTCCAGCACACCAGCAATGTCCCATAATTAAATGAAATCTTCAACTGGCTCCCAAAGCAGCTGAATCTCCTAGGAGGAAAGGAGCCGCCTGTCTGGGGTGGCCACTCCCTGTGCATTGAAGCTACAGGCCTTCACCTGACACTTCAGAAATTTAACAATCTCAACCAAAAAATGGCACTTTCACATATTCTCAGAGCTCATTAAGTCTGCATGGAAAGGCAACTAGAGAGCTGCAATAATTATCTGAGTAATGAGTTAATAATCACTCATGCCTAAAATAACCAGGTAATGAGCAAGTTCTGCTTCCACATTCATTAAAGAGGGACCTTTTCCGCAGAGCCAATTGCAGTAGAACAATGGCAACACTGGTTTGCAGACCAGGACCGCACAGCCAGGGGCCAGGAGTGTGTTTTTTCAAAGTGAAAATAGAAAAGCAAACAAACAAAACCCACCACCTAAAGGTGAGGACAGCTTTCCATTTTACCCTGAGGCTATGTAGCGTTCCCTGAGGACCTGGGCTAGTATCTTTGTGCGGACCACTTCACCTCAGTGAGCTGTTCACTACTTTCATTCTCATTTTTCAGAACAAACTGAGCTTCTGGGGAGTTGAATTGTTGGCCTTAGTTGAGTGATAGAATTGCCTCAATACAAGTTAGCTCTGATTGTAACATATAGTCAGAGTATACTCTTTCCACATACACACATATATACATACACACCCATATCTTTATCTATCTCTATCTATAGAGATAGATACACAAGCATTCATTTGATGACAGAGGCTGAGTGCTGGGACCAGGATCACAAGACTAGTTGGTGGCAGACCTGGGACACATCACAACTTAATAGATGGAGCCAGCATGGTGCACAGATGAAGGTGCTGTTTGTGAAACCCACATCCTACTTCTGAGTGAGGCTTTGAGTCCCAGCTACTCCACTTCTGATCCAGTTCTCTGCCACTGCACCTGGAAAGGTAAGGGAGCAGTTCTTATATCCCCGCCACCATGTTGAATAGCCAGATACAAGTGCAGGCTTCTGGTTTGGATCTAGCACAACCTGGGCCAACCCTGGATGGTGAAGGTATTTTTGGAGTGGCCCAACTAATTAAAGCTCTGACTCTCCTGCTCTTCCTCACTGCCTTTCAAATAAGACTTGAAAGAAAAAAGAGTACTCAATAACATCAAGTAATGGGGGAGGGACATTGTGAAGAAATAGGAAAACATGTATTCTACCACCTGAAATTCCAAGTTGTCATCATCATCATTAGCACAAAAACAAAGTCCATTTATGGAGAGCTTACTATATGCCAGGCTTTATTCAAAGCATATCATTTTAATCCCAACATCAACTTCTCATCTAATCCTTAAAAACCAAACTTCAGGAATACATAATTCCAATTTTACAAACGAGGAAATAGGGTTGTAAAGAGATGAAGTGACCTCTCCAAAAACATGGCTGGAAGATGGAAGGTAGAAGATCAAAGAGCGTGACTCAGAGTGTCCATATACACTGTACCCACTTGCACCTCCCTGATCGTTCAACTTCAGAATGGGGCATTGGCAATTCTTTTGCCTGGGATCAGCAGGCTGCCTTCAACCACACAAGGGTGATTTTCTGCACTGCTCCTCACAGTACCTTTCCAATTCCATGCCCTGCTGATATTACTCTTGGTACATCCACCCCACCTTCACAAATGTACACAGACTCATGTGGGAATGCAAGTACAGCATGAACACCAGAGTTACTTCATGGGAGTCCTTCTCTGGCTATGCTGAGATCATCTTGATCAGTACACACAGAAGATTAGTGCAGTGGCAGAAAACCCAGGCTATGACAAAGACACATCTGGGTTCAGACCTTGCCTCCCCATTCACCAGTCATACAGCTTTAGGCATCTTTTATCTCAGAGCATCAAGTGATGACATACTTAGCCATAATGATGGCCATTTACCCTACAGAATCATCATTGGAGTTAATAAGAAAATTCATTTCAGTACCTTAGCACTGTACCTGACAAAGCAGCATTTTACAGAAGACAACCACTAAGTAAACCAGGTAAGAAAGAAGGGATATATTGATGGCTTGATGAATAAATAATTTGATGGATGAAATTCTGGTTCTTTTAAAGGACTATTTTTACACAAAGGTGAGAACTAAGGGAAAAATGTTTTTTTTTATCATCCCAAAGTGCTTTAACCTTGACAACTAAAGTATATCAAGATTTTTCAAAGGATTTAAGGAAATAGGTAAAAAGCCACAAACCAGTCCCACTCCAACTAAAACTCACAGAATGTTCATGAAGGTGTACATTTCCAACATCTAGTCCAGTAAAAGATGCTGTGCAGTGCCCATGGTTATTTTAGATTCTTCTTTGCAACATCATTTGCTAATGCCAACAGGATGGCAGGAAGAAGGCAGAAAAGTTAAAAAAAAAATCGGCGCTCACTGAAATCTCAGTCAAGGCAAGAGCTATACAAACTTTCCTAACAAAGTCCCACAAATGCGGTATCGTTTCCTGTACTGCCTAACTAACGTCAGGAAAGGATGAAGTCCATGGTCTAAAAACAAAAGTAAGCAAGCAAAGAAACAAAAAAACTCCATAATTTCAACAAGTCACACTGCAAAGATTAACCTCTCACTCACCTCTACTGTGAATCTCATTCAAGGGGGGCTAGCTGCGAGGCTCCCTGCTGTCATTTAAGGATCCAGCCTCTTTCCATCTTGTGACTCAATGCTATTCCACTGGATCCACCATTTCCAGGTGGAGTGTGCGCAGAGGACAGCACGGGAGGTTGTACAGAAGGCTGACCATGTATACACCCACACATCACTGATCAGAACCCAGTCACACAGAACTTGAGGAAGTTGAGAAATGTTGGTGTAAGCTGTGCATCCAAGGACACAGCAAATATTCTGGTCACTGGCCAGTCTTCACCACAGGGTTCAATGACTATACTGCGAATGAAAAAGCCAATGACCAAAAGCAGCCAAGAAACACAGCATCAAGGGAGGACAACTCACAGCGGGAGAGAGGTCATTATCTTGGCTGGACCTCAGGTCACCTATCCATTTCCTATGGCTGTCTTCAAACTTCATGAAGTCTCTTCTCCTTTAGACTGTTTCCAGGCCCATATGTTCTGTCTTTCAACTTCTATTTCAGCCATGGCTCCCAGACGTTGGGCAACATTAATGCAATGCTACCACCAGGGGTCATCTCTGGTTTCTGAACCCCGACATCAGAGGGAAAAAAAACCTAACTAATAATTCTGAATTAAGGGAACAGCAACAATTTACTGACTTAAAAGTGAAAAAACACACACCAAGCCTCTAGATGCCAGTTCAATAGACAATCAGAGCTACAATGCAATGGAGAATCCAGCAAATCTGGGATGCTCTGAAAGTGGCTTCTCTGAGCACATATGCATTGCTAATACCTAATGAGTCTCTGGTGCATGGCAGATGTCTCTGACCTTCATACAGCAGAATGAAGCAGAGCTTGCAGACCATGGCAGATGCTGGTAGCAGACATTTATGCTTTCAGTCTATCTACTGTCTCTTGGCTTCTCCAACCACCCCACTTTACACATGTGGTCCATGACATTAAGGATGTCTCCATCCCCAGCTGCAGAGGTAGTCACGGGACCCTGGCCTGACAAATCTCGACAGTTCACTTGGTACAAGTGCTCAAGTTGGAGATCTTCACAGGACACAGACTGAGTGAATCATCGCCAGCTGGATGCAGGGTCTGTTGGAGAATAGCTCTTCCTATTGCAGCTATAGAAAGAAGAGGCTGCAAATGTGGATCTGCCAGCAACTGGCACCACCGGGGGACAGCTTGAGTGACAATGACATCACCAAAGAAGAAACCAGAGCCGAGACAAGTATTCCATGTGACAAGACTCAAGTCCCTGTACTTCGTTGTTCCTGAGGCTGCCGTCTCCGGACCCCCTCAGTTACATAAATGTTATTTCCCATTTCGACTTGGGAATTAATCTCTTAAAACTGACAAGGTTCTGATGAAAGTTTAGTTCAAAATTCTGAATTAAAGTCACACTTGGAATATCTTCACTCAAGGTTCACTTCAACCTTGTACTTTAACCCAAACCAAGACATCTCCTTCAACTCCAGTCTCCGCCACCTGGTGGGCCCAGCTCCAGGTTCAGGTTCTCCCCATCTGAGTGTGAGGCAGAGGATGAAAATGGAGCTGCACACAGCAAAGCCCACACAACCTCATGAAAGCACACCACGAACTTGTTCACTTCCTTCCCTCTCGCTGCTAGCAGCTTTGTCTTGCCTAAATGGCCTCTCCCATTCACAGCCTCCCAAAGGCTTTCCTCCCTGTATCCCTGTCCTGTCTGCTTCATTAAACAAGCCATGCTGATCCTAGTGCTCAACTCACTGCCTTCCTTTGGTGTACAATTCCTAATGGAACTGTTACATTCAGAATTGACCATGGCTTACCTGGACCAAAGGATCTGACCCCTATCTGTCCACCACACTGTTTCTTGCTGTTCTTCATTCGTTTGACTTACCTTTTTCTTCAAGCTTACTTGTGCACTCTTGGCCTTTGGCCCACTACTTCCACCTAGAGTGCACCTTTACTAGCCTATGTGAGCAGACTTCAGAGCTTTAACCCTGTACCCTGATCTCAGGGGCAACTTGTCAGTTTTATGACCACCAGGTGCCCTGTGCCTTTTATCCCTTTTATGCTCTTAGCTGTCTGAGATCCAGTTAAGTACCATGACCCAAGTCACCCTAAAGATGACTTTCTCAATTGTCTTAATTGCCCCAAGGCTGAATCTGTGCTTCATCTATGTTCTTTCAGCATGCCACAAACGTACATATTAGAGACCACAGCACATAGAGTTAATATATCTGTGCTCTCTATCACACCATGACTCCATCAAGGACTAGGATAATACTGTTTCCTTTTTGGAAGAGTTTGAGGTTTTAATACCAGCAGAAACTTTTTAAGTGCACAATGATTGTTAAGTTCTATAGAGAAATCACTATTTGTTGAACAAATTAACCAGGCTCTCAGGACAAATCAGTGTCCCTGGCTACAC
Organism: Ochotona princeps; assembly: GCF_030435755.1. Classification (NCBI taxonomy): domain Eukaryota; kingdom Metazoa; phylum Chordata; class Mammalia; order Lagomorpha; family Ochotonidae; genus Ochotona; species Ochotona princeps. The sequence goes on from NC_080847.1 coordinate 3,563,018, forward strand.
TTTCCTCATCTATAAAATTAATGTTTTGTGTTAGTTTTCAATCACAGCTTTATCCCATAATCATGCAGGAAAAACTAAAAAACCAGATTCATAATTGTCCCTCCAGGAAACCTCATTCATCTGTTACTTAGTGAACACCAGCTGACAGGCCTTGCTTGGGACACAGGAGACTGAGTACAGAATGAACAAGGCCAGAGCCTGCTCTACGGTTTATTTCTAAGATCATACTAGCTTATACATGCTGAGCTCATGGAACAACTCCAGTGCTGAAACTCTGGTTTGGCCCTCTTAAAAAAAATACATGTGCACACATACCCCCCCACACACATATATATTTAAATATTTATTTTTATTGGAAAGACAGACATTATTTACAGAGAGGAGAGACAGAGGGAAAGATCTTCCAACCACTGGTTCACTCCCTAAATAGCCAGAGCTGAGCTAATGCAAAGTCAGGAGCTTCTTTCAGGTTTCCCATGAGGGTAGGTCCCTAGGCTTTGGGCCATCCTGTACTGCTTACCCAGGCCATAAGAAGGAGTTGGATGGGGAACGAAACAGTTGGAACATGATCTGGAGCCCATATGGGAGCCCAGCACTTGCAAGGTGACGATTTAGCCATTGAGCAACCACACCAGGCCCCTGACTTTGCCCTCTTTAGCCCACTGAATTCCTAGCTCATCCCTAAAACATATTACTCTTACTTTTCCCTAAGAATCAGAGAACTTTCGCAAGCCTGCCCTTGTCACATCTGTTACAAAAAAAAGGACACAGCCCCGGCTAGTCCTCTAAATCCAGGCCTCCACATGCAGGCTCATATTTAAACAATTATTCACAGCAGAGGCAGCCCTGGCCATCGCTACTCACAAAACCTAGAGCGTAGCTGTTACTGCTGCGTTTCACAAATGAGAAAACAGATTCAGAGAAGTGTCCAAGGTCACTCCACAATGTGACTTGAACCCACGACTGCCTGACTCCACAGAAAATATCAACTCTAAGTCAGCAGTGACAAGGTCCTAGTTTCTAGCCCAGAAGATTCAGAGTTCAAGCTCTGTTATAGGTTTATGTCAACAACTTGTGCAATTCTTGTTTAATGACACCAGTGAGAATGGGAGCCAGGGCTGGACCTGCTCCACCTTGAGGGCCTTCGTCGTGAAACAGCAAAACCCTCTAAGACAGGCTTCACAAACTTCTGCATGAAATACCTGATTTAACTCTCAAGCCACCTAGTGAGAGAGACAGTGAGGAAGGTATGCAAAATATTTAACCGCCAAAGCACAAGCACCAAGCAATTGGAACAGTCCCTGGCTACGCATGTCAGAAGTAGCCCTATCCATACAGACCTGCTACCTTTCGGGTCTGAGCAAGACATGAACCCACCTGTACTCTTTGCTTCCTTCCTTCCTTCCTTCCTTCCTTCCTTCCTTCCTTCCTTCCTTCCTTTCTCTCTCTCTCTCCTTCCCTCCTTCCTTTTTTTCCTTTCCCTTCCTTCCTTCCTACCTCTCTCTCTCTCTCAGTCTTTTTAAAGATTTATTTTTATTTTTATTGGAAAGGGAGGAGAGACAGTGAAAAAGATCTTCCATGCAATGATCCACTCCACAAGTGGCTGCAATGGCTGGAGCTGCGCCAATCCAAAGCCAGAAACGAGGAGCCTTTTCTGGGTCTCCCACGCGGGAACAGGATCCCAAGGCTTTGGGCCATCCTTGACTGCTTTCTCAGATCACAAGCAGGGAGCTGGATGGGAAGCGGGGCTGCCAGGACACCGGTGTCCATATGGGATACTAGCGTGTGCAGGGTGAGGACTTTAGCCACTAGGCTACTGCGCCAGACCCCCACCTGTGCTCTTTTTATAAATGACTGGAGTACACAGCTTTCTCCTTATTCTTCCTCCATTGCTGGTTACTCCTGCTGGTCCTCAGGCTTCAGTCCGGTTCTCCTCAAAGCAGTTATCTTGGGAGATAGCCACTGACAGGGTGTAACTCTGTCTCCTAAGTCATTCTCAGCCAACAAGAGCTGGGGGGTGGTGGATAAACACCTCCTTGCTCCTACTCCTCTCTAGTGGGTGGAAAGAGCTCGCCCCATGCTCTGTGCAGTCTCTCAGAGTTCTCTAATGGGACTCGGCTGTGGCCGCCCTAGAGCTGAACAACTGCTTGCCCCTCCCTGTTCATTGCCTCAGCAGTTCCCTGACTACTGCCCAAATGAACAACTCGCCCACAAATCCCAGTTGCACAGTCTGCTTCTATGCAAATGCAATCAACACAGCTTCCCTGAAGACACACAGCAGGTCTCACGGAATGGCATTCACAGAAATACTCTACTCTCCGTCAGCAGATCCCTACATTTGGGGTTGTTACTACTCTGGCTTTCCGGAGTAGCTGGTGAGTCCCTGTGAGCATGGCGCTGAATAATGCCCCACAGACAGCAACATGCCAATGTCATTTTATACGGCCAAAACCTTGCTAATAGGAAAAGGTTAATGCTTTTGAGATGAGATAGCCCTTGGTTACCTGAATGGCCACTAAATTCAATTACAAGTATCTCCATAGGAGGGAGGCTGGGAGAGATTCGATACAAAAGCAACGAAACCCATGTGGTTTCACAGAAAGAGACTGCTCCCAGGTGGCCATGAGCCAGGGAGCCCAGGAGCCACCGGAGCAGGGCAGAGTCAGGAATGCTTGGCACACACAGTCTGCCTCTACCTGACTTCAGCCCACTGGAACTAATTTTGGTCTCTGTATTTGTAACTGGATATACATGTTTTGATGGCAGCCATTTGGTCTGCAATTGTTAATGACTGCCCCAGGAAACTCACAAAGGCAGTCTCCGGTCTCTCTGATGCCTTTGACTCTACTCAAGCCTTGTAAACTAAGACTGAACCAACAGTGTCTGCTTATGTCTCCTAGGGGTTGGACTGTATCCCCTGAAAACGTACACACACTGCAGTCCTAGCACTAGAAATGGGGTCCGTGCCGATAACCAAGCTAAAATGAGGTCACTGCGTGGGAGGACACTCGGCCAGGACAACTGGTGTCCTGATGAGAAGAGAGGAGCAGAGACCAGAGAAAACCCTGTGATGAGGGAGGCAGGGACTGGACAGAGGCTCCCCCAAGCCAGGGACCAACAAAAATTACCAATGACCACTAAAACTAACAAAGGCATGGCATAGATGAGCCTTCAAACAGAGCAGAGCATTCACTGCACTTTGGTTTCCGTCTTTTTACCACCAGAACTGTGAGTGGGGGATTTTCCCTTTTTGAGAGCCACCCAGTTGGTAATACTTGGTTCTAGGAATCCTAGGACACTGTGACAAAGTCCCAAACTCTACCACTTCAGGAACCAAAGCACCAAGAGGTGTGGCCCTAGTATTGTTCATTCCTGTGTGTGGTATCCTTAACACTCTATCTGGTATTATTAACTCCACCAGGCAATGCCTGGTTAGCATGCATTAGGAGGCCCATTGAGCAATGGCATGGCTTTGCTGAAGCTGTCCCTGTGATGTCACCGAAGGCCTTATCACATTGAGAATGCACAGACTAAAAGTCAGTTGCAGCCACCTGTGAGTTACGTAGGCATCATGAGCCCAACCAACCCTACACCACTTACAACAGAGTCAGACCACCTCTGGTAAGAGGCAAGCGAGGCCCTGCTCTCTGCTTGGGCTTCTCCTCACACGTGATTAACATGTAATGAGGAGTAGGTTCTGCTTTATTGATGTTCAGACCAGGGCTACGTGTGATGCTGCCTAACAAAAGCCCCTAAGAATTTTATTTGATTTTTTACAGAACAATAAACATTAGCTGTCGAATTCGTGGGGGTTTCACCTTGAAATTTTCCACAGGGGAATCTGGCAGGAATGTCTGTATTTGCTAATCCTTGCTCAAAAACACATCCCTACTGTTTGCACTCATTCAAGTGAGGTCCTGGGAAACAGCAGGCCGCGCTGTGGAAGTGGGGGGTGGGGGTGGCAGGGAATGGGTTGTGGAATCAGAGCAAGATTGTCAAGAACCAAGAGAGGACAACATGGGCCACACACGGCAGTGAGAATGGAGTTTCATCTACCAAAGTGACAGGCCAGAATCTCAGCTCAGTCCCAGCTCGATCTGTTTTGCCTCTGCTTTCAAAACACTACACACCAGAAAAATGCCCAAGGAAAAGGTGCCCCCTCTTCCTTAGCTTCTACATGACACTTTATTGGCTCTTTGGTGGGAGAAAAATTATGCATAGGCTGTTAGCAAGTGTTGAAAACTCAAGAGCTGGCTCCTTTGCCTTCCACCAGAATTCAACTCAATGGATCTGCCTGATGCCAGATAAGGAACTAGCCTACCAGAGACAGGAAGATAAGACCTCAGGCTGCAGAACAGCACATCCCGCTGGGCTGAGGAGATGGTGAAAGCTGTCAGGGTTCCAGGGACTCTTCTCAATCCCCTTAGGAAACTGGGATTGGAGGAGGGGTGCCTTCCATTCAACAGGATATTAATTGAGTGCAGCCTTGTCTTTCTAAGCCCTGGGCCCTCAGCTTCAGCAGAGATGGGCAAGGGGGATTCTAATCACACAAAAAATGAGGACATGGTGTGAATACTAACAATGCTGATGATAATTATTACAGGGAATGTTTGGTGAGCACTTGTGCTGCCCAGATCTCAAGGTCACCGAATGAGGATTGTCAGCTCCCTCCTGCTCTGGCAACAGACCTTCGTTGGCAGTTCCATGCAATGCAAACACAAACAAAAACCCAGTGCAGAAAGACGTCCCTTTTGGGCTCAGGCATGGCCTTCGGCTACTGTCATGAAGGAAACCGTTTTGCAGGGAGCCTTGGAAGATTTCTATGGGGAAGCCAGACTGAAAGTCCATCTTCAGTCCATTTCTTGGGGGTGGAGGGAGGATGGTGAGAATCCTTCGATACGAATTAGGGACAGGCCCAGGTTCTAGGGGATTCATCTTTCCTAACTGCCTTTGTCCACTGTCGGTCGGATTCAGATAAGGCTTAAATGTGGCAAAAGGAAAACCAGAAGGGAGTCACAAAAAATGATGAAATGGTTATAAAAACTTGGGCAGAAGAACAGAGGCATTGGAAATTACTTATCCTAGGAAAGAGAAGGCTCAGGAGGGGCACATAAAGACAGCAAACTGGATTTGTTATGTAAGACACCCAGCTTGCCTGGCATCTCCACCACTGGCCAGGGAGAAGGAGTAATGGGGGAGCTGCTAGCAGTTCTAAAATCATGAGTTGCCTACACAAATTTCTGGAAGGGTTCATTGTCGCTGGGTAATGCAAACCATGGGTACGCCAAGTCCATGTAAATGAGCCTAAACTCTGTCCACCAAAACTCTTTTCCTGCTACCAGTGACAGGAAGACGGGTTGTCTTCCTGAAGCCTTTCAAGAATCCCTCCCTCCAGTTCCCACCTACGGTCAGGCGTTAGGAGGAACCATCAGGGACTCTCTCACCAGAAGCTATGTTCTTCAGGTAATGAGTTGAGCTTGGCCAGACCCCAGAGAGGTCCCCCCTTGCTCAGTTTCATCATCTCTTAGCTGCTGGAAAAGTCAGCTCCACACCAGGTCTGCCTTCTGACTATACAGAAGTCAGTCAGCTTTCCCTTCAACATGATATTCATTGAGTACAGCCTAATTCTTCTTAGGTCTGGGCTCTGAGTCAGGACATGGAGATGTACCCAGACACCAATCACACAGCAAGTAAGGGCATGGTTTGATGTTGATAATACCTGTAATGATTATCACAGGAAACAGTTAAGGATCGCTCATTCTGCCCATGCTGTCAACTGAGCATTTCTGACACGTGATCCCATTTGACGCCCACAGTAGCCCTATGAAACAGAAATACTGTAGACACTGGAGTCCTAAAGAGGCTAATTTGCCCAAGGTTACAGACTTAGGAAGCTTACAGCACTTTAAGGAGTATGTGTTTGTTTCCATTGGCTTTGTAATGAAGTCTTAGCAAATAAGACAGACAATTCTGTAAGTGTAAGACATCAAAACAATCACTGGTCCAGTTGGCTACTTTTACGTTTCTGTTAAGTCAGAAACCATACTTTTGTCTTGCCCAGTCCACTGTCCTGCCTTCTGTCAATGTTGCATGGAGTGCTGACACAGGAAGTTGACAGGACACCTCCTAGCCCTGCTTGGCAGAAGAACACCCACCTTTATGAGAACTGACGCATGTCTCTTCCCGATACAGCACTGGGACTCAACAGAGTCCTTAATCCAGGTTCAACATATACCCAAATTCTGAAGACTTGCTCTCTCAAATGTCAACTTGCATAGAATCACTGGAGTGCGTGATCCACAATGCAGAGGGGCAGACTCCACTCCCAAGACCCCTGACTTTAAGAGTTGTCTGTCAGTCCAGAGATTCTATGTGTTCATTCGGCCTCCCAAAGATTCATATATGCATGAGACAGAAACCCTCAAATTTTTAATCTTGTTGTTTGTTCCACTGACCTAGTTTTCTTGCCAAACATTGCTTGCCACACCTACTTCCGCCCCCACACACACTAAGATACCAGATTTGACAGGGTGCTGTGCTCATGCAGCTCAGGAGCAGCAGAGGATGGGAGACAAAGGAGTGATTGTGTGAAGCTGGAAGTGAGGGTGGTGCCCAGACAGAGGCAAAGCTGTATGGATGTTCACTAGAGAAACTGATGATGGATCAGAGCCTGAACCAGGAAGACCTCCTCAATGGAGAGCCCACTTGGAACAAAGGTGGCTTGTGGGAAATACCCCAAATAAGGCTGCTGGAAATAGACATGAATGTGAGAAGCCAGGGATTCAGCTGGGGATCTGGGGGCATGAGAGGGAACGGGGCAGGGGAATTAACATTGTACTGGTTGGAGTGTGAATCATTGGGTGCTTTAATGCTGAATTATATCAGTACCATGAGCAAGGTGCATGGGAAGGCTGTGATTGCTGGGCACACAGCAGAGAGCGTGGAGGCCATCATGAAAGACTTGGTAAGAGATAATGAAGCCATTTACATAGGTAATTGGGCAGGATTCATTAGCATTGAGAGCAACAAGCCAGGTGTTCATATTCAGCCTTCCCTTCATTTCCACATAAGTAATATTAATATTAATAACAAACCATTCAAGTCAGTCCCAGGAGAGCACATTTCTACATAATTTCTGTTAAGGTATGTGCTTTAAAAGTAATAAAATAAAATGTGCTTTGTAATTTAGGCTTTCTGAAAATTACATCAGCCTTTAACTAATTAGTTAAAAAAAAAAAAAGAAATCAATGAAGATTGACCACTTTGATATAGGAAGGATTATCATCTTCATGAAGGTCAATGCTAGGTCCTCACATGATGCAACAGAAGTAGAATGTTCAATAAAGGAAAGGTTGCTGACTATTTTTTATGCTGATGATAAAAACAAGTTAAGAGTATATGAAATAGGGCCCAGCACGATAGCGTGGTGGTTAAAGTCCTTGCCTTGCACGTGCTGGAATCCCATATGGTCGCCAGTTCTAATCCTGGTGGCCCTGCTTCCCATCCAGCTCCCTGCTTGTGGCCTGGGAAAGCAGTTGTGGATGGCCCAAATCCTTGGGACCCTGCACCCACGTGGGAGACCTGGAAGAGCCCCTGGCACCTGGCTTCGGACTGGCTCACTCCAGCCATTCCAGTCACTTGGGGAGTGAACCATCGGACAGAAGATCTTCCTCTCTGTATATCTGCCTTTCCAATAAAAATTAATAAATCTTAAAAAAATAGTATATGAAATAACTTGACAGTACTGTTCTTTCAGAAGAAGTCTGGCATTTACAACCCAGGAAGGCAAGATAGCCTAATGGCTAGGAGCAAGGGCCTTGCACAAAGACTACCTGGCTTCAAACTCAACAGCTATTGCCTAATGGCCCTGTGGTGTTGAGCAAGCAATTTAACTTTTCTAAGCTTCATTATCTTCAACAGTTAAGAGGATTTCACCTTGCCATTATGGGTTACTTGGAGCTATTTCCAGAGTGCCTCGCCTTCAGAAACAACCACATGTTTAACCACCAAGTAAGAGTTGGGGGAGTCATGGCAAGAGAGGGCACTTGGTGTCTTAGCTCTGACTTCCTCATGGATGGGGTGAGGAGCCTGGGGAGCCCCCTTTATGACTCTGGGCCTCAGATTCTTCTTTCCTTTTTTCAACAAGTAGGCAGCCACATCAAATTCTAAATCCTTCATGGAATCATTAAATGTAACTTCCTCCTGAGCCCTAATATCTAAAACAGATGAAGGCACAGTGACCCTGGGTGCATTTTTCTACCATGGTTGCAGCTCTAGCTGCTTATGCTGTTCTTCTTGTCCTCCTCTCAGTATTAGATCTCTATTGAACACTGTTTAAAAATGATGATGGGCCCGGCGGCGTGGCCTAGCGGCTAAAGTCCTCGCCTTCAACGCGCCGGGATCCCATATGGGCGCCAGGTTCTAATCCCAGCAGCTCCACTTCCCATCCAGCTCCCTGCTTGTGGCCTGGGAAAGCAGTTGAGGACGGCCCAATGCATTGGGACACTGCACCCATGTGGGAGACCCAGAAGAGGTTCCAGGTTCCCGGCTTTGGATCGGCGTGCGCCGGCCCGTTGCGGCTCACTTGGGGAGTGAATCATCGGATGGAAGATCTTCCTCTCTGTCTCTCCTCCTCTGTGTATATCTGGCTGTAATAAAATGAATAAATCTTCAAAAAATAAATAGAAATGATGAGACTGGGATGGTTCTATAACCCAGCAGATAAATCCATCTTCTGTTGTGCCAACATACCATACAGGTGCTGATTCCAGTCCCAGCGGCTCCCTGATAATGCATCTGGGAAAGCAACAGAAGACAGTCCAAGTTCTGGGACCCTGTACCATGTGGGCTCTGCAAAAGAAGCTCCTGGAAAGCATGGTCACGAGAATTCCGACTCAGACCACGAGACAGCAGCCCCTGACTTGAACCAATAAATTTGTTACCTACACAGACATCTTCCCATCCATTGCTTTAAATAAGACATAAAACTGGCTTTATATTAAGCCATTTTAAAAAAAATGTTCCTGTGGCATAAAACACAAGCTAGAAAAAAATGTATATTCATCCCAGAACTTTCACCTTTCTTGGTTCATCAGATTAAAATTGTCCTTGATGATAATGTCCATGGCAAAACAGGAGATGGATGGATTTGTTCTGCTTGTTGGTTTATGAGAATTGCTAAGGATCCTCACTGGATCCTCACTGGCCACAAACTGGGCAGAACTGATGCTTACATCCTCTGCTACACGCCTTATGTCCACTGCCTGAAAAGAGGCTGGTGAGGGAGGTGTTAGGCAGCTCTTCTCGGAGCCTCGCCCTTGGGATGGTCCCCACTTTTCAATGCTGAGGTGTCAAAATTTCACATCTATGAACTCATCATTCAGTATTCCTTGGGGCCTCAAGAACAGATTTATAGCCAAATTTATAAAAGACTAGGAAACAAGCTATCAATTTATTAAAGATATGCTTGGCAGAGGTTCTAACGGTGGTTAGCTGTGCAGAGGACTTCCTCCGGTGCTACTGAAATATTTCTGCTGTGTCTATTGTGTTTCAGTTGTAGGGACAAGTGGCTCACAAAATCCATTCTTTTTCTACCTGCCAAGTTTTATTTGACTAGACAGGTACAGATATCTGACCTGGGGCACCTCTGTTTAAAGTGGCCAGGGAAGCACTGACATGAGAGCACAACAGGCAGGCTAATCCTCCACCATGATGCCAAACAGGCACCATTTCAAACCTTGGTTCCTTCACTTTTGATCCAGCTCCCTGCTTATGGCCTGGGAGAGCAGTAGAGGATGACCCAAGGCCTTGGGCCCCTTCACCACGTGGGAGACAAGGAAGAAGCAGCTCCTGACTCCTGGCTTCAGACTGGCTCAGCTCCAGCTCTTGAGGTCATCTGGGAACTGAATCAACAGACAGATCTCTCTCTCCTTCTCCTCCCCATCCTCCTCTCTGTAAATCCACCTTTCAAATAAAAATAAATATAAAAAAGCCACCCACTTAATCCCCTTCATCCACTGGAAAGCAGACACACAAGCAAGCCAACTCCAGCCATGTAGACTGTTCCCTAGGGACTGTCTCAGCAACATCTGGCTGAGAAGAAACAAAATAGAAAGATTTTATGGGGCAAAGCCAGCCACAGTAAGCAGCACGCTTACCTAGAGACAGAACACAGGAGAGAAATGACCCTGTCTTATTGGATTGGGGAGTCTCTGGTTGCCAAAGCATAATCCTGTGCTCCTTTACTTTGAGTGTATCTCACTCACTTTCTATTCTCTGAAACTGAAAGAACTTGACTTTCCCATACAAGAGACTTGCCAAAGCCCAAGAGACATCTGCACGATGAGCTACTCGTCTCCCTCCACAGATTTTTGTCAGTGCCTTTCTCTGTGCACATAGAAAGGAAGAAAGAGCTGAACAAGGCTGGCAGTGTTGTGTTTCTAGAGTCACCTTCCACCTTCTGCCTAGGCTGTGCTGACAACCACTAGAGTGTCAACACCTCTATACTCTTCAGTCCCCTGGCCACATTATTCTCCAACACATACCCCGGATACTAAAGGGCTGCTGTTAATTCAGCTTCTTTAAAATAAGGGGACAGATTTGGCATGTGAATGAGCCCTGTCATCTGACAGTTGAAGGAATGGTCTTACTCCTTTTCCTTAGGATATCCTGGTGATGTTGCCACATCATGGCCCACTGTGATTTGTCAGTGCCTAGCTGAAACTGGTTGCTAAATGTATTGCGCATCATGTCTATCCCACTCATTTTCCACAGAAGTTTGTAGCTCTCTGCTCATTTGAAATCTCGGCAACAAAGTGAGTCAGCAGGCTCTGTATCCATGGCCTTATTAGTGATGGCTTTTGTTCAGTTAATGGGGAAAAAAATCAAGCATGGAATTGGTGTTAATTAGTTAAGCTGGATACAACTAAATCAACTACTTGACTAAATTATCGTGCCTCTGAGTTTACGCTTTAGGAAATGAGGCAACTGCCTGTGACAAAAGCTGAATTCCCGCTGCACAGGGAATGATGCCTACCTCAATCCTCCAATCTGTGTTTTCCGTGACAGTCCCTGACTTCAGCATCTTTTTCTTTTTGATAAAGGAGGACTTGCTGAATATAGAGCTGAATGCAAACTAATTTTAACTCTTGAAAAGAGCTCTGACCTAAAACACTCAAAAATGAAAATGTGGTTTGCAAAAGACACACCTCTAATTTGTTGAGAGAACATGCGTACACGAAAGCATCCTGTATCCTGCCAAACCGTACCACAGAGCATCAACTGCTAGCAGCTCTCGGTAGGGGCTGACCCCATACAACACTGCTTCCAGCACTTCTCTGGGCCACTACTTTGCAGTCCTGGGATCTGCCCTCCAGGATTACATGGTTCTCCCCAAAGTTCCTCCCTGATTTCCCAGCACACTGACTGGGGGTTGCTCTTAATTCTTTCTCTATGACCTATCTCCCCTACCATGAAAACAGAAACCATATCCATCCACATCTGTGTATCTCCAGCATCCCACATACCCCCTGGTAAGTGGCAGGGTTTGAACAAGTGTTTAGGAAGGAAAAGAAAGGACTAAAATGTGGTGAGAAGGAACAAAAAGGAGGACTGGAAGGACGAAGACAGTGAAGGAAAGAGAAAGAAAAGGATACAGAGGGAGAATAATTTGAGTATACACTTGATCCTTGTCCCTCACTGCTTAAAAGTTTTTGTTTATTTGAAAGGCAGAGTGACAAAGTGATAAAGGAAAAAAAAAACCAGAAAGTGAAAGATCTTCCATTTGTTGGGTTGCTCCCCAAATAGTCTCAACAGCCAGGAGTGGATCAGCCCAAAGCTAGCCTCCTAAAACTCTATCCAGGTCTCCCCTTGGACATGAGGGGCTCAAGCGTTGGGGCCATCTTCTGCTGTTCTCCCAAGTATATCAGCAGGGAGCTGGATCAGAAGTGGAGTAGTCAGCACTGGAACCAGCGCCCTAGTGTGGGATGTTCACATCACAGGTGTGGGCTCAACATGCTGCACCACAACACCAGCTCCCCTTCGTCTGCATTTCCAGCTGCAGCCCATATGCAAAACACCTGTGAATCCACTGAACAATACCTTAAATGACCAAGCACCAGTCAGAACCCAAAGCAGAGAACGTGTGATGTTCTACTTCAGGCTCACACCCAGAATGAAAAGCACAATCCCGTCTATCTTCTCTCCAGAATTATGTAAGCCTGGCAAAGCACAGCCTCCTAATCCTCTTAGACCACACTGACTTTTATTTTTAAAGTCTTAAAATCTGAAAACCTGAGGACTAAATTTGAGCAAAATATTTGCAAGAATGAAGCCTGCATATGTCTTGTAATATGTCCCTACCAACAGATAAAAATTCAAGGAAAGGAAAATCTCATTCAAGTTTTTTCAGATGGGTTCTGGGTCACCAACAGACAGAATTGAGGAAAGATTCAGATGGAGCTAGCAGGAAGCTAAGCTAATTTCTGGAAATCCATGTTGCCTTGCACATGTACCACTAGAGGTGACTGTTATATAAGCATATTGGACTTTCCAAATATCCCCTCACTGGAAAAAGTAGAGTTGGAGAATCAAGTCTTAAATGAAAGTTCCCTGGACATTCTGATTCTGGAGGAGGGCCCCAGAAGCACAGGTGTACGTCATCTGCCCCACCCCTTTGGAATCCATACCCAGTCACCCATCAAGAAATTACGGCCTGGAAGCAATCTGCCTAGAGGCTGCTGCTTTTAGGAGATAGCAAGATTGCTACTATCTCTGGCTTCGTTTTTGATAAATTGTAGGTTCTGACATCAGTCTACAGTGGGTCTCCGTGATGCCCACCAGAATAGAAAAAGGAAACCACTCATTTGCCTGTCCAGCTGTACCTTCCTCACACAGAAACCAAAAAACATCGTCTCCTCCAGCAAATCCATGTCTGCCTCCATAGCCTGCACTACGTGTCTCTGGATCCTGAGCTTGCATTATTTACTTTTATTTGTTTTATTTATTGTTTGAAACACAGGGACAGACTCAGAGATGTCAGGGCTTCTATGTGCAGGTTGATTCCCCAGATACCCTCTATGGCCAGTATTTGGCCAGGCTGAAATCAGGATTCAGAAAATCTAGGTCTCCCAGATATGTGGCAATTATTTGAGCCTACCAACTGCCACTTTCCAGGGTGCATGTTAACCATGAGCTGGAATCAAGAACAGAGACACAACTCAAATTCAGTCAAATATGGGATTAGGGCACCCTACTGTTACCTCAGCTACAAAGGCTAAATGCCAGTTCTTATGTCCTTAATTGTGAAGATTTACACACTAAATTACTATTATATGCTCCACGTTCCTTGTGCAGTTCGTGATAAATTGGGACATTATCCCATATACTGCACACTGTTAGGACATAGATATTATTCTAGCCATGTATCAGATCAGGAAACTGAGGCTCAGGGACGTTACCTATCAGTCAATTTAGTGCAAAGTGGACTCAGAAGAGCCAGAGCTATCTTACTCCACCTCCTGAATGCCTGATGGCCAAGTACAGTTTCCTTCCCTAGGCAACCTCTCAGGATCCTCCTGCCCAGGACAAGGAGCTCAGACACACCTGATCCAGTGGAACATGCTCTTAGCTACTCTGCCCAGCTCCTGCCCTGGGATGGCAGCAGCTGCACGGCAGTACAGTTGATGACTTCTTTGTGTACCTCATCTAGATTTTGAGATCCTCCGGAGCAAAAGGTAGCCTTAGACACCTGAATGAATGAATGCATGAATGAATGAATGAAGAGCAATTGCTCAAACTGTTGAAGTGACACTTGGATAAAACTGATCAGTGTTTTGAGGAAGATAACAGGCAAGAGAGCCAAGAGCAAACCCAGTGGGAACCGCCATAATGTTTCATTCAGGAACATCTATAATTCAGACTCAAATTCAGCAAGACACATGCCCAAATCAACTCATCCAAACCATTCTGGCAGTGTTGCGTCCCTGGGTGCCTACTGTGTGGTCTGAGGATTCCTTTCATGGGGCTGCCAACCCAGCCCATTTCTTTGTTTGTGTGTGACTTGCAGTTTTAGAGTTTGGAAACATTCAAGCCACGCTGCTTGCCTGTTTTAAAGGCTTTCTCTGCTGTAGCAGTGTGATTTTTTTTTTTTTAATGTGGTGCTGTTACAAAGGAGAGCCTGTTGATGAAGGAGAAAGAAGAAAAACTGAATGCCTTGAAAATAGAAATTCGAAACAGATAAAAGCAAGGCAGAACAACGCAAGGCTATGTATGATAGGGGCACTTTCCAGAATTTCTGAATCTTACCATGTCGGACCAGATTATATAGTGAGTCTGGGCATTGCCGACGGGGCTGTGTCGGACTGGGTCCCTAAATAAACCTGTAGCATGCTTACTGATACCAGCAGAGTGGGGAGATGGCCAGGAGCCACACTTTGTGGGCTGGGACTGTATAGGAACAAAAGGACATTTTTTGGGTGGGTTACAGAACCATCCTGACAATTGTTCCTTGCCCTGGAAGGTATACTATTGGATCAGTTTTCAAGGGTGAGTGGTTTGCTTAGGAGGTGACTCCAGAAAGTGGGGAAGGGAAAGGAGGCCAGAAAGCACCATCAGGGGAGCTACTCTGGACTCAGAGAAGCATGTCGAGTGTACCATGGATGTCCTGCCAGAGGGTGGAGGAGCTGGAAGGCTTATGCTCCTGCATTCCGCCCTGATGAAAGGCTGAGCCTGGGACTACAAACTCACCAGCAATTCTGACCTGCCTTGTGTACCCAGTCTACCCAGGAAAGAGCTGCCGAAAAGAACAGTGAAGGAAGAGGAGGCGTGAGCAGGGCACTGAGAGGACATGGAGCAGCTGGAGTTGTGTAACACACACCTTACAACACTGAGGGTATGCCATGTGTGTACTTGTGGTCTACGTAGAGCACATGTGGTAGATATATATACGTACACACAAATATATACATATAGCTGAGAGAACATGGTTCTTACGATAGAAAGAAAACAGAAAACAAAGTCCACAATGGCTCCCCTGGCACGTGTGATGACGCAGTATATGACTATGCAGCACCTACGATGGGTCCAGCAGTGGGGAGGGCACCCCTGACCAAGGTGCACAAGGCCCCTGGCCACGGATCCTATATTCTAGAACGGGAACTGACAGACACATGCAGGTGAAGCTCAGACCACAAGGCGGCTCATAAGGAGCCAGTCATCTGGGGGCCAGAAGGTTCCAGGCAGTGGAATGACACATACACACAGTGGCTCTGAGCCAAGGAAAAACCTTTCACCCCCTGAAAAATTGTGTATTTTTAAATATATGTTTTGAAATATCCTAATAACCCCTGAAATGTATTTATTTATATACACATATGCTTGTATATTATAAGAATAAGAGAAGAGGGCCCGGTGGCGTGGCCTAGCGGCTAAAGTCCTCGCCTTCAACGCACCGGGATCCCATATGGGCGCTGGTTCTAATCCCAGCAGCTCCACTTCCCATCCAGCTCCCTGCTTGTGGCCTGGGAAAGCAGCTGAGGACGGCCCAAGGCTTTGGCACCCTGCACCCGCATGGGAGACCCGGAAGAGATTCCTGGTTCCTGGCATCAGATCGGCGTGCACCGGCCCGTTGTGGCTCACTTGGGGAGTGAAACATCGGACGGAAGATCTTCCTCTCTGTCTCTCCTCCTCTCTGTATATCCGGCTTTCCAATAATAATAAAAAAACCTTTAAAAAAAAAAAAGAACAAGAGAAGAAAACTACAAATTTTAAAGTGTAATTTCAGTAAGAAAAGAAAAAATATCCAGATGACGACATTATTGATTCTTACTATTTGACTGATACAACACTGCAGAATTGGTCATCTCATGGGAATCAGAAAACTTCCATTAAGTTCTCTTAATGGATGGAAAGTTCAGGACCAATCAATAAGTATTTATAGTGTTGTGCTGTGTAAAAGGAACTGCATTCGTGCCCTGGGGAGTGCTGAGATGAGTGGGACAGTGACCCCACTGTCCCACTGTCAGTGAACAGCAGGAAAGTTGGATCACAGAAACCAGTTCTATGATTAGACATTTCATGATAAGAACCATGACAGACCTACAGATATCATTCTGGGAGCCTAGTTCAGGCTTGAGAAGGCTCTCTGAGGCCTATGGGTGAGTAAGCTTGTGAAAGCCACAGAAGGTACAGGAGGCCTGGCCTCCGCAGGCAGTGGAGACTTGGAGCTGAAACACAGGGATGGCAGGGCGCCACATTTAGAGTGGGCAGAGAATCTGGTTCTTGATATTGGGGAACAAAAGATCAGGTAGGTGAGATGGGCGGCAGAACAACTTGGGTGTCAGTCACTTAGTCACTTCCCTGTTTCTGATGAGTACACTTGAATTTCCTTGGAGAAGCCCATTTTTCCATGACAGTTTGTGTGGTTGAGTGGAGCTGAGGACCTTCTGTCTGCCTTCCAAGACCTGGTCAATGGGTCATTCTCCTGCTCAGCATGGGACACAGTGAGGACTTGCACTGAAGGTGCTAGAAACAGAATACTCCCCTCACTGCTGTCACTGCTGAGGTGATGAATTGGGACTGCCACGGGAGCTGTATTATCACCGTGGTCTGAGCTATGCCCTAAGCAGGAGCCATTCGAGAGAGTAGGACTGTCCAGCCAGGTAGCCAGTGAGACAGTCTTGTGTCAACCTTCAAGGTCCAACCATGACAGAAGCTAACTGCTTGGCTGTCTACTGTGGAGCCAATGAAGTTCCTTTCATTTCTTTAGAGAGTTTGAGTGGATTCTGTAGGTCACAACCAAAGTAGAAAAAGGCAGTTTCAGAAAGGCATTCTGCACTTAGAAATGACAATGTCTTAGTAATAGCGGTGGGAGTCAAGTTCATGCTGGCAGTCTTGGTCAGATGGGGGAAGGACCACAACAAAGGCAACCTGTGGTTCAACTAAGAAAAACAGGACCTGGAACTACAGCAATGCACATGAACAGGAAAATACCTCAGAGGTCAACACCTCATCAGCTAATACATGGCAAGGAAGAGGAGGAAGTTTTTAAAAATTCTCAGAACTCGCTAACTTTGGAGGCTAAGAGAATGGTAAAGTCATTAGCTGCGATGAGAAACAACAACAGGAAGAACTGAGTCACAGCGACGAAAATGGATTACTTTCAGCCACATGGAGCTAGCGCCACCTGCAGGATGGGAGGTCGGAGGTGCCTGGCACGGGCGCCTGCAGCACTCAACTACAGTTCTGCCTGCTCAGGGAGGAACAAATTCAGTCACCACAGAAACCAAAGACAAGGCTTCTGCTGTGCTTTCACAGGTCGCATTAACATTCCAGATCACTGTGGAACATCACTGTCCATGAGGAAAAGCAAGCCTGATGTATTAGGAAGTCATACCAGAAAGCAACTAAAATGCATCCTGTCAGCAAGACTGTGAGGGTTTGCATGAGGGTACAGAGGAGAGTAAGACACATCCAGGATGAGAAGCTGCAGTGTTGTGACAGCAGCTGTCCCGTGCTCCTTTCAGAATGCTTGGAATGTTCTAAAGCCCTAGAACCTCTGACATGGTCAAGTTTAACCCCCTACTCCAGATACTTGCAATGCACACAGATACACACATGTGTATATGTGTAACTACACAGACACTCACACAGCACATGATATAAAGCCCTGATTTTTATGTCGTTTTAGACATTGAGGCCTGATTACAGTTTTGTTCCAAGGGATTAGCTGACACACACCGTAAGTCTGCACTGGCAAGGATACCTCTAGGATGCTCCTCTGGTATAGCAGGCTAGAGACATTTTGCTCAAAGTAGGGTTTTTCCTCTCTCCTCTCCTCATTTTCTTTTGTCCTTATCTCTCTCTCTCTCTCTCTCTCTCTCTCTCTCTCTCTCTCACCCTTCCTTAATTTATTTGAAAGGAAAAGAGACAGAAAACTCCCATCCACTAGCTCATTCCCCAGAGACACACCAAGTCCAGTCTGGGTCAGTCTGAAGCTGCGATGAAGGAAATCAATCCAGCTCTCCCACACGGGTGTCTAAGTCTAAGCATTGTGCATCCCACAGAACGGACATGTAGAAAGCATCACCCCACAAAGTGCACTTGAATCAAGAGGGGCCCCAGATCAGGTAGACACAGAAATGGCCGCACAATGTAACCCCTTAGTGGAAATTCAGCACAAACATTCACACACTGAAAGCTCTGCGAAGGGGCAGGCATTGTGGCACAGTGGGTTAGCCCTTTGCTTAGGACACCAACATCCCAGGTCAGAGTAGTTCTAACCCCAGCCACTCCACTTCCTATTCAAGTTCCTGCTGATGCACCCTAGAAGGCAATAGATGATAGCTCAAATGCTTGGGTCCTGCACCCATGTGGGTGTCCTAGATGGAGCTCCTGGTTTCACGAATGTGAGAAGTGCAGAAAAAATCAATTAATTTCTTGAATCTTGGAGTCTCCTAATTTGGTTAGCCATAGGCACCTTTGATTCTATAATACTTATCAATATCTCATACAGATAATAACATATAAACTATATATATATTGAATAAATCTCAGAAAGACTACCCATTTGCAAAACTTCTAAGATAAGCCAATTTATACAATAATGCAGTCTTAGACAACTTGTTACCAATCAGTCCAGTTCTTTGTCAATGTGCAGGCAAGAGGCCTAGCCAACTAAACAGCGGACTCCTACCATTTCTCCTTTTTTGGAGGGTTTTTGAAATCCCAATTGTATCACCCACGTAGACCTATACCAGCTAATTTATTTAATGTTCATGAAAACTGTTAAGTTTTGGGGACATGCCTTTCTCAAAACCTGAGTGGCACTTGGCATAGGCAAAAGAATACTCTCTTAATATTCCTGTTATGTTTGTTCTATGACAGTGTTTGGGTTGTGGGTTGGGAAAGAAAATACAGTGTTTGTGAACTAAGTATATGTGTGCTGATTACATTTGGTTTAGGGGAAAATACCATAATCACCAAGAAGATTTGTTTTAAGCATATTCCTCTAAACACCTCTCCCAAAAGGTTGTGGGTAGGGAGGCAGTGCCTCTGGAAGGCAAAGGTATGATGCATCAGGAGGGTGGCCATGTTAATGAAGTGGAGATTGGGAAGCTGAACCCGGGAATCAGCTGTCTCACCTTTCATGCCCTTGAAATCAGCCTCCCGTCAGCCTGGGCCGGGTTGAAATGAACATAATGAGATGGTTTCCCTCCACCTGCGGTGCACAAGCTCTCAGGTGGGTGGAGAAGACCACGGTCCTCGCTCCTCCTTCGGCAGCCCCAGCACTCAGATACAGCAGAGACAAGCAGTTGGCCTTGGCGGGGACTCTGTGGGCAAGCATGCTTAACCCTCCCAGGCCCTGCTGCAGCCTGGATCCTAGTTTTATCAATCAGTTCTCGTCTACTCCCATACACAAAGAGCAGGTATTAGGAACATCCACCTCCACCAACCAGGCTGTGGTGAGGATTTGATTAAATGGAAGCTGCCACTGTATCTTGGTCTGCAGAATACAACAGTATTTACTGGAAGTATGAAGAGATTCTTTGTTCTTAAAACAGAAGCTGACAAACTATAACCCATGGGCCAAACCTGATTTACAGCCAACTTTTGCAGCGTCTGTAAGCTAAGATATATTTAAAGGATTACTGAATGAAAACCAGAAAGGGAGAAAAGAAGCAGGAGAATAGGGACAGGGTCTCCATGCGGCCTGCCACACTGAAAATAACTGTGATCCGTTACAGAAAGCTTGTGGGCTGCCTTCTTAAATAGACCTAAGCTGCCCAACTCTTTTCCAGTGAGCAACTGGGAAGAAAACACCCTAGTTCTTACCACCTGCCTGTGACCTGTTACTTCGATAGCCTCTCTCTGACTTTCACACAAGGCTCAGTTTGGGGGTTGTTGGCTCACAGGATGCTAGAGGGGGGCTGGCCCACAGGATTGAACACATCTCTATTGGGGTTCTGCCCTGGCTCTGAGAACACACTCCAGCTACCTGTTACTGGGGAAAATCACAGCTCAATGCAAAACTGCTCCAGGCATCCTACTCAGCATGGATCATTCTGAGGCAGAGCAGGAGAGCCACCAGCTGATGACTGTCCCACAGGCAGAGACAGAACAAGCTACCCAGCCTGTTCCCTAGTTTTGAGCATAATAGCACAATCTATATATTACATTACACTGCCTTCTCATTGCCCACCATCTAGAAAATACCCAGAAAGATACAGTTGTCTTCTTAATCTACAATACAATCAAGCCATCCCAACCGGCTTCCCTTTTCACTTTTTGGCTTGAGACTTAGGCTGGAAGTGCTTGTTCACTTTACTCAACACACCGTAAGTCTGGAACATAAATCTGCAATTCTCCTTTATCGTGACTAAGGGTAGTGGTTTAAAAAGTGTTCACAAGTTATTTGGCATTCCTCCTTTCAGAGGTGGGGTTTACTAATGCCTACCGCCTTGAGTGTGGGGCAAGATTTAGTGATTTAAGTAATAGTGGGTGGGGCCCGGCAGTGTGGCCTAGCAGCTAAAGTCCTTACCTTGAACGCCCCAGGATCCCATATGGGCACCAGTTCTAATGCCGGCAGCCCCACTTCCCATCCAGCTCCCTGCCTGGGACCTGGGAAAGCAGTCGAGGATGGCCCAAAGATTTGGGACCCTGCACCCACATGGGAGACCCGGAAGAGGTTCCTGGTTCCTGGCTTCGGATTGGCACAGCACTGGCCGTTGCGGCTCACTTGGGAAGTGAAACATCGGACGGAAGATCTTCCTCTCTGTCTCTCCTTCTCTCTGTATATCTGACTTTGTAATAAAAATAAATAAATAAATCTTTAAAAAAAAGTAATAGTGGGTGACATCCAAGATTAGGACAATAAAGAGCATTCTGGCTCCTTCCTTGATTCTCATTCTCTGGGACATTTCATTATGGGGAAAGTCAGTTATCATGTCTCTAGGGACTCCAATAGTGTACAGAAAAGTCCCTGTGCTAAGGAACCGGGTCTGTCTTCAACAGCCACATGAGGGCACCACACTAGAGGCCGATCCTCCCACCCCAGTCCAGCCTGCTGATGACTGCTAGCCCAACCAGCATCTTGGCATAGGCCCACTTCCTAGACGATTCTGAGCTGGAACTCCACTGTTCCCAATAGTAAGCATCTGTAAATATATTTGAGGATAAATTCTGTGTATTTAGCAAATAATTAATAAATATACATAAAATTGAATTAAAAGCAGGCCATCATTGGCCTAACTGATTGGAAACAAAGAAATCATGGGACTTGAATCAAATGGGAAGTCTAAGCAATCCTGCTTTCCTGGACACAGCCTACATTCTCTGGTAGTATGAGCTATGGGTGTTCCACTTGTGTTACAACAATCTTTATCAATGACTTTGTTTTGTACTTTTGTGGCCATTTAAACCAACTGCTCAGAAATTGACTGGAGTTACAGAGTGCATGTGTATTGCTACATTAAAGATTTGTGACTATTATCATCTCTTATACTTGTAAAACAATGTTGTTATTTTTACTTTTGAATATGACATGTAATTTTTACTTGACTTGTATAGTTTGTATTCTTTCTAATTTGTGTTAGAAAGTAACCTTTAACTTATATTTGAAATATATACAGTGAAAAACATTGGTTTTCTGTAAAGACTCTTTAAACTATTCAATGTGACTAGAGTCCATTTCAAGTAAGACACAATTGTGTGCAAAAATGTATTTGAGAGTTTTCCAATGCATAAAACAATGCCTGATTTAAAAAAATCTGTGCATCAAAACACGTTCATCTTTTAATTTCATTTCCACGAGCTTTCTGAAGGACTCTTGTGTTTGTTTACACCATTTATTTTCCAACTGGGAGCATTCAAACATGTTATGACTCCCGAAAGGTCTGTGATCATCAAAATGTTAACCATCATAAATCTAGAGGCTTTCCTTTGTCAATCCTATTCAGCTCACACAGAGTAGATGTCACCAGTATTTCAAGCTTGTGGGGTAAAAAGTAACTCTCAGGGAAGCTTTAGAAAGACTTAGTACTGTGGAAATAATTGACAAATGTGTGTAGATAAGGAATATACTTGC
This sequence comes from Ochotona princeps, assembly GCF_030435755.1. Lineage (NCBI taxonomy): Eukaryota > Metazoa > Chordata > Mammalia > Lagomorpha > Ochotonidae > Ochotona > Ochotona princeps. The sequence goes on from NC_080847.1 coordinate 3,585,099, forward strand.
AGGCTAGTGGATTTGAGACATTTATCTGCAAGGCTGCTTTAAATGGGTTATGGCTGATTTAACTCTGTGTTCAGTGTCACTCAGTATCTTGTATATAATCTGTTAAAAATTAAATGGACTCTCTTATAAATCTAAGAGTTAGTCAGCTCCATTCTACCAAGTGATACCACACAGGAGCATGTCTTTCCTTATATTCAGAGCTCCAACTTTTCCAGCACTAGGCAAGTCAGTCTCTTAAACGACCTAACAGTCACACATCTTCAGAAAATCCAGACAGGAGCTTAGACTAAAGGTCAGCAGAACAACATCCTATCCTGGAAAAGAAGGTTACAGGTAGAGGTGGGCTGGACAAAGGGTACCTGACCCAATGATGAGGTCAGATTTTCTTCTCTTTGTCTCCATTTCTAAGAGATCTTGAATACAGTGTACTCAAAACCAAGGTTTGGGACAAAACATGAAGTTCCTCCTACTTGGTACTAGAGCCATATGCTAACAACACTGCCATGAGGGTAAATATAAGGATAGTTTGAAATGGAAAAAAATGGTTATCAAAATGGAGTTAAAGATAATTTATGAAGCAGGCATCCAAATGCCAAGTAGAATACCAAGAATTAGAAAAAAGCAAGATGGGGGGCCAGCCATCTGGGGAGTGAAGCAATGAATCAATCCATCTCTCTGTCAATCTCTCTCTCTCTTTCCCACACACCCTTGGCTTCCAGATAAATAAATATTTACTATATTTAATATATTCAAAATATTTTAAAAATAAAGAAATAGCAAATTCATCCATATTTTCAAATAACTTAATAAACTATGGGAGATAAAGAAATATTAAAATAAAACACAAATGTGTGTACATTTATGAAAAGATTGTTCCTGCAGTTGGAGAAGATTAAGATAGGAATAATATGGCATGATGACATCATTTTTCCCTCATAAGCCCATGATAAACATTACTGATCAATCTCAGACCTCCTTTCTGCTAAGGCCAGACAAGACTCTAGAATCTTGATCTGCACAGTATGTCTGGCAGTCACTCCCACTAAGTCTGGCACAGTTTCTGAGATGGGATCGGTTTGCCAGATATCCAAGGTTCCAAGGATCCTGGAGCACTGAACACTCACTTCCTGAAGCCTGAGAAATACGGAATTAGGCACACATACAGAAGCAGACTCCTGTGTATGGGTCCCCTTTAAGGGATTGGGTGACATATGCATTACAGATTGGTGCAGAACAGTGTGTTCTTTGACTAGGGCAGTCTCTGAGAGCCTGCAGAAAAAGTTACTTACAAAAATTTACCCCTGATGTGCATGGTTTTGTCAAGTTCAGTCTTGACTTCTAAAGTATAACTGGGAAGTCATCTGATACTATAACAGTGCCATATCCACATTGGTTCTCTCCAATTCACTAGCAATCCTCCAACCAGGGAGCTCCTTGTAAAATGCAAATCCATTTCTGACGGCAACCCCTCTCAGATTACTCTCATGGACTCCCCATTCCCCCAGGAAGGAGATCAGGATAGGTGACTCGGACCACAAGGCTCCACTTCAGGATTGTTCCCACCTAGTTTCTTCCAGTTCCAAGAGTATACCCTGCTTCCTCCTGAGTCTAGTATCTGTACATGCTTTTCCCTCACCGTGGGATACTCAGACCCTCTGCCTCCTCCTGTCCCCCCCTTCTCTCCACCACACACGCACAACTTGTGTTTTTCCTATCAAATCTTAACCTTAGAGTTCTATCACCAGAGGACCCTTCCCCACTACTCAACTCTGACTAGAGCTATCTATCATCTCACTAGGAATACTCAAGCCTGCTCCTCTGTGGGAATTTCTGCCTTCTAGAATTTACCACAGCTGCATCCCATTTACACACGGGGACAAGGGCATCCTCCCATCCTTCTTGCACCCCAGGGTCTGTACACCATAAATGCTCAAAGACAATTTTTTGAATGAGTGATTGAGCAAACCACACCAGTGGTTTACCAATTCAGCAGGCTTTTTATCTAAATTGGGAATTCTGCCAGAAGAGGAAATAGTGTGGCATCATGAGCCAGGGCATTGGAAAGATTCACAAAAGAGCAGGGTACTGAGAGAGGTTTGGGGAGATAGTAGGGAGTAGACCTGGGAGGAGGAGGGACACAGGAGACACTGTTTAATAGTCTTAGTATAATCACAGGATAAATAAAGTTGAGATAAAACAGCCTTCTTCTCATGCCTGCAAGCCATTGATTCAGCTAAAAAGGCAATTATCCAGGAAGAATATGAATATTGTCTATCACAGTGAGACAAAAAAAGTGCTGAATACTGCAATGATAGTGAGCAGTCCATAAAAGAAACTTGGGGTGGTTAAATGCCAGAGCCTGCCTGTCACATTTTATTATAAGTAGCTCAAATAACTTTACACAATCTCATCTGCTCAGAGCCAAACGTTATTTTTTATTGTAAGGCTAAGAGTAAGACATTTTCCATGGAAGTACCCATCAGTGGTAGTTGTCTCATGAACTCTTCCATTTAAGTAGCTCTATAGGGTTGTGAATACATGTACTGGGGAGGAAGAATCGCTGAGAATCTGCTATGTGTTGGACACTGGGTTTCTGCAGCACTCTTGTTTAAGTAGATACCATATTTTCATTTTTGCCCTGATGTGGAGCACGCTGCAGTGATTTGCTCAGGGCCACAGACTTAGGCACAGCATTTTAATCCAGGTGCTCAACGTGTCCCAGAAGTCACAGGTGAGGAGTCTGAACCCAGAAAGCAATAGATTTCCCGAGGATGGCAGAATCCGCAAGCTCGCTGGAATTTTAGTGGGGGCTTTATGACTCTGACAGCACCTTGGATCAATAACATGAAACAAATGTCTTTTGCTGCTTGTGGCTTTCCATGAAATATGCCTAAAGTGGCAATAACTCAAATAAATCTGGGAATGTAATTATGCCTTTTAACACACAGCAATGTGCAAAGCAGTGCTCATTAATGACTTATTGATAGCAAAAATCTTTTTGATGTGGGCCTGCATTTTGGCATGTTTGCAGAATAACTTGTGGTATCTTACAGAGTGCTTGGTACAAAAACACTGGCACCCTTAATGCACCATATACTGATAATGCAGGTGGGGGAGGGTCCCAATACACCATACACTGATAACGGAATTGGAGGGAAAGTCCTAAGGTTTAGAGCTCGAGCCTGCCCCATCCCAGGCTGGACAGTGGCCTCTCTGAGACAGCGCTGCCTTCAGCAATGCTGTGTATCACCATGTGCTGCACAGCTCTGACTGCATGTAAGAATCCTGCCTGTGACTTCACTGAGAGCAAAATTCAGGCCTAGCTTGTCAGGCCTTTGGCCACCATCTTTCACTAGGCAACAAATCACCACAAACTCAGAGGCTTAACACAGCCCCATTCATCAACCACAGTTTATCTGGGTCTGAAACCTGAGGATGTCTTAGCTGGTGCTTCTGCTTCAGAGTCCCTCAATTGGTCTCAATGGCGGGACTGGCTAGGGCTGGGGTCTCCTTGGAAAGCCCCTGGTGTGCCTACTTGTAGACGCAGCTCCTGAGCCCCTCAGTCCCTGCAGCAGTGGAAGGCTACTCCAGGTACTTCGCACAGGAGCCTACTCGTCAATGCCACATGCCTTCCTAAAGGAGGAGTCTGCTAGAAGCTGGAAGTCAGATTCTTGGGGTCTAATCACTGCAAGCAGCTCTCTCAGTCTTAAAGTAACTCTCCTAGCTATAGACTGAAAGTCCTCTGACCTTTCATTGCCCCATAAACAAACCCCAGCCCCTCCAACAGGAAATGATCCCTCCTGGCCTTCCTAACCGCAACTCAAAACTCTGCCTGCAGCTCACACACGCTTCCAGCTCCAACTTCTTTCCTGTTTCTAGAAACACTAACCCTTTTCTGCCTCAGGACCTTTGCATCTGTTCCTTCTGATGTTTGTGGGTACATTCCTCTCTGTACCACATCAAGGTTTGCCCTGAGTCATTACTGCTTGCTCCTCCTTCATGGACTGGCAATCCTGGAAACCAGATTTATTTGGGGTACTTTTTTGAGCTGGGTGGTCCTTAGGAATTGTTCCTAATCAAGGCAAAAAGCCTGGATAAACTGTTACCAGCTGACTTAGCCTTGGCAAGAGCACTGAGAAGGGGACAGAGCTCTGAAAAGTTGGGTAAGTGTATGGTTTGACACTGAACAAGGGATGTGTGGGTGGCAGCACTCTGGGTCTTGGCTGATTCACCCTGGCCCAGGCTTTACTCAGTGAGGACCCCACATCCTCATCATGTCTGATCATGAAACAGAGATGACAATGAAGGCTTCATTTACATGTTGCAAGAACAGAATTGGTCACAGGGCAGGACAGATACAATTCCAAAGCATTTTTGCAAGTCTAGACTTAAATGTCCACTGATGTTCTCACCATTTTTCTCCACACTGATTTCCCCAATGGCCTGAGCCACTCCCGGTGAATGTTCAACATTAGTTTACCAGACTTACTTACATTGGTAGGAACAACCCAGGCAACAATCTTTAAGTATGGAAGTGACATGAGAGTGACATAAAAGTGACAGAAGTCATCCCTGTGACCAACGCCTTCCAGGTTAACTGGCCTTCAACATACATTGCAAGATTTGGTCTTGAGCAGCTTTGAAAATGAAGCAACCAATGCCTTACACAGGGAGAATACTCAACTGACTATAACAAGGCTGGCCTTAAAATGCACCAAAATGATTAAACTGGCTTTCTTTAGAATAAATGGACAGGAAAGCCTATTAGCAATGTAACCATGAGATGTATTTTTAATGTCAATGATACATACCTACTGAAAAAGTCATTCCCATAGGAACCTATGTGAGTCCATCTCTAATTCAGATATTTTCTCCAAACTTAAAAGGAAATATCAAGAATAGTTCGGGATGCTATTATTTGAAAAAAATTGTTTAGATGTAGGCAACTTAGCGGAATAAACCTGAGTAAGTGTGTTAATGCCACCAGGAAAGCTCCCTTTCCTTTAGATGCGTCACTCCCTCAAGCATGAGCCCAGCAGGTGTGGAAGATAACTGACCCAGATCTTAAATTGAAGCACAGGATACAGGCACAATTAAAATCCAGTTGTCCTCGTTCTAACTGGGGCCTGAAGTTTTCAGACTGCAGCCCCAGCGAGCCGGGTCAGGGTCCTCTCCTGTTCCCTTCAAGGCCCCTTCTCCTAAAAGCAAATTGTCACCCTGAGTCATTAACCTTCAGCTGTCCACCTGCCTGGTCAGAAAAATCACCTGCTTGAGTTTCTAGAATATTCTTGATCGCTATCATTGCTTTTTAAAAAATATTAAACACTGAAAGCCTATAAGAATAAAGGATAATTAGTGAATACCCATTTGCCTCACCTTGGGCTCCTTACTTCACCTTAAAGAATCCAGCAGCAACATGCAAGAATGGTTCCAAAGAAACATACCATCAAATGAATAATTTTTTTACTGTTAGTCTTTCAAATACACTGCTATTGGGGTTGATACTGTATATGTGGCTAACGCAGCTGCCTGTGGTGCCAGTATCTCATTTGAGCTCAAGTTTGTGAACTGGTTGCTCCACTTTTGATCCAGCTCCCGGCTAATGGCCTGGGAAAGCAGAAAATAGTCTGATAACTTGGAGCTCTGCACCCATGTGGGTGGCTTTGTCCTGGCCTATCCCTGGATGTTGCAGCCATGTGTAGTGTGAACTAACAGATGGAAGATATTCTGTCTCTCTCTCTCTTTCTCTCTCTCTCTCTCTCTAACTTAGCCATTCAAATAAAAGGTAAACAAAAATGTAAAAATAAAATACATTGTCATAGTTGACATTTTTTTTTTGGTTACTGCTATGTCAGTCCCTACCACATGCTAAACTTGGGAAAAAGAACTAGGGAATATGGGCCCGGTGCGATAGCATAGTGGTTAAAGTCCTCGCCTTGAACGCACCGGGATCCCATACGGGTGCCGGTTCTAATCCTGGCGGCCCTGGTTCCCATCCAGCTCCCTGCTTGTGGCTTGGGAAAGCAGTTGAGGACAGCCCAAACCTTGGGACCCTGCACCCGCGTGGGAGAACCCGAAGAGTTTCTGGCTCCTGGCTTCGGAATGGCTCATCTCCAGCCATTGCGGTCACTTGGGGAGTGAACCATCAGACAGAAGATCTTCCTTTCTGTCTCTCCTCTCTGTATATCTGACTTTCCAATAAAAATAAATAATCTTTAAAAAACCTAGGGAATATGGATTCTATTTTGAGGTGTTTCCATCTTGAATAAATAAATACCAGAGCTGAACTTGAGATGGTCATTTATTTGACTTAGCATGCAAGTTTTCCTGTAATGGTAGCCACTTTTCATAGCTGTGAAAGTTAAGGCTCAGCAAGGTTTTAAAATGTGTCCCCAAGCATGTGGTCTACCTAGAAGAAGCACCTATGTATGTTTAGGTGCTTGGGTTGGGGGCAGAAACTTATTGTCAGACATGGAGCCTAGCAATACATCTAGGACACTGCCAAGAACTAGCAGTTGCTGAGAAGTCATGCTAGCATTGGACAAGAGGACCCTCTGTCTGGCCCACTCAGGGCAGGAGCTAGCCAGTGCCCTGGGGTTATACGCTTTCAAGATTCCAGGACAGAGACCCTGGTAATGTTCAGCTTCCTGTAAAAGTCAAGTCATAAACATTGGTTTCATTTCTGCACTTGGACCTTGCCGCTCTATCTAGCTCTCAGCTCTGAGGGCTTAAACTCTAATGTAATGCTGCAGTGTTGCCGGGAACAGGTGAAATGATCCTCTTAGCCAAGTTCCAGGCACGTTTGTGTGCAGAGTGCATGCCTACCAGGAAGCCCACCACATTGTGTTCCTGACAGTCTGCCCTGGCTCTGCTCCTACCTCAAGGACAGCTGCTTGAGCAGAGGCCCTCACAAGGTCACCATTTTAGTATCTACCCATTGGGATGGCATGAGATCGGAAATGAAGGCAACCATGGTGCAAATGATCTCTTTATTCTGTGCAGATCAAAAATTTTGCCTTTGTGCCAATACCACAAACATGGTATGAAACAATTGTGAAATATTAAAATCCTACGGCAGAGTCCCCTCAAGCTCAGAACTGTCTTTGTGCTAACTCTTCCTTCCTCCTCTGCACTCCTCCTTGTCTGGCTTCCTGTTTGGGGTATAAACTGTTGGACTGCTCCCCTGATATCCTTCATGTGATAGGCAAGACCCAGCTTCCTCCTGCTCTCTCTCCACTTACGCGGCAGATGGCACAGACCCCTCTATCTGTGAAGAGGAAGTGGGTGTCCCTACACTTTATCTAATTAAACATCTTTATTTAATTAAGCAAGTGCTTACCAAAGATGAGTTCTCATTTCAAACCTTTTGATAAAAAGTGCACAGTTCCCTGATGGCCTGCGTCAGTATGAGGGATCCAAGGAACGAGGCTCTTGTTGCAGCTTGAGCAAGAATTGTCTTCCCTATACTGTTTTATGCATAGCAGATGTGGTCCAGGGCAATGCCATCATCTTACATAATGCCTATAAATAAGTCCTCGTTCGTTTGTTATGGCACTTGTTACTATTCCTTTCATTCAGTGCATCTCCCCAGTACGGTGAGTGACATTCTGCTTGCCAACAGAAGCAAGAAAGGCATCTTGTGCACTGGAATGTTCACTCTTGCTATCACATGGAATCAACACAATGGTTGCATGAAGACAGAAATAGTCTCATTTTCAAATCTGAAAGCCTGAAGGTCAAAGTTGTTAAACTGTTTTCCCAGGGGTCCAGTCAAAGGCTATGACAGATCTGGCTGTCCCTGAGGGTCACGGTAGGCCCTACGCACTGCACAGCTGCCTTTAGAGAGCAGCACTAGGTTGCACTTTGGTTCTTGCTCACACTTGTAATGAACTGCCTAAGTGAAGGCCTCAGTCAAAGAAATGCCAAGATCTCTGCAGTTTCAAGGATGGCAGTCCTGAAGGACAGGTGACTTTCGTCCCATCCTCACCAGCCTCTTTAGGATCCTGAGATGAGTGGTTCAAAGGTCTTCCCTGGAAAAGGTGACCACATTGATACCCAGTTCTGGGTTAGCCGTGTGTCCTGTAGGTGGTGCACGCCTAGGCCTGAGCAACCTGTGGGCAGTGGCTGTGTCTTTTCTGCCCTCTTAAATCCTAAGTGTGGCTGGGCTGTGGCCTTCTCAGGGTCACTAACTTTTGAAAATAGCTGGAGCAGCAGAGGCCAGTCCTCCTGCGAGAGTTTCCAATGTTTTTTTCTTAGAAGGGAGCATATCCACTTCCTAATTAATTATCTCCATTAGCTAAGCCTAATTACTTTGTGTCCACCTCTATGAACACAACCTTACTCCTCAGGGACTTCCTATTTGAATTTCAAGGGGGGCAAATATTGCCAGAAGCAAGTGTTATGCATTTGCAGAATATAGATACTTCACTCTTTCTTTACTTAATCATTCCTAGACTAAAATTAACTTCCACATTTAGATGCAGACACCACTTACTTAAGAGAAAGTTCATGTACAGTGGGATATTTCTCCTATTTACCAGCCCAGTCCTGATCCAGTCCTCCAACTTTATCTAATTAAACATTAGGAGCCTCCCCTCCTCTCCTGACACTAATCTCCAGTATTTCCAGAGGAAGTGGGTTCTACATCATTCTGCAAATGAAGTCAGAAACCTTGATAAATGCAGCTTTCAGGGCCCCACACTAGACCCACTGACTCAGAATACCTGGGTGTGAGGCCTGGGACTCTTCATTTCAGCACTCTCCCTAAGGAATTCTGTTTACACTGATGTCTAAGAATCAAGGACAATTATTTGCCTGATGGATGAAACAGCCTTATCACTGGGAACAGCAGAGACAAAATGAACACAAGCCAGTCTCTTCTCATACATATTTTAACAATAAGAATTCAATACACGTTACCTATTATTACTTTATGGCTGTTATAAATCCTGAAACAAGGGCTTGCAAGCAGTGGCTGATTTGGGAAGTGAAGGAAGAGCCAGGATGGAAGATCAGAGGGCAGGCACTGAGGCTGTAGCTAAGTCTGGTAGATATTGTGAGCCACTGGAGTTCAAGGCCACTGGGGCCTTTGGGAGCTGAAGGGCAGCACCCATCTCCCCCACCCCCATGTGCAGGCAGGGAAGCCCTGAGTGCATACCCACTCCTGCTGGTTCCCTGCTGAGTGCAGCCCTTGGAATTGGTCCTCCTCCAGCATCGCCAAACGTGGACTGTGCAGGGTTGTGGGAGCCACAGGACCCTCAGGCAGACAAGCATGGGCAGCACTCTCTCTGGGGGCCTGAGCACATCCGGAGGTCCAAGAGTATCTGCTGCTGCCTTTCTCACCAAATCTCCACATGCATTTGGGGACCCCGATGAGGCAGTGAATAAAGGACAAACATGATCATGTGAGAAAGAAGTTCCTTTTCATTTGTTTGCTTTTCTACTTGATGGTGATTTTTTTTAAAAAAAAAAAGTTTAATATAAAACTTACCACTAGTACCCTCTAGGTCCACATACAGTGACCTCTATCTCTACTCCAGCACCGACGACCAACACTTTCCTTCCTATTTCAGTGGGCTGCCTCTCTTGAACACTGCACATCAACAGAATCACACAGCATATGGTCTCCTGTATCTGCTTTTTACTGAGTGTAATATGAGGGGTCTTCAAGAAGTTCATAGTGTAGAGTATGAGAAACAATGCAGCCTTTCCGGCGGTGACGACCTCCCCACGCGAACATGCCTCTCGCCAAGGATCTCCTGCATCCCTCTCCAGGGGGGAAGAGGAAACACAAGCAGAAACACCTGGTGCAGAGCCCCAATTCCTACTTCATGGATGTCAAGTGCCCAGGATGCTACAAAATCACCACGGTTTTTAGCCACACAGAGACGGTCGTTTTGTGTGTCGGCTGCTCCACTGTCCTCTGCCAGCCCACAGGAGGCAAAGCGAGGCTTACAGAGGATGTTCCTTCTGAAGGAAGCAGCAATACGGGTCCTGAATCAAGATGAATGGGAGACCTTCCAAGAAACATTTTGGATAAAAAAAAACAATGCATGGTTTTCCAACATGTTTGCACCAAGACACAGTGCAAGAATTTCTCGAAGATCTTTCATATTTCTGAGGCCCATCCCTCCGCGGCCCTCAACTGGACAGTTCCCCTCACTGGTCAGATAATTTTCTGACATCACGCAGAGGGCCACTTTGCAGCTAGCAGTGCAGCTGGATCCTATCCACAGTCTGTGGACTCACCCCTCTTTCCCCTCATCCCACCTTGTGCTCTAAGACCTTGGCCTACAGGGCTGCCTTCTCCTCTAGCTCTTACCTGGCTTCCTACAGGATTTGGCCATGCAAGATGCTGGCAGGATATGAGACAGTGGCTCAAGAGGTGTGGGCATTGTTGTCCTCCTATAAAACAGCATCCCTGGTGGGAGCCACTGATCCTGGGCTGCATTCCTCTCTTAGAGCTTCTTTCTCCTGGCTGTCATTGTGGGCTCCTTTCTCATCCTTCCAGGCCTCGAGAAGTCACAGCTTCTTGCTGCTGACAGGTCCCAAGCTCAGCACTATCCTTCATTTGCTAGCCCCAAAGAGTCCCACATCCTTGCCAAAAAAGTCTCTTACACATCGCATTCTACTAATCTGCGTCTCTCTCTCCTACTGATCGACACAATGATGATGGATAACGGAGCAACCTATGGGTGTCTTACTCCTCCACTGAGGCATGTTTTGTTGTGCATATTTGTGACTTTGTGACTGAGAAACATTCTCTGCCTATCTTGTGTCACCCCCATTTCCCAGACAATGAGAGCAACTGCCCAGAAGCAGCAGGATAAGGGTCAATGAACCTGGATTCTGGAACCATACTTCCCAGGTTCACATCTCAGTTCTGCACCTTCTGGCATGATGATGTCACCTCTGCAAGCCTTACAGTCATGGCATGCACAAAGTGAATTATGGTAGCTAGACAGGCTATGAGTAATAGACAATACACAGAAAGCTCTTAGAACAGGGCCACACATCAGAAGTGCCCAGTAAATGCCAACTATTGTGTGAGCTTGCCTCGCACTCCCCTCTTTTGATCTTCATGAGCTCTGATCTTGCTCCTGATTCTAAGTGAGTGACAGCCAGCGCTACAGATACCAGCTTCACCTCTTCTTTACCAACTAAGGGAGAAAGGAACGCGCACGCCAGAAACTTCCCCACACTCCCTGCACCTGCTGTGCCAGACTCCCAGGAATTCCCAGGAACCACGTGGCCTTCCTCTCTCCTCTCTTCTTCACCATGCAGGTGGACTGTCTAGGCTAACAGCATATTTCATTTAGTGGTTCATTTGTAAAACAGTTCTAAAATCTTTTCAAGCAATATATTTCCAGTTATGCGGGAAACATGAACACAGTTTTATCAATAAAGATCCAAAAAGTAACATAATCTTTGGATGTCCCATTTTTCTGATGGTGGGTCCACAACCAAGACAGATGGCATAACATACTTAAATCCACATGGTGAAGTGGCACAGGCAAAATTTAAAACCAGTGCGAGATCCCTTGTTTGTAGTATTACGCTGACGACATGCACAGAACTGTCTCTGCCTCAGTCACCACCCTCTGGCCTTTGCCCAGCTTCGATTTCCTACTCCTTTGCTAATGTCTGAGCTTTCCAGGTTCACCAGCCCATTCTAGCAAAGTGCAGATCTTCAGAAATAACATGAAGGTCCATATCTAAATCAGGACACTGTGCTGAACACTTCTAGCTCCCTGCTTTCCCAGCCAAGGCTGTGGCCACCAGCTTCACCTGGCCTCAGCAATGCCTCTCACTGCTACCTGGACTTTCATAGACACCTTCACATGGAATATCCCAGGAAACTCACACACTGGGTAACACAAAGAGACCACATCCTTTGACCAAGCTGTGATAATGGGGTGCAGATCTTCTATGGCTTCTCTTTGGAGGGTCTTAGAAGGTATGTGCCTCAGTTTCCCACTGTGGTGATTATTCCGAGTCTGCCTCCTCACCTGGACTGTCCCCTCCCCCACCCTGCTTCACAGAATCCCAATCCTTCAGGCTAAGCTTTGCTTTCAGGTTTGGTGGGGGGGGGGGGGATTGGAGGCTGAGTCAGAGTTGATAAAAGAGGTTTTTCAGTTTCATAAACATTTTGTTGTGAAAAATGGGCTCTCCCTGACTTAGAGATGAATTTCCTGCTGTCTGAGGAATAAAGAGGCCCAGATCTTTAAGGAGATGACTGAACCTGCTGCCTCCTCATGTTTGTGCTCTCTCCAAGGGAGACCAGGCCACCTGTTCTGAACAGGAGCAGGCACACACTCTTGGCCTCACCAAGACATTGAAATCTCTCTCAGAAAACTCACACGGTTATGCCCTTATATGCACTCACACATGCTTCTTGCATCTATCTCATTGTCAGAAAAATGATGTTTCATTCAAGCAGACTTTTAACTACCTAGGGCCAGCCAGAATTATGTAGAAACACAAAAAGAAATATAACTTGGTCCTTGCTCATAAACAATAAATATTCTTGGTTGAGAGCAGACAAGAAATAGCAAATTCTTATATCTTGCAAATAATGTGGTGAAAATCAAGCTTTCAGTTTCTTCATTCCATAAGTTTGCATTTTAAATCAATATTAGTAAAGATAATATTGAAGTGTATCCCACTTAAATGTGAAAATTTATACTGATGTGAAAATGTATTCTAAATCATTGGCTTGTCTATTCATCCACTCATCCATGTACCCATCCATCCAGTATCACAGAAGTTTCTAGAGCTAGGAAGCTTTCAAAGGGACTTAGGGAGGCCAATGAAAAGGACAAAGATGACAAAAGAATTAGATTCCTTCAAGACTTCCATGCAATGTTGCTTACTATTCTGGTCATGACTTATTAAAATTATGCTAAATTTGTGACTACAGATTTCCTGAATCCTATTTGCAGCCACTCTTCCAACAGGGATCAAGAAGACATCAATCATCCAACAGTGGTAAATTTAAGAGAGTAAGGTCAGAAGGCAGGCTCACTCAGATTAGTTTGACTGGGCACTTCAAAGAAGGTTTAACCAGGATTAATAATAACCATCAAGACAGTGTGAAAAGAGGAGGAAATGCTCTTTTCCAATCTTGGTGTCTAGTTCCTACCCTCAAAACGTTCTTTTTGTATGGAAAAAAATCAGATTATCCAACTGAAAAGAGTTATTTATATTAGAATTGAGTATGATCAGGGCCCAGTGGGAGTTTCCAGCAAACTCCCCAGGGAGGCCAGTTCCTGGTCAAGGAGGGAAGAGCCACTCCGCTGCGTGTGGCCACTCTGGTCTCCTGAGGTCATGGTCTAGGATAGGGACACTTCTGTGCATGGAGAGCAATACCTTTTCTCTTTTTGCTTTTGAACTCAGTGCTTTCTCCAATCTTTGCTTTTTAGACTGGGTGTTTGTAGTCAAAGCAACGGCCCCAAAGGTCCCTGGATGGCAGAATACTTCTTTTTCAACCAACTACAGCTGCACCTCTGGACAAAGAGCAGGACAGTATATGGGATGCTCCTTCATTGACCTTGCCAGAAACAGGATGGTCAAACCAGTGAGTTTGGTGACCTTTTGCACCAGAAAATAGTTTTGCGTTGGGCCCGGTACAATAGCCTAGCAGCTCAAGTCCTCGCCTTGCACATGCCAGGATCCCATATGGGCGCCTGTTCTAATCCTGGTGGCCCTACTACCCATCTGGCTCCTGCTTGTGGCCTGGGAAAGCAGTGGAGGACAGCCGAAAGTCTTGGGACCCTGCACCAGCATGGAAGACCTGGAAGAGGCTTTGGATTGGCTCCTGGCTTCGGATTGGCTCAGCTCCAGTCGCTGTCCCCACTTGGGGGTGAACCATTGGATGGAGGATTTTCTTTCTCCTCTTCTCTGCAGCTGCCTTTCCAATAAAAATAAATAAATCTTTTTTAAAAAAATAGTTTTGCATAAACTTTCTAAAGAACCTAAAACAGCATCTTTACTGAAAGAATTCTAATGAAGTAAAGGAGATTCTACAGCTTTGAGATCTGGGGGTGAAAAAGTCAAATTCTCCTCCTGCTGGACAAGGAGGGGTGGGTCATCTTCAATCATTGGCAAGCTCACCAGGTGGGAAAAAGCTGTACCTTTCCTATGTGTGACATCTCCAATTTCTTCCTTCCATTAATCTGACATCCCATTGACAGACTAGAGCTTTTCTCCCTGTTCCCATTGCTCTGCTTCAAGGGTATAGCCATGGAGTATATACAGATAATGAAGAGGCCTCAGGAATTTACAAAGAAATAATCTCAGCTTCTGTTCACACTGGAATGGAGAAAGCAATGCCATAACGGAGAATGTCAGGCAAACTGTGGGACAAAATTATCTCCCTGTAATTCACTGTAGTGGGGCTTTCACACTTTTTTTTCAATACAGCTTAGAGGCTTGGCACTTTTAAGTTATACAACTGTTAAGACAACTAAAGTGATATTCATTCCCGAACTATGTTGAGAATGCTTGAATCCTATTACGATCAGAATAAAAATAAAGGTATCCAGCAGCACTCCACATGCCAGTCTTCAAGGCTCTGAGGCACTCTTTCTTCTGACACCTGATTGACAGAGTATGCCTTTTTATATGCATCAAATTAATAGATTATGACTTCTTAAAGCCAGAAACTATGCAATTATTGCCACTTTTCTACCTCTAAAGAGATAACTTATTCTTTGTCATGTATTTGTGTCTCACAAGGCCGCCCCCATCACGCCAACACAGATCATAATTATAAATAATTCTGTTCCCCCATCTCTCTTCCCAGGATACTCCAGCCTTGAACATCTACAAAATCATTCACTTTGAAAAAGTGCTAGCACAAGAGATGGTTGACATGTCTCATATTTCTCAATAATGTTTCCTAAATTTAAACATTCACCACTGATGTAATCCCTGGTGAGATCTCACTTCCAGCTGGATGTGCCTGGGAGTAGAATTAGGAACACAAAAAGCAAGGTATTTTAAGTCTAGGTACTTGGCCCCATGGCAGTTAAGGAGGGAATTCTGTTTGACACAGTGACAACAGATGGAGAAGAAAATTGTCCTAACAATCTGAAGAATTGCTAACACTTGCCATGTCCTGTCATTCACTTCAACCTCTTGTGCATTTCAAGCGCCATATATCGAAGATGAAACCAAGTGATCAAATTACAATATTAGCTGTTAGGTGCAATCTGGAGTCAGGCTTGAGGAAAGAGATCTTTATAAAGACAATTTAGAAAGGGTTGAAATCAAAGCTGTCAGCTCTGCTGCTTAAGATGGCAACTTCCCAGGCTGATGGAACAGGACAGAAGGCCAGTGAGGAAAGCAGAGTCCACTGAGGTGGGGTGGGGCTTCCTGGGAACTCAGCTCCTGTTACAAGGGTGGCCTCTAGGTTATAATGATCACAGGGCTTATATAACATATGGAATATTACTCAGCCATAAAAGTGAATGAAAGCCCGCCTTTTGCAACAAAATAGATGCAACTGGAAATCAATAACAGACAAATAAATGTTTTCTTTGATATGTAGCAGTTAATATAGAATACAAAAAATGTGCAGGAACAAAACATATTATGATTGTCATTTGGGGCCCTTGTCTATACTACTATGGGACAATGTGGTCTTCCTACTTCTTCTCTGTTGAATATGATCGGCGGTGAATTAAGTCTGTGGTTCTGGGAAGCCTCCCTCATGCACTCTTACTCCTGCCTCCAACACACCCCATGTTTACCTAGGTTAGAGTCAATTTGTCATTATAGAGTGAAGGACAGTTTCTCAGACCTGATAAAATCCTTTGATATGGCGGTGCCATCTCCCCTTTGTACCTGCCTTCTCCGGCCAATGTTAAGGTTGACCAGGGCAGGCACCAAGGTTACCTTGTTCATGATAGAAAGTCCAGGGCCCTGCAGGGTACGTAGGTTACAGACAATAATCAATCAGCGTGTGCTCTACCTGAAAATGTTCATTCTCAAGATCTCTCCCTGAAGATAATCTCTTCTGTGTCTAAGTTCCTGGAGAGAACTGTTTGATTTTCTCAGTTCCTCGTGAACATGAACCTCAGTGAGTATGCGTTTGAGTGACAGAATGGTTGAATGAATGACAAAAATTAAATAAATAAATTTACAACTTTAAGAAAAAAAACAGGAAGTGGAAATGAATCAATCACCTACATATCGAATTCCTACTTGGGGCTAGAGGTTTTATGGGTCACTGAGCAGGGATACAAGAAGGTAAAATGTGGGAAAGATTTGTTTTCCTTTACATGAAATGTGAGATTCCCACAAGCCAAGAAAGTCACAAGGAATTCTATTTAAAATAGAAAAATCAATGATGTCAGGTGATTCTTTTGAAAGAATATTCCTAAGGAGGACGAATTCAAGACTTCCAAGAGGCATCCATTAAGGAAGATGGTGGGGAAATGGTAGAAGTTGGTGACTCACTGCTGAGAGGTGGGTTAGAAAGCAGGGGTAATTACAGTGTCAGGTCTCTGCGACCCATGTGGGAGATCCAGAAGGAATTCCTAGTGCCTGGCTTCAGGCTGACCAAGCCCTGGCTTTTGTGGGCACTTGGGGAATGAATCCATGGATAGAAGATCAGTCTGTGTCTCTGTCTTTTCCTATCTATTTCTTTCTTTTTAAATAGATGATAAATTTTGTTGAAAGACGCTCCAAACTCATATAGTTAAAAAGTTGTTGAGCTGGAATTTGAACACAGATCTACCCAATTTCAAAATCTGAGATGTTAACTTCAGCATTGAAAAGCAAGAGAGGGTGTGAAAGAGAAGCTAGGAATGACCTCAGGGAGCCCAGACTCTTTCCTACATAGATGGTGGTAGTGAGGGCCACATGCAGAAAGACCTCCTCAGAGAGTTCCAGGCAGACACTGCCTGCAAGGACTGGAAAAAGACCTCCTCAGAGAGTTCCAGGCAGACACTACCTGCAAGGACTGGAAAAAGACCTCCTCAGAGAGTTCCAGGGCAGACACTGCCTGCAAGGACTGGAAAAAGACCTTCTCAGAGAGTTCCAGGGCAGACACTACCTGCAAGGACTGGAAAAAGACCTCCTCAGAGAGTTCCAGGGCAGACACTGCCTGCAAGGACTGGACCTTTTTCCAGGAAATGACTTGCTCCTCTCTTTGTTCTTGGAGACATGACTTCATAATATATCTCTTTTTACATAAACCAGTAGGGCACAAATAGCAAAAAAACAAAACAAAAACAAAAACAAAAAACACTTTACTAACAGCCACAACAGATATGACTCAAATCTCTAGAATCTGAAAAACTTACATATCCGATGAAGACTTCAGTTGGCATCACAAAGATGAGTGCTTTTATCAGTCTGCTATTTCAGTCACACACATTTGTGTCTTTTTTTTTAAAGATTTATTTATTTTTATTACAAAGTCAGATATACAGAGAGGAGGAAAGACAGAGAGGAAGATCTTCCATCTGATGTTTCACTCCCCAAGTGAGCCGGTGCTGTGCCAATCCTGAGCCAGGAGCCAGGAACTTCCTCCAGGTCTCCCATGACTGCTTTCCCAGGCCACAAGCAAGGAGCTGGATGGGAAGTGGAGCTGCCAGGATTAGAACCGGAGCCCATATGGGATCCCGGCGTGTTCAAGGTGAGGACTTTAGTTGCTAGGCCACGCCGTCAGGCCCACACCTTTGTGTCTTAAGATGATACGATTTAGTTTGTTTTAAAGGCTTTTGCTTTGCTATGAGGTGTACAGATATAATTATTTTCCTGAACATTTGATTTTTGTAGTTTTGATTAAAGATTTTGAAAGTTATGTTTAAAAACTTTAGGTTTTGCCTTGGGAATATTAGGGGGGAAAAACAAGCTTGTTGATTGGCTCATGTGACCAAGGTACTGCACTGCCACCTGGTGACAAAATGTACACTACCATACAGCCATAAAAAGCAATCTCTCCCATCATCAAACAAGACTACCCCACCCCCTAGAACACACACAAATCTTTCTGGGTTCCCTTTTGTTATCTGTATCATCGGTGACTCCGTTGAATCCTTTCGCCCTATATAGGGATAATTTATTAAACTGGTAAAAGAACTAGCTTTGCTGTTGGGCTGACTTGGGTTGAGCTTTCAGCAGAGCTAATCTCTGGTTATGACTTTTGCCCATGCTTAAACACCTAAGAGAAGCAGAGGTGAAGATTTAGTAAGACAATCTATGAGAGTGCCTGGCATGGGGTCTGGCACATGGTAAAACAAGGAGTGACATCCACCAGGACATTGCTGATGCAGTCCTGAGGACTGCTGTCACGAGGACAGACAGTGAGAAGCAAACACACCCCAGTGACACGTTGCTTTCAGAAGGATGAACACTGGCAGCCATGGGAAAAATGCTTTGTTTATACCTCAGGTATTCAACAGCTGTTCCTACATATTAGGACCAGATGCTCTGAAATGATATGCAACATTATGCTCACTTCCAACTTCTACTGAACTGCCCAGTGATGAAAAATGACTACTAGGGGAGATGATTTATTAAAGGGAAATCGATAAAGGTACCTTCAGGTTTCGTACCTAGCTACCACCAATTACATGTCAGTCCATGCACTGTGAATGATGCAAATGTCTGGCCCATTCTGAAACTCGGTCTATCCCCTGAGCACAGCTCCATCCACCCCCTACTAGACAGCCTGTGTGCACCTTCCCTGCGGTACCTGCTGCAGCAGACCTAAGCACCATGGTTCCATGACCCGTGTCTCGGACTTCCCTACAGATGTGAACTCTTCTCATCAATCCTGGAGTTACTGCGGCTTCTGATTTTGTTTCAAGTGACTTTTTTTTTGTCTTATGCTCTTTTTTTGCACTTTTTTTTACATTTTATTATTATTGCTATCATTTTATGATACAGTTCCATATTCCCTTATGCCCTCCCCAATTCCCTCTCCCCCACCTAGTTCCTCTATATCATTACTAACATATAGTTCTTCATACTCAGTCATATGTCCATCACTGCGGGCATGGACAATGGCAGAGAGTCCAGAATCCTATTGTCAAGATATGGTAAACAGTTTCGTTGTAAGTCCACCTTTGTCTGGAAATAGAGATGCATACCACACTGCATCCTCACATCTGGATGTTAGTCTCCATTTCACAGCTACTGTACATCCCCTTAAATGAAGTCATGATACAAAATCAACAATAGAAAGAAAAATAGAAATTTACAATGCCATGAAGTTAAATGACATGTTACTAGATATGACAGTCTCCATTACACAACTACTGTGTTTTCTTTTTTTTCACACACACAAAAAAGAGATAGCTGGCAGGTAATCCAATAGGAAAGATAGAAGAAAAGGACAAAAAATGCTTTCAGTCATACAGTCTTCAGATAGGGCAATAGCAATACTTGGTGTGCTTCTCCTACACGAACCTTCATATTACTTCCTGATTCCCCAAGATGACTTAAGAATGTCCTGAGATGGGAAAGTATCTGCCATTCAGCATGAGGTCAAATAATTGGTGGCAGCTGGAGAACCTCTGCTTTTTCTTAGACCTTCCCAATGAATTTCCAGGCACAGAGTGGGCAGGGTCTTAGGAGACCCACCAACTCACTGACTGACTCAGAAACCCAGGGAAAAAAGCCTCAAAGCTTGCGACAAACAGCTGTCCCCAACAGCGGCTTCCTTCCCATCTGTACCTTCTCATTACTTTACTGTAAGTTAAGAATAAAGACTGCAAAATTGCTTCTCTTTATATTTTAAAGGGAAAAATGTATAAATCACAAAAAATTCCCCATACTGAGAAAATAGAATACATTTTCCACTAGTGGATCCAGAAAAACTTCTTAGCACATAAGCTGTTGTGTGGAGATGCATTTTTCAATATCCTAACTGGGGTTCAGGTCATTCGTCTTGGCAAGCCAACCAAACCAGCAAGGGTCTATCTCACCAGAGAGAATGATAATCGGGGAGCAAATGATTCAGTCCAATTATATATGCTTAATTGATCTACATTCCAGAGGGCACAGCTGTATGGAAAAGGTTTGCCAACTAATCACAAAAGAAGAAACAGCATCTTAATTGGGTGGCTTTACATTGGGTGATATTACAATTAGTTACAATGTCTAATAAGTTATCTATAATGCTTTTAATGAGAAGCATTTAAGTCCTTCTGGAATTTTTCCAGTCAAATTAATTCTCAGGACTGGAGACAGTATTACAAGTAATGGTATCAGAATTACAATTAAGTCTGTACTAGTCTGTGTCACTTGAAAATAAAAGGCTCAATGGGTAGGTCCTAAAAGACCCATTATTTTCTCTGCAGATTTTATTGACGTGGTAGGGGCTGAGATATATGGTGCTGATGTCCATTCCCCCATGAGTTTCAAAGAGCAATTTGATTTTCTGAGTTGGAAATGCCAGGACAAGGCAAGGTAGCATATGTCTACAACGACTGCCCTTAGATCTTGGACTTAGTCTGATGTAGATTTTCCACCACCACGTCCAGTGATGCCCCAAAGGTGACCATAGAGGAATGGGATCCCTAAGAAAGTCTAAGGTCTGCAGTGGGTTCCACACCACATCTTTGTGTAACATTAGTCACACCTGAGCCAGCAGAACTCAGAAAAGCTATGTGGTAGCTTCACTTTCTAGGGTATCTATGACTGTGGGTCAAGATGATTCAGCCACATATGGAAGGCAGTGAAGGCAACAACAAAAGCAGTCAGCAGGGCCACACTGTCCTTGGGGTGTTGTGGGCAAACCCCTAGAGTGGTTACAGATCCGGAAAGATTCTCCACTGCGGACAGGAGGAGACTTGTACAGAAACTTTGGAACCTGTAAAAGGCTCAAAGAGGTACATGTCTGACGTTAAAGGGGGCTCACAGCCTCCTTATGACCTTGGTCATGTCTTTGCTTTTTCTGTTCTGTCTGTGACACTGGCTTAGGCCATGGCACAGTGCAGGTCATTCCAAGAGACCCAAACAGCTGACAATCCCTAAGTCATGAGTATACACATCTTTGTGTGCACTAGAACCACTTGAATCTTCATTTTTCAGTTCATCCCTGTATTACTGAAACACACAGGCCAGATTTTAGCATGAGGCCAAAGGCCTCCAACTGCATCCTTGAGGTAGGAGCTGCTCCCTCTACAAGTGTCCTTCCAAATACGTTTCTCTGTGTTTTGCCCCTTAAGGAAAAAAAAAAACAAGAACGTCCACTAGATCCCAAAATAGATTTTTCAGGTTTCCTTATGGCCTCTCGCCTACCAGCAGGCCTGATACATCTCCAAAGCTTGCCCAGGCTGGATAGCATCACTGCTTCTGTGATCAGGGCTTGTGGGACACAGAGAACAACTCAAGTGTTAGGTACCAATGTCCAGTACAGCAATTAAACCTGCAGGATACCAGCCCGTGGTTTGCGTGTAGCCTACCTCAGGTCTCCGTAAACTCACTGAGCAACCCCATATCCCTGTCGAAGAGGAGCCACTCTGCCATCTGCTTGGTATTCCCGATGAACTGTAAGGACTAACAGAGCCCTGTAATGGTACAGCGGTAGACAGAGCAACAATCAAGCAGAGACAAGAACCCATGTTAATATTAGGTCAGCCAGACAAATACAAGTGCTTCCCAAAAATGGTATTAGACTCTAACTTATCTCATTTCCAGACAGCTTTGAAAATGGAACATAAAAAGATGGAAAAGTTTCACTAACAGCTGTCATGAATGTCTGCATGGCATGGCAAAGAGACACAACATCCCAGGCATGTAGTAGGCAGCAGTGACCTGCTGGGGCTCAGAGGGGCTGGACTCCTAGGCCTGACTTTGGTCTCTCAAATGAGCTCTTCGCAATGTCAGGCCAGGCAGTGGCAGCACCCAGATGTTTCCTGTCCCATTAGCTTCCCTGCAGACAAAGGAGGACTGCCTTTCAGGCTCCTGAGAAGGGGCCCATGCACATATGCACTGCCAAAAGATGCAAGACACCTCTTGGGCAAACATTTGACCAATAGTCGCTGGAAATGATCATATAAATCACCCCTCTCCTGCACACCAGAGGTGGCGACTACAAAACTTTCAATCAATTTCACATGGAGCAGCCAGCTCCATTGCCGCTGGCACACAGCTCACCTTCTTGGCCTGCTTCTCTTCCCTTCTCTTTACTCCCTCTCCTGGAAATTGTCTTCCTTCATATAGTAGATTGCATAAGCCCTCTGCTTCATGTGTACTAGCTAAGGCACTGAACAAAGGCCTCCTACATTCCACATGCTTACTCTTGCATTTGGGCTCCATCTGCTAGCATATAAAGCAATCTGACTATGCTGGCATAAGATTGCATCTAAAGACAAAAGCCAACATCCTTCCCTCTCAGAAGGAACAGCTGCATCCTTCAGTTATTTGGAGAGAATCACTGGAATGTTACATGTTGGCCCAGGGACAGAAGGGGATACACATTTCAGAAAGGTGCCTCGGATCCATTGTTGAGCTCTGCTCAGCAGCAAGAATGACACAATATATTCCACCTCCTTGGTCTGCTGGAACCATCACTCGTCTTGACTAGCATCCTGACTCTTAAAGATGTGGAACAGCATCACCTGGGTGGTAGGACAGCAGTTGGCTCTGGAGTTAAAGGACCTGTTTTGAGCCCTAGCCTCACTGGCTTCCAGCTGTGTGATCTTGGACACATGATGTAACTTCTATGAGCCATAAAGTTCTCATCTGTAAAATGGGTACTCATCTTTGTGTGCATGACAAAAAATGTAAGGGAACTCTAATACCTCTCTTGCCATAGTGACTAGGTTACAGTAAATAGCCAAAAAAAAAAAAAAAATACCGTAGCTGCTATTGCTGTTGTTACTGCTGTGAAATGAGTCCAGTTCTGTCACAACCCACTGCCTGTTCCTCACAGAGTGGGAACTTAGCTCTAAGTACCCACCAGACCCTTACATGTGACTCTTCTGGCAAAAGGAATACAGGTAGCATATGGTGACAGAATCACCTGCGAGAAGGGCCAGTGAGGACCTCTGCTATTGTGATCTGGGTGCCGTGCCTCCTTACTGAGGCAGCTCCTTCACTTTGTGTGACAACAGTATTGTCCAGGGCATAGCTGTACAACAAATGCCAAGCCATCCGTTCCCTTCAACTGTGGGGCTGATGATGGGAGCTTTAACAGATGAGAAAACACCACAGACAAACACATCCCACTTATCGGAACAGGTTCTTGGGGTTTTGGTCAAAACAGCTGTGAGGTGGATGCTGGCAGATCAAAATGTTGTGACTCTGGACCAGTGTCTATGATCTTAAGTATCAGTGTCTACACTTCTCATTTAAGCTCTGGGAGGATTCAACACCAGACATTCACTGTTCACAGTCATCCTCTGAAGTTACAGTAAGTACCAAGTTTGCAAACACTGAAACAGGGATCCTTAGAGGAAACACAGGAGCAGGTTCGTGTGAGTCTCTGGCTGCCTTTCTGCACTCTGCCTCCCCGCATGCGTGCTTCTGCTTAGTAACACCGAATGCAGTGCACCCTGCTGACTTACCAACCCCGACCACACAGCACCGCAGCTCGGGCCCTGCCTTTTCTCCAGCAGGTGCACTGCAGCTTTCCTCTACTTAGGGACACTAGACAGCACTCAGGGCCATTTTAAGCAGCAAATTGACAACAAAAAGCATGAAGATGACAAAAATGCAGCACTCAAAGACCGGTGAAAACAACTCTTGTCTACAGTACGAGGATGGCAGCAAGAACCCAGAGTATCAGGTTGCTTGTCTGCAACTGCGAACTCGCACAGCAGGTAAGTTCTATTTTTTTGTTTTGTTTGGTTTTTTCACATTTTCTAGGTCTGCAAATGACTAGGTGCTGAGAGTGCTGATTTCTGTTTATAAACTTATCAGCAGGTAGGGTAACCACAGATACAAAACACGCATGTAACGACAACACACAATATACATACATGCACATGTATTCATACACACACATTACATATGCACATATGTTAATGTGGTGTGTGTAGTATACAAACTCAAAAAACATGGGTCAAAATCTGTCACTAGGTAGACAGATTCATGTACCAGACAAGCAGAGAGACACTGCAAAAGGAGTCAATAGGTAGGAGATTAATCAGATTTTTCTCTTTGTGGAAAAAATAATAATAAACCTGAAATATCCTATTGAGAGAGGAAGTCTATTTCAAGCACATCATGCAGGGAAAGCTTGACTCCTTTTTCCCTACAGTGACATATATAAGGACTGCTGGCCTTCTCCTTCAAACACTTACACTTCAGAGTTGTCGCTTTTGCCACCTACTGCATTGCAGGGTCCTGGCTTTGTGCAGGGCTGGCCGGCCAACAGTGTCCCCCAGAGGGCAATCCCACATGTTGTGGCCAGTGCTTAACTAAGCTGTTCTCAGACCCTCACTCCCTCAGGTGCCAAATCCTTGCTATGAATTCACCAACAGGGTAGTGCAGCTCACTCCTGGGAGCCTGGAGGTGGGAAGAGAAGAGCAGGAGGCTACTGTCCTCCAGATACCATCTGTCTGTCTAACAGGGAAGACACAGACTCAGGTAGAAGAGCTAAGGGCGAGCTGCTCAGCAGTGGTACTTAGAAATCCTAATTTTAGCAGGAGCTAACATTTGCTTAGCACTTACTATGTCACATACAGCCTAAACCGCTCCCCGGGCTTCCCTCCCCAGCTCTGGGCAGCCTCCCCATTGAAGTAATGGCTGATAATATCCTAGTTTCCCAAAAGCAAGGGCAAACATGTCGCACAACCCAGAGCACAATGTCGGTGGTGCTGGGAGAGGAGGGAAAGAGCAGAGAGGGCATTCTGAAGGGAAGGTGAAGGTTCATGCCATGAGCCCATTGCACGCAGCTGGCACAGCTAACTTCCAGGACAGAATGCACAAGGTGCTTAAGGCACACAATCATGTAGCACACACTTTAACACATCACAAAAGTCCGGAACACACCTTGCCTTTTCCCTCAAAAACCATGGGAAGCCTCACTGACAGGCACAGATCTGTGCTGTTTCACATCCTTCTGGGTGCTTGCCTCAACCCATAGCAGTTTAGTCGTAAGAGATCATAGAGAGCATATATGTCTCCCTACCAGAAGACATCACTCCCAATAAGGAGCACGTGCCTGTGGGTGTGCCCTGACAGCAGCAGGAACCAGGTTGCTCTGGACCAGTTCCATACCTCCCTCTGCCTCCCTCTCCCTGAGCCGTCCCAATCAGCCATCTGGTCAACCCCACTCAGGTGTCCTCATTAACCAGGTTCCAACCAAAAAACTAGCAGAAAACCCCTATGCTCATGCCTCTCAATTGTTGTCATCAAATAAATCTCTTTGCAATTACAAAAGTAACACAACCTTATTAAAATACATTTAGACAATAAGTAAGTGAAGAAAATAAGAAGTAAACATACACTTCCTTCTTTCCAAGGTAGCTGCTGCTGACAACTTGGTACACATCTTTCTATTCTTATTTTCCATGCTTACACAAGAAAGCACATGCGGGTTTTTTTCAGAATAACTAATATCATAAAGTTCTGGTTAAGCTCGTAAGCCACAAGGAAGACCTTCATATGTCAGAATTTCTTTGTTGATCTCACTCTACCTAAAGCATGCGGAGCACCCTTGGGGACACCATCATTTATTCAGCTTGGCACTGCTCCTCACACCTGCCTGTCTGTGGGGCTGTCCTTGCTGCAGTGTCCACCGTGATAGCCAATGCACACAAGTGGCAGCTGAGCACTTAAAATCTGCCTCACGTGACTGAAGGACTGAAATTTTAGTTTTCTTTATTTTGATAAAATGACATCTAAACATAAACAGTCGCGTGAGCCTGGTGATGACTGTATTAGTGCAGATTGAGCAAGTTCCCTAATTGAAGGGCATATTTTAGTTGTTCCTAAATTGTCTCCATTAGATATTCAGATGTGATGCACACCCATGTGTGCGAACATCTGAATGTGAGCTCATTATTCCCTAATTGGGTTTTCCCCGATACTTTGTGTTTGCTGCTAATAAGAAGCCAGCATCCACTTCCAACAGAAAGGTGATGAGTCTGTCTATTTGGAAACTGTCCTTAAGGTGTGGCTCTGCCTCTGTGTGCTTAGCACCCTTCTGGAAGTGCACAGTTGCCCTGTGACAGCCAGAGGGCAGGAACCCCTGGAGGTGTGGGTGCAGAGAGTCAGGCTTTCACCAAGCCATTGGCAGCACCATTCCCCAACTCGAGAAGGATCTGTTGGCTGCTTGGCGTGAGAAGGAGCTGGTGACGAAGTGTCATGAATGGTGCTCATGTTCAAGTAACATGTTAGTCCTTTTCTTAACACCTCTGCATTACCCATTACAGTCTCTTCCTGCACATCGCCAGAAAAGCATACGCAGGATTTGGCTGCATTTCCCGTAATTAGGCTGTTGTGAGGGAGGCACGTGTACCCCTAAGACTGTCCCTCAGCACAGCCTGCTGGGAGAACTTGCTGCCCGCCCCTCTGGGTCTGCATGACCAATGTGCTGCGGCTGGATTAGGGCGAGAGACAGCAAAGGAAATAGACAGCTGTCCACCTCCAACATGAAATATCACACCGGGGCCTGGGCAGCCATCACACACTTCACGACCCCTTCTTCCTGAGACCGGGCCTCTTCAAAGTGGCCACTGCCTTACTCCCGGGAGGAAAACGGTGGTGGTTTGACTTGTTTTTATGATTTCTTCAATGAACTTAATAGATTTTAAGAATTGTTAATTAACAACGGATTCTAACCCATTACATCCTGCTCTTCTCACCCACACATATTTTTCTTTTATTGTCTGTGCAGAATTGCAGCGGCAGCTATGGGCCAATAACAAAAGGAAACAGCTCATCTGTGATGCTGACAGCCTTGGAACTCAGACAGTCTTCACTCCTGCACTAGTTCTCTTTGTTTGTGCAAATACATAATTCATGTCCGAATCTGCTCTGGGTCTTGGGTTCCAGGAATGTAAGGAACAATGGATTAAACAGATCTCCACCTTCCAGCAGGTTTCCTTCTGAGCCCTTCATCCTCTTACTTCCGCTCTGCCCCTGGACTCCGACTGCTTCTCTTTTGTGAGACGGGCTCTGAACTAAATCCCTGGTTCCCTGGTGGACGTGGCTGGTTGACTGGACCTCACCATCAGCTGCTGCTCCCTCTGAGAGTTCCCTCATCTGCTGGGGCTGGCAATCCCTACTCGGGGAAAGGGACAGGTGCTCAACAGATATCTTACTTACCAGGTCCTCTGCTAGATTTAGTGTTAGACATTTCAAATATTATCCCCACTAAAACATGACTGCCTATCTTGCCTGAGCTCATTTTTTTCATGCTTCTCACATCTGGCTGCTTTTACTGTTTATCCTCAGGCTCCAAATCCTAGACAAGCAGGGACACTCAGTCCATTGAGGCTCCCTGGTTCTATGATTTCCAAGTCATCTTATTCTTCCTTCCTTTTCCCAGCAGCTGCCTTTGAAATCCAGACCCTCAGTCAAGCTATGGAATAAAGGCAGTATTATTCTCTGCTTTTTGAAAATTAATACCACTATTCCAACGCTGTTCTATAAGGTACTCATTTTCATTTCCCATTCAATGGATGTGCTATAGTTTATGGAACACTCTGCTAAAGTAGTTGCTTTCAATGAGAACACATTTTTTCCCACCTTCACCCTCACAGGGGAACCTGACAATACCTAGAAGAGATATTTCCAGTTTTCTCAGACATGATGGGTGAGGGGCACATGCTATTGGGATCCAGTGGATCAGGGCCAGAACAGCTTATAGACTGTCCCCATGCATAGGACAGCTCCCACCACAAGAATTCTTGGGCTCCAAAGGGCAACAGTGACCCAATGGATAAATCTTACTCTAAGCTTTAACACTCAGGAATACCCAGGTTTTTGTTGTGACATTGTCAAGAATTCTCAAGTCCACTTTATTCCCCATTGTACTCCCAAGGTCTGGTCTCCAGTGGGCTCAGGTAGACACAGGGCTATACTTTTATGAGATTATATCTTTAGGGAAACAGCATGTATATATACATTTTCCACATAGCAGTGAGTGTGCATGGTTCACTTGGGTTTAAAGTTTTGCATTATTTCTGCACCAATCTCCTTTGAGATGAGATGACATGCTGTGTGTGAGACTGCACAGGGGCACTCAGTCTCAAGCAGCCTGTGTTCTGCGGCCTTGCTCTGGCATTCCTTTCTCAGTGGTACAACCACCACACCACTGCTAAGACATGGGTTTCTTCATACCTGTTTATGCATAATGTGTTCCTGTCTCTCATGTAACTTTGGCAAAGCTCCTGGTGAGTCATCTGACTCTTGTGTTGTAGAAAGAGAAAGATGGAGCTTGGGTCAAACACAGACGTTCTGCCTACTCTAGAAGTTGGGCTCAGATTTTGCTCCATCTTCAAAGCAGTTGTATCAACACTATGCTTTTTTTTCCTCCTCTTGTTATCATTTTCTGTAAAATGGAGATTGTAATACTCACCCACCTCCCTGGTGGCCTCCCTGTTCACAGCTGCTATGAACCAGCAAGAGACCAGAGTCAGCACAAAATGATGGATAAAACTTTGGGGACTGTTCTCAAAACACTCCAAACACATCTATCCCTGTGGGAAGTTCCTTTGGGGCTAATTTATGTGAATATCAAGCAGATAAACATAACCTAAGTAGAATAACAATCTCTGCCACACACACACACTAGAATATGGGTTGGGGGGGGGATATATTTTCTTCTATGGTACATTCTGTTATTGAGTATCTGTTTTGAATCAGGCATTCGTAACATGAGGAAAAGCAAAAGGCAATGGACCTATATTCAGAGAGTGAGAAGTAATCATGCCAAGCTATCATGACCACCCACCATGTGCTGCACAGGGTGCTAAGCCTGCTGAGCACAGCTTAATGCTCCCAACTATCCCTTCAGACCACTACAATTTTACATAATCTTCTGTGCATTGAAACTAAGATACGTGGAGATTAAATAACTTGCTTAGGTTCATACACTCAGAAAGAAACAGAGGTAGAATTTAAATCAAAGCATCCTGACTTGTATCCTAAGCACTAGCTACACTCTGTTGAGACAGGCATGAAAAGAAGCAAGTGCATTATAAATGCTCCAATTATGATCCTGCCAATGAGCCTGGGAAAGCAACAGAAGATGTTCTAGATACTTAGGGCCTTGCCACACATTGGGAAACCTGAATGAATCTCCAGCCTCCTGCTTTGATCTGGCCCAACTCCAGTTAGTATGGTCATTCAGGGAGTAAATTAGTGGACAGAAATCTCTCTGCCCATTGCTTTACTATTCAAATAAATACATAGATCTTTTTTAATGTGATCAAAGTGAGATTTTTCCGAGGTATATAAGACTTGTGTTGCATTCAAGAATTAATTAGGTGATGATGTTGTGGCAAATTAAGACACTGCTTGCAATGTTAGCACCCCATATCAGAGCCCCAGTCAAGTTCTGGCTGTCCCACTTCTGATCCACTCTCTATTAATGTACCTAAGAAAGCAGCAAATGATGTGCTGGCCACACGGGAAATCCCAGATGGAGTTCCAAGAGCTTGGCTTCAGTGTGGCTTAGTCCTAACTATTACAGCCATTTGGGAAGTGAATTAGTGAATGGAAGATCTCTCTCTCTCTCTCTCTCTCTCTCTCTCTCTCTCTCTCTCTCTCTTTCTCTCTCTCTTTTATTATCCTCTCTCTCTTCTTTCTCCCTCCCTCTAAAACTCCCTCCCTCCCTCCATCCCTCCCTCCCTCCCTTCTTGTTTGTCCCTCTCACCCTCCTTTCCCCTTTGAATTTGTCTCCTTTCTCTCACTCTCTGGCAAATAAACACATTTAAATAATTAATTCATGTGATCAATTACATAAAAACTAAAGCATAAAAATCAAATAATCACATCAAAACAAAAGAAAGCACTCAGAGTGGGCAAAACCCAAAGATCACTAATCATAAACACTCACGGCACACTAGGAATAGAGAAGGCTTTTCTCAACTTGATCAAGAACATCCACAAAACACCTACAGTTAACATCACACTTACCTTTCACACCAAGATCGGGAACAAGGCAGTGGTGTCTCTCTCACCACTGTTTTTCAACACTGCTAATGTGATAAGATTTAAAAAGGAATAAAAGGTGTGATGCCTGGGAAGGAAGAAACACAACTCTATTGATTTGCTGACAACATTACTATCTATATAGAAAATCTGGAAGAATGAACCAGGAACTCCAGGAACTAATAAACATTTGCACTAAGTTTACAAGATACAAGGTTAATAACTAAAAGCAAGTCACTTCCCTAACACCAGCAATGAACAAGTGAAAATGAAAATTGAAAATATAAGGACATTTTCATCATTCACCCCCAAAATGAAATACTTAGGTATACACTTAACAAAATATATAAAAGATCTATATGGAGAAAACTATAAACCCTGATGAAAGAAAAGCAGAGGAAAGCTGAATAAATGCAGACATGTTTCATGTTGAAGGATAAGAAGACTCACTCTCATCAAAGATCAATTTTCCTCATCTTAATCTTCAGATGCAACATAATCCCAACCAAAATTCCAGCAGAGAATTTTGCGAATATCAAGGAACTGATGCTGAAGCTTCTATGGAAAGGATAAGATCCAAAACAGCTGCTACAATCTTGAAGAACAGAGTTGAAGGGCTGACACTTCCTAATGTCAGTAACCAAAAGAGCATTGTATTGGTGGAAAATAGACAGGAAGGTCAATGGAACAGATTGGAAACCGGAAATATAAATTCACTCAACTGGAATCTGACAAAGAAACTAAGGACATGCGATGGAGTAAAGGCAATCTTTTCAACAAATAGTGCTGAATCATTAGAAATCCTAATATAAAAAAAGAAGAAAACTCTTGACAGATTTCTTACCCTTCCCAATGCCACAAGCATAATTCATAAAAACTGGTGATAAGTGATAAGCCAGACTTCATCAAAAACGTATGAAGTAGACATGCAGTCCATTAGTAGAGACACTGATGGTTTAAGATGCCCACATTCCATCCTTGAATAGATGGGTCTGATTCCCAGATTCACTTTCCAACGTCAGCCTTCTGCTTATAGAAGCCCCGGGAAGCAGCAGTGATGGCTCATATAATTCAGTTCCTGCCACTCCCATGGGAGAACCGGACTGAGTTCCTGACACAGGGTTGCCTGCCGTGGCTGTTTGGGGAATGAAGCAGCAACTGGAAATCACTCCCCACTGCTGTGTGTGTATTTCTCCATCTAAAATTGGTTCTTGGAAATTAAAACTACATATTTTTAAAAACTTTGTGGAAGATATTCTCAGAAAATTGAAGCAAAAGTCACCTATAAGGAGGGAGTATTTTCTTTTAAAAATTATTTAAGATCTATTTATTTTTATTGCAAAAGCTGATCTACAGAAAGAAGGAATGACAGACAGATCTTCCAACTGTTGGTTCACTCCCTAAGTGGCCACATGACGAGCTGAGCTGATCAGAAGCCAGGAGCCAGGAGCTTCTTCTGGGTCTCACATGTGAGTGCAGGGACCCAAGGTCCTGGGCCATCCTCTACTGCTTTCCCAGGCCACAAGCAGAGAGCTGGATGGAAATGGAGCAGCCAGGACACAAACCAGAGCCCATATGGGATCCTGGTGCGTTGAAGGCAATAGTTTAGCCATTAAGCCTTCGCATTGGGCCCAGGAGGAAGTATTTTCAAAAAACAAATATGATAAAGAATTGTCATCCAATTTAAGAACAAAGAAGTCTTAAAATTTATTAGAAAATTCGATGATAAAATGGACAAAAGATCTGAACAAATGGGTCCCAAATATAATAATACCTACATATTATTAAAATGAGTGATAATAATAATGATAGCAACACCTCTTCATTTGGTGGTTAGGAGTAATTAATGAGATTAAGTGTTTCAAATTGGCATAAAAAAACAAAACAAAGGAAGGGGTGGTGAGCTCCTGCAGTCTACCTCAAGGCTTTGGCTTTCTCTGCCGCACACAGCATTGCTCTCCTCCTTGCCACCAATGGTTTCCCATCACTTTGAGAATAATAAGCACCCTCTCCTGCTAGTCCAACTCTGCCTCCTTAATCTCATCTCCTGCTCTTGGTCCAGCCACTGTGGTCACCTGCAGGACTTTGCACCTACTCTTGGCACTTCCTAGCATATTCCTGTCCCTGCAGTCTACAGTGGATCTCAGGTAATCCCTCCTCTCTGCTGGCCACTGCTCTTAATCCCCACCTCCTAGAATGGGGCACTTACCACACTTCATCCTCCTGGCAGCACATTCTCTCTTCATAGCCCACACTACTACTAGACTTTATTGTGTTCTCCCATCAGGCAAAACTTCCATACAGGCAAGGACTGGGTTGTGTCCACTATTTTTTTCCTACTACTACACTGTAGGTCCTTTATAAATGTGCTGAATCAGTTAATTAATAGAAGAAGAAATGAGTCCTCTAAAACATTGGGAAAGGGAAGACAATAAACTTTTTTTATTTACTTTTATTTATTCTATTTTATTTGAAAAGCAGAGATACAGAAGTGACACAGAGATCTTCTACCTATTAATTTACTCCTCAAGCACCAGCAAAAGCCTAGACTGGGTTAGGCTGAAGCCACGAGCATGGAACGAATCCTAGTACATGATTCATCACCACTGTTCCTCAGAGAATCCAATAGCAAGAAGCTAGAATTGGAAGTGGAGTTGGGACTCGAACCCATGTACTCAGAAATGGGATGTAGGCATCCTGAGCAGCATCTTAACTGCTGTACCAAATGCCTGTCTATCGTGGGTATCTTTAGGATCCCTTCCCCAAGTATTGATATTTGCCCCTTTACCCAGCAGAGGGAGTAAACAGGTGGAAAACTACTAGCTCTGTGGTTTATTAACATAATGGCTGTGTGCCCAATTTGCCTGTAAAACGGACACAACTATGGCACTCATTCAACGCCTCGGGAGAAGTGAGTGAAGTGATAGGAGGAAAACTCTTAGCACAAGCCAGGCCCACACCACCATTAGATGTGTCACATGTCTAGCGTCGCAGTCAGAGCACCTGTTCTGAATATGACAAGAACATTATTTAAATCTGTGCTTTCTCTTTTAACAGAACAGCACACATATCCTTACCCACAGTCCCTTCCCCTGAGGATATCTGCCCCAAAATGAAGGTTGTCAAACATTTTAAATGTTATTAAATTGTCCAGTAAATGGGAATGCCCAAAGCAGAGAGCCAGTCAATCAGGATTATTCCAGAGCGTCAAAAAGACAGAAGGAAACTATTATTAGGTTTAAGAATATTGCATTCCCTCTCCCACACAGCCTTTATCTAAATCTTCATTTAATTGGCAGCCTTCAGCACTGTCAGAATTACATTCTGAGAACTAGGAGAAGTTTTCAAACATTCATGCCATGTTATGTGCGTGGCTCGGAACCACTCAGGAACAAAGACCGAGACTTTTTTGCAAGAGATTCAGGAAACAGCAAATCCCTGACACCATGAGGCATGGGAAACTGACCTTGACTGAAGTAAGAAACCAATACCTTCCCATCCACTGGAGCCAGACATGCTGGCTGGAGCTGAGCCCCACTCTCCCTCCAGCCTCTACAGGTGGCTCCTACCATCTGAATCTCCCCTTTGCCTGGTGCCTTGTAGGCATGAAATAAAGCTTCTGGCATGACTAATGAGGGTCTTGTGATCTGTGCATTAAGAGAAGTCAGCTCTCACATCCCGGCTTTCATATTCAGTTGCAGAGACTGTACTGTAAGGGGCTTCTGATTTCTCCTGTTCCTCTCTCCAGTACCATAGGTTATTATCAAGTCTTTCAGGTCAAATGGGACTGTTAGCCTCTAGTCTGTGACCACCCTCTCACCCCAACCTCTGCACTGTCTTGAATACGATCTCCAGCTTTCCTACTGGGACATTGCCAAGACATCTACAAGCACATCTTCTTGCTCCCAGTACAGGCACAGGTGTGTTGATTATTAGAGATCCCACACTTGATGAAGCAACTCTACTGTATAAATACTCTTTCTTGCTCCTGCTGGCTCAGGGTTGAAGCCTGGCATTGTGTTCTATGAACTAGTCCAGGTTCCTGCCTGGCACTGCTCCCTCCCCTATAACCCTGCACTCTGAAGTTTGACCACATAAGCCATTCACAGCTCTCCCAAGCACAAGCTTCCAGCTCCTTCCATTCCTATCCTATACAAGCCCACAGCGTACAACTCTCTGACTACCTTGTTCCTCTCGACACTTAGGAGCCTGGTTCAAACATCACTTCCCCAAAATGCCTGACAGCTTTACCCCAGCTCACTCTTTGCTCTGCCCCAATGTGGAGCTGTTTTCTCTTATGATTCCAAAGTACTAGGGTGGACCACAACTGATTTGTTTGTTTACATTAAACTTAGGCACTATAGAAAGTGTGCAGAAGCCCATGTGCACAGCTCGTCATTCTCCACAAGGTGTTACGGAATCAGCACTAGATCAAGAAAGAAAACAGCATCAACTCTCAAGAACAAACAGGTCACCAGGTCTTGCTCACACCATCTTGGGAAAACCACTAGGGCTGAGCTTCCGCACTCAGTCATGACAAATAGAATTCAGCTTGTGCTGTGTGCCTTCCCTTTTGAACTCCAAGACCTTGGGTCATCTCATTACTCCCCAGCCTTTACATTCAAACTGGCATGTGAATACATGAGGGAGTTCAGGAATCAGCAGGTAATGAACACTCCCCATCTTAGCAACAGTTCGGCATTTCTCCTGATCAATGCTTTGTCAAGTGCACTTCTCTCATGAGGAGCCCTTGGTTGTGGAATGATTCTGGGATTCCCATAGGAACTCACAGAAGACCAGGTGTTGGCTAGAGGTTGACAAAATGACAGGGTAGGGCAAAGCTTTACAAGGTCATCTGCTTTCATCAGAAAAAACAGAATTCTAGTTAGAGCGGGCCAGTTAAGTTGGCTTGACAGCCAATCTCAGCAGCACCCAAAGCTTGCAGTATCTTCCCGAATGGCTTCATTTTCCAAGATCTGTGATTTTTAAATGATCAGTCGGCACAGAGGCCAGCCTTCCCTTGAGCATATCTAGGTAAAAGCTGTAATCACATCACAGAGCCAAGTTCAAAACTGGCTTGGCAGTGATGCCAAGCACCTGTTTTCAAACCAAACAGCTTCCTGATGTGATCTAGCAGGAAAGGAGGTGGATAAAGAGCAACCAATCCTTCTCATCTTGACAGGAATCAGAAGCACAGGCACAATCCTGGCCCAGGTGGAAAAGGACACCTTTCGAAGGTTGTTGGAAGAACTGTGATTTTCCTGTAATCCTGTGATAGCCCAGAATGACAAATCAGTAATAGTCTGCCTGACATGAGAGTCCAAGGAAAACAAGGATCCAGCTCTTCAGGCAATGTTCATCTCCACGGGACCTGAGTCTGGCCGCAGCCTGTGATCATTCTGCAAAGCGCTGGTGTTGTTGGCCAGTTCCAAAAACTGTGCTTGTATGACTGCTGAGGGCAACAAGGAGGCAGCAAAAATAGGTTTGTGTGGCAAGTTGTTGCTTTAAAAATGGAAATGGAAACTAGTAACCTTAAAGAAGATGAAAGGCCTGTAAATTTTTGTCACAATTGGACATAGCCAATTCTCCCTAACTTCTCCCTTCTGCCAGATCTCTCTTCCTGGTCTGTCCTGGACTTGATCATTAGGATCACATTTCTAGCAGCACATCCCAATAACCCATCCCAAATCCTAAGGCCCAAGGCCAAGGTCATTTTCTTATTCTATTGGGAAATCACTTGGAATCATTTGTCCTACTAAAGGTGGCGCTACAGAGAAATGCTCATAGCAAAAAACACCTCAGGTGTAGAAACGGCAGATGGACCCCTGTTTTTATTCCATTCCTGTGCGACTTTGTTTCAACAGCTTATCCTCTCTGGGCCTTAATCCCCTCATGGGAAAATAATACTTTCCTGGTAGAGTTTTGCTGAGGGTTGAGCAACACAGAGGAAACACTTTCTCAGGACCTCGCCCCCCCAAAATTATGTAAATTTTGAGGGTGTACCTCAACCCACTCACACAAAATCACAACAATATAGTCAGGAGACCCCAGAATCAAACGCTAGCCCTGTCGGCTGTCCTATGAACAGAGACCTGAGGCTCTGTTACTTTAACTGCAAAATGGATTCCCCTCCTGTAGACTGAGTGGAGACTGACGACTATGTCATCATACTCGAGCATTCCAGGAGCTGTGAACGTCTCAGCAACGAAACGAAGTTAGCCATGTTCACAGGCTTGTGCAAAGTACTTAGCTGTGTACCTGACTCATAAATGGTGCACAACGAATGCTATTCTTTTACTCAGTTATTAGAGCAACCGCAATTAATACTTCTGAAGACACAAATGATGATGGTTGTTCTTAGTTTACCTTACCAAAGAAAATTATGTAAAGTTCTTTCCTTGGAGGAACAACTCAGGCTGACAGCATCTCTCCCAGCCCCTCCTGTCCCAAGTTGGGGATGCTCTTTGTAACTCCCCTGCCCTCCTCCCGAAATGATGCATCGGGTAAAGACCTACTCCCAGATAGGACTTATCAGCACAGAAAAAGCCCACAGGAGCCCAGCAAAGCACAATCTAGCTTCATCTGTCTTTGCTGTTTCCTTTTTTCAATTTCAAACTTAAACTGCTCAGAGCCCTGACCTCCTGGACCCTCAACCAGCCTGAACTTGTTCTTGCCCCAACTCAAGCCTTAGAGGGTGCTTCTCCTGCCTGATTGATTTTGAAGCAAAATCAATCCTGGACACACACTTCCTTCTGGTAGCACAACCACAGAGAGAATAACTTCCTTGGCGGATTACATGATAAGGATGCTATCGGCAGAGGAAGCAGGTTGAGGAGGATGTACCTTTGCCAAAGCCAGTGCTAGAGGGGCAGAGGGATTCAGGAGGCCAGCTGAACGGAGCAGGATGTTAAGTTGAATCTCTTCATCCCAAAAGCAGAACATTTTGGGACCCAGCTAATCTTGAGCCAGCACAGCCACAGTAGGGGTTGCACTCTGAAGGGCTAAGTGGCTGGGTTAATAAGGCTTTTAGGATTCCTCATGCAGGGTCTGCAGTGTGCAGACTTCTCCAAGCATCAATTATAAGAGCATAAAACTTTCTAGAATGAGGAAAGGGCACTGAGTTCATGGGGCTTGCTGGAATCACATGGATTTTCATCTGCCCCCTCCAAGTCTTCAAGTCCTTCACCCCTCACTCTCCCAGCCACTCTCCTCTGCCTCCTAAACCTCTTCCAACTTCATTCTAATGAACAGCCTTTGTTTATTAACTCTTTGTTTATTAACTCTTTCATGTGCAACCCAAAACAGTTCATTTACTGCAAATTGCCTCCTAAACCTCTTCCAACTTCATTCTAATGAACAGCCTTTGTTTATTAACTCTTTGTTTATTAACTCTTTCATGTGCAACCCAAAACAGTTCATTTACTGCAAATTGCAGAATGTTAGTTCCCAACTGACAAAGCTATATGCATGGTGTCTTGTGCAAAATACATGCTCTCCAAGGATTGGAAAGCTGTTGGCTCTAGCACATGGTGCAATCTTGGGGTTCCAGGTGTACTTTCTAGAGCACAGTCTCCAGTGACAAAACTTCATTCTTTACTCATAGCTGGCACTGGTTCCCAGCAAATAACATTTATTGTAGTGACTAAAGCCACAGCAGCACTGCTGCCTTTCTATTCAGTGTGCCAGGCATCATACAAAGCACATTACAAGATTTGGTTCATTTTTCTACAGACCACAGGAGACAGGGTCATCACCATCCTCCAATTTCACCAAGCAAGGGTCTGAAGCATAGAGAATGGTGGAACTTGCTCAAGGTCCCAGGGCATGGGAGTTGAGGGTCAAACCCAGGCTGTCTGGCATCCATGTTCTTAGTTATCGCTTCCCTCTCTGTTTCCTAACTCTTTGTGTCTTCCTCGATCCTTTCCTTTCTTTGTCCTTTCCCTCTTACATCACCTTTCTTCCCATTGTTGCATCAGTTTCTTAGGCTCACACCTATTGTTAAGTGTGTACATGCCATGGTCTAACAAGCATTTCCTCTACGTCCTCCACAAGGGCCTGGCTTCTTAACACCCTATGCTTCATACATGCCTGGAATGGCCATCTCACAGAGCACTTCCAGCTGAATCTAGAGCTTTTCCCAGCTGCCTTCCTTCTTCACCAGCTAACAGTGTCTGCTGCTTCCTTGTCTTTTCTTTCCTACTTTAATAATAATATATCCTGGTTTCTCTCATCTACCACCCCTCCTTCCATCTGTCCATACACATGCCTACACATTCTCTGAGGCCTTGGACAAGTGGCTTTACTTATCCAATCCACCACTTATACAAGTGTAGTCTATGGAACTTTTAATGGGACCATTAAAAGTATAGTGTATGGGATCATGGTTAGGCTGAAAGGAGAGAACACGAGTGAAGAATTCTGGTTCAAAGTATTACTTACTAGCATTTGTTCAATTACTGTTTTCTCCCATTCAATTAGCCTCAACCTTTCAGAATCATTTCTGAATTTTTTCTCCTTCCCAATCATCCCTTTTATCACCATGCCTCTAAAACTGATATTTCCATCTCTATGTTCCCCAGCATCCTTGCTAGCTTGCAAGGTGGGCTTCTCCTCTTGCGTCTTCCCCAATCCATCCTCTACCCTGTCCCCAGATAAATTTTCCAGAATTATTATGTTCAGTTATGTTATTCTTTTCTTTAAAATCTCCATTGGTTTTCCACCGTCTATTTTTACACGTTTTTTTCTTTCACTTTTTCAATTTTTTTTTACATTTTTCATTATATATGTAATATAAGCACATCAATGGAGATCTATAAGCTAGATAGAACAAAATCACTCAGAATCAGAAGTTACTACTTTGACAAATTTCCTTTCAGATTCCACCTCTCTTCTTTGGTTCTTTTTGTTGAGTAGGAACCCTACCGTACATAAATCTCTTGTTCTGTGTTCATGTCTCACTCACATGATTTTCTCCCTGTCATTACCCTCTTCATAAATATCCTCTTCAATGGCTGTGTAATACTCACAGAGTAGTTAGAGTACCTGACACATGGGAACCACTACATAATTGCTGCCTATTATTACCATCTCCAATTTGGACCCTGGCAGAGAACGTACACAGCATTTTTGCCCAACTTTTTCTATGTGTTACTCTCTTTTTTAACTCCTCAGATGTAGATTATCAGCCCAAAGGGCATTCCTGTTTCTGTCTTTTTTTTTTTTTTCACATAATACAATGTAATTAATGAAGTTAAATAATGCTCCCACACCAAATCTGTATCTATTCTGGCATTTCTGTTAGAGGACTGACTCCACTCCCAAATGCAAAACTCTGCACCTCTTTCCTGGACTAGCAGTGCAATACTTTCAAAATGAAAGCCACCTGCAACAACCTTCAGACTACATCCCCTCCATTTGTGGCATAAGGTCTAGAGCTTCCATGTCCCTCAAGTGAGATGACTCAGAACCACATGTTCTCCATTATCTCCCAAAAGTATGTTAAGTTACAGCACCCACAGCAGTAACTGCCTGAACTTTGGACCCCAACTATGATGGGCTTCCCTTCCCGTATCAATTCCTCACTCCCCTAGTTTCCCCTGATTCATTTCCCAAATCAATCAATTGCATTCAAATCCTCCTCTCAGAGTCAACTGTTGGCGGAACTCAAACGGAAACCCTGATGCTTATGAGCAAGATGCTAATACCCACTGCTTGGGAAATCCATTTGTTCACCCCTCATGCATATCCAAAGAACCAACTCTCATTTTTCAAGGCCTTGTTAAATAATAAGTGCTCACAAGGTTATCTGGAACAATATCTTAGGCAAATCTTAGGCAAAGTAAGCAGGTATCATTGTTTTCGTTTCCTAAGTCTGGTAACTGAGGCACAGATAGGTTAGTTACAGTGGCAGAGCTAGAACTGAAATTTTAATTCTACCTTGAAGGACTGGGATCTCAACCTGCCCTGCAGCAATGCTGATATCCTTTGGCTAAAATAACCCTGCTACTATTAATAACAGTCATTCCTCACCTCAGAGGCAATTTCACACTGCATTCACATATGTTGTCACCCCAGACAGCCTGCTCCATGCACCCTGAACACTGCAGGAGTGTTTCTGCACTAACTCTGCACTCACATTTTCCTAAACCGTGTGACATCCTCCCTTTCTTCTCTGGTTTAACTTTTTCCCTTTTCCCTGTATGGACTTGATCCCCATTCTCTCCTTCTTTTCCACAACTGTTACTGACATCTAACTCTCCTTATGTCTCAATTTCCTCATCTGTAGATATGAATGATGCTAGGCATCTAGCAGAGTACACATTTCACAGCAGGTAAGCAGTAACATCTGTGAAACCTCTCATCTCACCACTTCCTACTCAATAAACTGTCTTTGCCCCATGTTTTGGATCATTTCTAGTGAGGCAGTACAGTAAGTTAAAGACCACATGTCTAAAACATCAGAAAAAAATCATCCAAAGTTACAATGAGCAGAAAATTATTCAAAATTTGCAAGCACAAATAAGTATGTGGCACACACTTTGGGTATCATTCAGGGACAAAGGCCACCTGTGGGCTTCTAGGAGTACTCTTAGCTAGCCATGTGTTCCTCACTGATGGCCCCTATGTTAGTGAAGTGGTTTGATTTTGTCCAGCACAGTTTCTAATAGCTTTTGTCTAGCAGAACAGACAACCCCAAAGGATTAGTTATGTTGTGCATTAACCAGTTTACAGCTATCTCAGCAATCGTGTCTGCATAGTTTTTTGCTGAATTGCTTATAATGACCCTGGTTTCTTTAATGTCCTTCCAGATGGTCACAATATCCTTCCGGTTTCCTCACCAATGAACGAGTTGAAGTTTGGATTTACCTGGGAGCTACGGTTTTACACTTAGAAAACTCAAAAGTGAGTACAGTTTGCTGCCAGCAATCTCTCCACAAATCCAACTCAGATCTGCCCTCCCAGGAATAATGAGATGATGTAGAGATCAAAACCCTTGTGTGCTGGCTGATCAGGAAGCTTTGGCTGTGAATCAGGATGTCTCAGACTCCGCTCTGATGACGTGTTAGTTAGGATCATCCTTTGTGGTGGGGCTTTTCATGCACGCGGGAAGTTTACAGCACTTCTTGCTTCTGCTAACTGGGTACCAGTAGCACTCCTCTCCTCAACTGATCATAAACAGGTATCTAGACATTGCCAAATGTGTGTGTGTGTGTGTGTGTAAAGGGTGGAGGGTGCACAATTGTTTCTAACCCACTGGTTTAGACTACTCATTACCAGTGGGTGTCACAGTAGCTATCAGAAGGCTCACCAAAGATGAACAGCAACACCACCCCCCACACCCACAACAAATCAAAACAAACAAACAAAACCAGTTCTGGATAAGCTCAAAGCTTTAAGGAGTCTGCTGCTTGTCCAGGTTTGCAAACTCCTACAAATACAGATTTCTAGGTGCACCCCAGAGGCTTTGATTCACTGTGTCCAGGCTGGAGAATTTGCATTTCTAACAGGCTCCCAGGTGGTGCTGGCACTGCGAGGTGGAAGAGATCCAAGCCCACACTCTGAGATCCAAGCAGCCTGGAAGTTTGTTTTCCCAACATGTGTTCTGTATATTACTAGGAGGCACACTGTGTGCAGGTTTCCTTACCCCAGGGGTTGGGAAAGAAAGCTGAAATGCAGCCTCTCCGGGAGGCCTCTTTGAAACTGAAATGTACATTAAAGTCCCAAAGACACGTCTGTATAGAAAATAAAACACTAACGAGGTTCACTTCTCTGGGCAACTGCAATTTCCTGAAATATCAGTTTATGCAACTGATTTTTTCTATGGCTCTTATTATCCTCCTGTGGAAGTAGTGTCTCTTCAGAACACATTGCAAAAATGATTGGGGAGGGTTTAACCAGACATTCCAAAGCTTTGTCTAACCCTCACTGTCACTGGCGAAGGCTTTGAGAAGCTCAGGGAGCCCCACAGATCACTGTCACCAGACACTGGCCATCTGAGAGAACCAATTAATTCCAGCTCTTGTCCTAGCCCAAAGCATGGCCCCTTCTCTGACCCAGGAAGGCATCTGCTCCCTCAGCTCTGATTCCACAAAGCCTTGCTTCCTGGGAGCATGAACCTGAGTCCTGTTTCCTTGTCAGGGAACCAGCCCTAGGTGGCTCCTCCCTGCAACAAGGCATGGGGATAACGACTTTCAACCCATAAGGGAAGACAGAAATCAGTCAAATCCATGCATAGAGGCTTGGGAATCATCGGATTTCCAGAAGGAGCAGAGAGAGGGAAAGTCTGCTTGATTGGAAGGAGATGAGCATTGAACGAGAACCAAGAGGCCCCCTCCTGGCCTTAGATCTTAGATTGTCTTCTCACTAGGAGGCTACTGAATTCTTCAACTGAGCCAGCCAAGGGGTGCCAAACAATCATGTTAATTTGGGTAAATCCTACATCCTTCCAGCAATCTGCTATCAACTTGAATACAATGACAATTAGCATGCCAATTAAGTCCCCTCTCTCCTTCTCCCTAAGTCACTCACTAATTTCCAATGTCAGTCACACTAATACTTTTTTGTCCTATAGTTCCTAGATCTTACTGACAGCAAGAAACACCCACATCCCCACCCCATCCTCAACTGCCCTGCCTACACCCTGATCAGATATGCCCAGGCCAGATGGGAATAATAATCAATGAGATAAGAATGTTCTTAACCAACTTCACAAAACTGAGGCACCTCACTTTGGAGCACACAGATGGCATTTCATGAAGGAAATACCCTTGCAAAGCAGCGTAACTGGCAAAAGTGGGATTCATGACCCAGTGGCCTGGAGTCCTGTGGTCACCACCACTCACTGGTTCCAAGCTTCTTAGTATCTTTCTGTTTCAGTATCTGGTCCCTGAAACAGGGCATACAGCAGGATCCAGCAGTGCGGAAGCTCAGTTCTTGTGAGCAAAACAAATAGATGGTCAGCAGCATATGGTGAGGCCCTGTAGGAAGGGGCTGTGGGGAGAGCTCCACCAGGCCGCATGTGGGCTGGCTGAGATGTACTTGCTTTTGGGGTTAACAACTTTACTGAGATATAATTAACATATTATGGTTTGGATTGCCCACTCCCCTGCCACCAGTTACTAAAGAGACAACTTTGTGGGGTTTGTATGTTTACAGTTGCCTAATTATCTAAGTCTTGAACATTTTCATCATCCTCAGAGCAACCCACTCCATTACTCACTGATCTGTTTTATGCTTCCCTCCCTTACCACTGTCTGAATTTATTTTTGCCTTACAGTTTGGTCATTTCGTGGAATCACGACACATATGCAACTCTGTACCTGAGCCTGATCAGATGTGTGGCTTAGCCTCAGGTCACAAATCCGTTTGGACTTTCTCCATTTCTTCTGTGAAACAAAACTAAAATCATGGTAAATGCCCCACTGAATCATGAGGAGGACTTAACCTGCTAAACCATTTAAGGGTCCAGTTCCTGGTCTGCATTGCATAGCTGTCAGCTACAATTACTACTATTGCTGCTATTATTCTTATGCACTTCCCCCATCCCAAAGAATATCTGTGGTGATAGGAACAAGAGAGGACCAGAACACAACAAAGAGTTCACGCCCCCTTAGGGCACAGTCTGACCAGGATCATGTGATTAGGAGTCCAGTTTCAATTGATACAGTAAAGCTTCATCATATGTGCATTTGCTGCATGGAAATTCAGCTCTTTCATAGAAAACAGAAGGGAAAAGAACAATACAAATACTGTGATTAAATGCTGTAAAATTATATCTTACGTATATTCTTTATTATGCACTCTACATTACTGTACACACTGCACACTGTTCCCTACTGACTAT
The DNA here is from genome assembly GCF_030435755.1 of Ochotona princeps. Lineage (NCBI taxonomy): Eukaryota > Metazoa > Chordata > Mammalia > Lagomorpha > Ochotonidae > Ochotona > Ochotona princeps. The sequence continues at coordinate 3,629,011 of NC_080847.1, forward strand.
AGTAGAGGGTTGCATTCAGAAAACCATGTATACTACACTTTAACAGACCTAGCAAAAGAGTCTAAGTAATGATGCCTCTGTTTGCCTTAAACCCCGACTATATAACCTAATATCTGGGTACAATGCAAGTCTATTGTGTTAACAACAAGAACAATTCAGAATTATTCTAGACAAATAAAATGAATCCACAAGCAGTCCACTGACTTGGGTGTTTGGATGCTCCTGCTGGCCAACAACCAATGGCCAAGTACCATTCCTGCCTTCCACAAACTCTTTGTGTCTTTTTACAGATGAACCATAAAAGGGTAACTATAAGGAGTCAGTACAGGGCAAGATTGAGTTTGAGAAGCAGATAGAAATAATCTGTCACCCTACAGCTACCAGAACAAGCAAGATCCTGGCTTCTCCTTGTGCCCACCCACCTCCTTGCTTGCCTCATCATTCTTCTAGCACTCAGCTCCACTTGGCAGACACTGCTAGCTCATTTTTACGTTGCCACTCCCATAATCAGCAGGTGGATTTCCCCAGAGCAGGGCCAGGGTGCAGTCATTTGCCTTCAGTGAGGGCTCAGCAGTATTTCTGCAAGCATGGATGAATGAATGAATAAGGACTCTGTCCGATAGCCTTCCCAAGATATGGTCAAAAGTCCATTCTTCAACCTCAGTGTGTTTGTCTGTTAGTAGTTCAAACACAACAGGGATATATTATTCCACACCAACGAAGAAGCCCCAAGGTAGTATTCCAGGGCTTTGGCATACTGATACCATCTAGTGGGAAGGAGTATATCTGCAGGTGGGTGCTCCACCAAATTCAGAGAGGTTACAAAAATCACCCACCACCATAACTGTTATTACCTCAACTGGGGAAGTGACTTCTAACTGTGGTAGGTGGAATCACATATACACCTACTCTACCAGGACATACACTGTTGGTCCAAAACTTTGCTGTGGTCTCTGGTTTTCTGCCCATGATCCTTTCAAAACTGTGACTGCTACTTCAAAACAGCAAAGCTCAGCAGAATAGCAGCGGGAAGTTCCCAGTGGGAGGCGTCAATGACCAAGGGAACATGGGTGTGGCTGAGTGTAGAGTCAGTGGCCTGTCCTGCAGAGGATTCTCCTAAAACAAGCCTGCCATTAGTCTACAGGGCTTGAGCACCCCATGATAAGAACCAGCATGATGACACATTCTTTACCAGGTCATTGACATTCTCATGGCTCACTCGCCTGTCTCTTTCACTCCTGAGTTCTGCAACCATCCTCCAAGTTGATGCCCTGCTCCTAAGCACATCTCTCTATCACAGTCTGGGGAACTCTAGTCAAGGAAGCACTATGATTCTCTACACTGAAGGAAACACTTGGTCTCCCTCCTTGGCCTATGTTCTAATCTGCCTTATACTAGTTGGACCAACTACGGGGTGTCTAAGAGTTTAGATCAAAAGTCATCAAATTACAGCCAAGGACCAAATCTAGCTCTTTCCAAAGATTTGTTTGAAAGTCAGAGTGATAGTGAAAGAGGGAGAGATTCAGACAGAAAGATCTTTCATTTATTCACTCCCCAAATGATTACAACAGCCATGGTGGACAGAAACTTCATCCGAATTTTCCATGTGGGTGTCAGGGTCCCAAGCACTAGGGCCATCTTCCGCTACTTTTCCAGGCACATTGGCAGGGAGCTGGATCAGAAACAGAACAGCCAGGACTTGAAGCAGGACTCACATAGGATGCAGGTGGTGACTTAATCAGTGGCACCATAATGCTGGCCCCTCAAATCCAGTTCTGCTTGGATTTGTAATCAAACCTTTACTGGAAAACAATATTGCACATCTGTTTATATGCTGTCATGGTTGCTTTTATACTACATTTATAGTGTTAAGTAGCTGCAAGAGGCTAGATATTAACTGTGTTGTCCTTTACAGGAAAAGACTACCTATACTTGTTTTAAATCAATTTTAGATTTCCAATCATAACAAACACAAAGAACAGAGAACACACAAAGGTTAGCCCACAACATTTTGTCACCAAGGATAAAAATGCCTGCCATTTAATAATAAACTCATTCCATAAACAGTAGGACATTTCCTCCCTAACAAAGTAGAAAAATCAGAACAAAACATCTCCCATCCCAAGAGAGGGCAGTAGGCAAGCTCAGGGCACCACCCTCTCTGACATTTTCACATTTTCCAAAGCAACAACTCAACTTGACTCATTGTGTTTTTACTCATTCTCCTTGTCAGCCATCTTCCTCTCCAGTTAGTATGCAGAGTCCCTATGACTAGGCAAAAAGCCACTGCTGCTTGCTCAGGTTCCAGCATCTGATCCACCAGTGTGGGTGCTGCAGGAACAAAAGCAGTGCTTGCAGTTCTCTGGCCAGTATGAAAAACGCTGCCAAGCACAGTAGCACTCCACAAACATCTGAGGAATCAATGCCTACCCTGACTGAAGGCAGAGAAATTACATTAAAATTAAAAAGAAAAAACTGTAAAAACAGAAGGGTGATCATAATTTAAACTTCACTGTAGATCTGGTCCCATTGCAATGCACTATAGGTCCACATGGCTTTACAGAGCTATAGGCTGTGTATTTCCCATTTGCTCCTGGGTCAGGGAAACATCACAGACAGCAACATGCAGGAAACACTCGCTTAGACAACAGAGCTCCTTGGGAGCCCTGGAGCAGAAAGGCATCCAAATTCAGGAGTCAGTGGCAGACAGGAAATTGCCAGAGAATCTACCTGCATGTTTCAAGTGGCAGATGAGCTATACTGAGGATGGGTCCTGGCATCCATGTGGCGTTTTCTTACTGGGATGACCATTCTTACAACAGAAAGCAAACAAGATGGATGAGTTGTTTGATTCTGATCAAAAGCATGGAGTCTGAGACAAAGATTACAAAGGCCAGAGCTATCCCAGTTCTAAGTTTTTCAACCAGAAAACAATACAGAATGACCATAGTCCAGGGTCTACTTCTAGGGCATGAGAACCCAACACTAAGATCATCCAAGACAACCCTCTGGACTTCAAGAGAGCCAAAGAAGACAATATCGAAGGGGACAATTTTCTTTTTCTTTTTTTTTTAAATATGGAACGCTTCACGAATTTGCGTGTCATCCTTGTGCAGGGGCCATGCTAATCTTCTCTGTATCGTTCCAATTTTAGTATATGTGCTGCCGAAGCAAGCACGGGGACAATTTTCTTATAAAACTGAGGGAGATGGCAGAGACGGAGAACACTATTATATAATAGTGTGATATAGAAATAAGTTTATAATGCACAGGAATAAAAATAGGTGAGTTCAAATCCTGGCCTCAGCTCTCAGTGGCCATGTGGCCTTGGTCACTCAGAACATCTTTTCATTCTATATAAAACTGAGATATAAATACTTACCTGTGCTGTGGCATAGCATATGCAGCCACTGCCTATGATGCCAGTATAACATGTGGACTCAGGTTAGTATCCCTGAAATTCCACTTTCAGCCAAGCTCTCTGCATCTGGTAAGGCACTGGAGGATGAACCACATGCCTGGGTCCCTGCTACCCAAATGGGAGACCAGGAAGAAGCTCCAGGCTCCTGGATTCAGCCTGATCCTACACTGGCTATTACGACCTTTTGGGAAATGAACCAGTGGATAGAAGATCTCTCTCTCCTTCTCTCTTTCTCTTTCTCTCTGTAACCTTGCCTTTCAAATAAAAGTAAATCTTAAAAAAAATCATCAAAAAAATAAAATCATCAAAGAAAACCACTTCCCTCTGAGCATTGCAGTATTATGTACATAATAGGCACATAGCAGCTACAGTATGTTCGATTATTTTGAAGCACTTAAATAACCATAAGTGCTTATAGAATTAGTGGTACAGTGTGCATACACACACACACACACATACACACACACACACCTGATAAGGACTCCTGGGAACAGCTGCTGGGCAGACATATCTGGAAGAGAAGATCCCAGCAGATCAAATGATTTTATGAGGCTTGAAATCCTCAAGGGAACAATCTTTGGGGACCTGCCAATATAGGGACTAAAAAATCTTTCCCTGAGGAGCAAATTTTATGTCATTTTTAAATGCCTTTCATTTCTTCAATTAGTCATACCCTGAACTTGAAGGTCCCATTGTACCTTCAGACACCAAACTTCCTGGGGGTGCAGAGTAGAAGTTAGCACAGCCACCATTTTGTCCTTACCTGGTAGTGGCCAGTCCTGGGCTGATCTCATAAGCACTCCTTTCTCCCACTCAAGCATTCTGCAGAGGAGGCATAGATATTTCCTCCCCACATTCATTTAAACATGGGGGAACAGAAGCGGCAGGAAATGATGTCATTTATGTGTGGTCACACAGTATGCAAAGAACTAAGACTTAAACTTGCTTCTAAAGTGATGAGACATTGCCCTGTATAAACCAATACACCAATTCCTGGCTCCCCAAGGCCTTAGGCCACATGTCCCAGCTGTGTCCTGGCATGTTCCCTGTTGGGAGCCAGGACTAGGACATCCACCTGTGGATTACCAGATCAGCAATGTTCTTGCCTCTCAGTAGATATTTTAAAATGCAGAGAGAGAGAGAAAAAACAAAAGATGGAAAGAAAAATGGGAAGAGAAGGAGGGTACAGCAGTGCTCCCTTCACTCAGTCGGCATTAGCCCCAAGCACTTCCTATTGCAAGAATGACCAAATCTGTCATTATTTCAGCCATTTCCCTCCTTGCTTCTTAGCAATAGGCCATAACTACCATAAGAGTGCCCACCTTGCTTAGCGCTGAAGTCCTTAAAAGTCTCAATGAACACTTAGTTAAAGAGTGAGGGCATCAGTGAGGGCTGAGCTTCTGCATTCATACAGACCGGGTCCAAATTCCTGCTCAGCACCTGCTGACATTGGAAGCTGAGTTAAAGCCCCACACTTGCCAGTCTCTTTTTCTGTTCAAAGGGACAACTGCACACACCTTACCTTTAGAGAATAAAGTGCCTGGAGCACAGAACTCTGGGAATATCTTTGTGAAAGAAGAAGGAAGAGGAAAATAGCAGCCAGGACAAATTCTGAGTCAATAGTGCCACAGAATGCAATAACCCCTTAACTGCAAAAATGCCCACAACTGCAAAGAGCAGGTGTCCACGTGTTGACATTCATACCTCTGACCTCACTCAGTGATGGAATCAGTCACTGGGTACTTTTACAGGCACTAGTTAGCTAGTGGCTGATTCCTGGCGGAAGGGGCAGTTATGAGAGCCTGCCTCTCTGTTCATGGTGACGACAACATTACCCACGTGAATCTTCCCAGCAAAACAGACTTCCTTGGATTTTGGTTCAACTGAACTTTATACATGACAATATTTAATATTTAATATTTATACATGACAATATTTAAGCTGTTTTTGCTGAAGGTCAAACCATGAGTGACGGGGGAGCCAGGAACAGAATTCAGGTCCCAGGTGTGTGAGTGACATCTTGCAAGAGTCTTGGAGGTAGATTGAAATTGCCCATAATGGAAATATTTACACCATAAAAATTGCAATCACCACATGCCAGGTGGTTGTGTCTCGGGTTCAGTTTTTTCTCTTTCAAAAGAGAGTCAGCTGTGGAATATTTTCCAATCCAGCACTGCCCGGTACTGAACCGAATATTCTGCCATAACACCTAAGAAGCTTGAACTCCAGAATCGCTGAGGCTATCCCCAATATGCTGAAGATGAAGGCTTGTTAGCATTCACAAAGTGCTTCCTATTGAATGTTCAAAAAAGATTAAAGGGCTTGGCAATGTTTCTCTCAAATATCTTTAGCATGAGAAGTCTGAGAGACTGGGTAATTATGGAGGCTGCGCACCGGTGACTCTTGTAACAGACATTCCCAGGTCCTCTGCATACACATCTCAGATGCAAGCACAGACCAGATCTGTGGGCATTAGTGCAACACAGTCACTGCAGCCTGGCTAACTCGCACACAGGAGGGCTGGCATGATGGCTTAACTGGCTAATCTTCCACCTGCAAGCACCGGCATCCCATATGGGCATTAGTTAATATCCCAACTGCTCCACTTCCCATCCAGTGTCCTGCTGGAAACTGCCAGTCACACACCCTGAGCAGTGCAGTGTTTCCTCCCACACAGGTGCTCCACCAGCTGTGCCTTCTGCCTAGAATGGCTGCCCCATCCATTCTCTGCCAGGCCTTTATCCATGAGTTCTAATATCTCTCAGGTTCCCTAAGCTGTTTCTGATTCCTGTGATCCTCACACTTGAGCTTGAATATCAGTTTGTCAGGGAAGCTGCCCAGATCCTTCATCTGGACCTGACACCTCTTTATAGTCAGTCTTCTATTCATCCACTTGGTTGTTCAAGCTTCCTGAGTGCCTACTATATGTTTTGTACTGTTCTGGCCCTGGTGATTCAGAAGTGAAAGAGTCAGACAACAGGATGTTTCCCTGATAGGGCTCATGTTTTAGAGGGTGGGGTAAAGAACAGAGGAGAAATCTGACGGCACAATCTCACATGGCTATGTCTCCTGCCTGCCCAGCAGCTGTCTCACTTTAAATCACTCATTCATTATTCCTGACTGACCCCCAGCCAAGTTCTGAAACCCAAGACAGTGGAGACTGCATCTGCCTTGTTAGCATCTGGACTTTGAACACAGAACCTGAAACACAGTAGGTCCTCCATGGGTTTCATGGAAGGACAATTCCCAATGGAAGAAGCCTTCCCATCCTCAGCCCTTTCAGAGAGGTCCCGGGAGCCTCTTGGGCTGTGATTTTAAGTTAGATCTTGGGTAAGCAAACTTTTCTGGCAAAGGGCCAGAGAGTAACATTTTAGACTTTAGGGAAGCCTCTGAGGTTACAGCACACAAGCAATCATTAGCAGTTCTATAAATGAAGAGGTGTGACTATGATCCAAAAAAACTATTTATAAAATCAAGCTGCAAAGGAGAACACTTGGCCTAGGAGTTAAAGCACCAGTTAAGACCCCATATCCCATATCAAAACACCGGGATTGAACTTCCTGCTCCAACACGTGATTTCAGTTTCCACCTAATGCAGATGTTGGGCAGCAGCAAGGCTGGCTCAAGTAGCTGGGTTCCTGCCACTCACATAGGAAGTCTGCATTTGGTTCCTGGTTTATGACTTTTGTCCTCTGGTTAGCCTTGGCCATCGTGGGCATTTTGGGGAGTGAACCAGAAGATGAGAGAGCACACTCTCCCCCTCTCTCAAGTAACTAGACTTTTTGAAAATGAAGTTAAGCTGTAACAGGAGTTGTCGCATGGGCTGTATGTACCATATGACCCCTGGATTAGATGACCTACAACATGCAGCACCTCAGAGTACTATACTAGGGGTAGAGCCTGTCTCAGCTGAGTCAGCTACTAGCCCTACTGGTGGGGTCCAGTGACTTTCTGCAGCTGCTAATCGATCAGCTTACAGGGAGATCATCATAGAATCTCAAGCTCCAGGCATGTGTAGCCACCACTTCCTTTCTGCAGCATGCAACATGGAGAAGTGGTTCCCATGCATCTTGGAAGAAAGAGACCTTGGACTGGGGGTCCTGGGAGGCGGGGGTGGGGACTGTCACACTCTCTTGCAGGGTGTCCAGCTCATCCAGAGGCTGAGCTCACTTCCGGGCGCTCCTCTGGGAAGTGGCAGGGCTGTCCTGCGTGAGCAGCTGCTGCCCCCCACCCAGCCCGTTCAGTTGGGACACACAGAGTCTTTGTCCCTCTGCTGGTGGGTGATGCTGGTTGGTCTCTGAAATGAGATATGACTTGTCAAGGCGTGCCTGTTGCTTGTGCTAATTTTTAAGAATTTGACTCCCTTTGGCAACAGAGAGAGGAAAAGCAATAACTTTTCTTGTTTGGTTTGTGTGTCTGTGCAGTTTTATCTACCCTGCCCTTTGGGGTCTGTAGCTGTGGAAAACAAGAGTCCTCTGAGGCTCACCTGCTGATCTGGGTAAGGCAGACAGGTCAGGATTTACTGAACCAGACAGCATTAATTGTAGTGTTAGCACTAAAATTAGTGTGTAGAACTGCGGTGGGTGTTAACTGTTAAAAACAGATTCAAGAGAGAGACAGAATTCACAGGAGCTCTGGGGCAGCCCTGGAGATGACAACTCCCATAAACAGGACTTGAGACGACAGTGATGACGTGGTCCTATGCTGACGTTACATTTGCTCTGAGGATCATCTCAATGCTCCCACAGCCTCTGCAGAACTGAGAGTAGGAAGTTGCTGTGGTGTTCTGCTGACAACCACACCTGGAGTCAGTAGCAGTCTTGGAATGCCAATGCCCAGCTAGAACACAGGGACCTAAACATGATGGGTCCTCAAAAACTTTGTGGGAAATAGGTGTTACCAAAAAAAAAACAAAAAACAAAAAACAAACAAAAAAAACCACACACACAAGGATTTTTTAAAAACACACCATAACAAGCTTGTGTTTTCATTTCATTTCCCCACATACTTTTTGCAGTACCCTTGTATTATCTGAGTGCTCCCAGAGGCTTTTGTGTGCTGCCCTGTGGTGTGTCAGGGCTCACAGGGTCACACGACAGCCACATACCACTTCTCTGGGCATAACTACTCCACACACAGCAACAGACTGAGAACTACATTGTCCTGGTAGTCCTTTGTGCTCCAAAGGTTCTCCAGCAGGACAGACAGTTCCCTCAGTCATGCTGGCCCAAAGTACACACCAAAGCAGTTAGATGGTGAAAGCAGGCTTCCTAAACCCAGAAGATTATAGGAGCCCAGTGGGTGAGGTAAATTTAAGGGGCAGGACAATACTAAGAAGTGGCAGGGATTGTGGCAAATGACAAACAGGTCCTGCAGTCAGCGGTAGACTTGCTCAGCTCCAGTTAAGTATGACCACATGGCCAAACGGGGATGTGAATCTGTGATTGCCTAGACTCCTAACTTTTAAAGAAATACAGGAACTTTTTTAAAAATACAGGAAAATTTCAACTTTCCAAACACTTGAGCCACAGAAGATGGACCCAAGAGTGAGTTTTGGCCTGTAGCTGCGCTTGACATCTTCCCAGAAACAAAAGTTACAGGGATGACAGAGCTCAGGTTCATTGTCACCAAGCAGAGGTCTCAAGGTTCAATCTGCAGAGCCAAAGGGTGACCCACCCACCTGTTCGGGCCCTCGGGATATCAGTGCTTCCAACTTAGCTCCTCCCTGCATCAGAGACCTAGAGTACAGCACCCCGGGTGCTTGAAGAAGGTACCAGGGCCACACAGTCCAGCCAATCATTGTCTGTGCCATCTGGTCAGGCACAGAGAACCAGGCCTGGATGTCCCCAGTGCCCGCAGAGAAGATGGGCAATGGACAATTATACTGGCAATCTCCTTTGGTACAGCAAATCTCACAGGAGTGTGGACACCTTGCCAACAGCTAAATGGAAACAATGCCAAAACCACCAGTCCTGTGATCTGATTCTGCCCAAATGATCAGTGAAATTAAGCACAGATTGACATTCCTTTCCTTTTCAACTTGGAGGGTGAGTGAAGTAGCTCAGGATCTACTCTTCAGAGTGATTACCTAATGGGGAGGATTATCTTCTTTCACAGGCAAAACTGTGCCTATCTCAGGTGTCTGCAGAACAAAAGCTACATGCAAATGAAGACAAATGCCAGGGAATTTCAGAATTTCCTCACATTCCATGTTATATTGTCTCCATACGTCTTTGAAAGTTTCCCTGATATAATACTCAAGGGAGATACAGAGATGAAGAATAAAACAAAACCAACTGCAACGGAGAAACAGAAGGGAAGACCCTCAGTGTCTCTTCTCAGGTAGTGTAGCTAAGAACCTGGAGTGAGGAGAACAGTTGTGTTTTCATGGAGCTGCTGCACTGAAATTCTTTAAAATACGAGCCATAGATTCAGTATTTTGTAAGGCTGTGGATGGAGCCCTCTTCTGGAGAAATCTTTCAACAGGTATTAAAACAACCTCAAAGCATAGGGGGGCTGCACGCACACACACACACACACACACACACACACTCACACACACCCTGCTGGCTACCTGACGGCTATGACTATCACTCATCTGTGACATGAATGTACAATGTGTCCTTTTACTTGCCTCCCACTACAGAGACATTAACTAGACTCCATGAGCAACTGCATTTATGGGGGAAAAAAGTAATATTTTCAAGAACCTGCTATATGCCATAACCCAAGCAGCACACTTCAGGTGGTGGCTCAATCTATGCATTCCAATGCCGGTGTTCTCAATAATGTAGTTATTGGGTGCACTGGCTTGTTGTGGGCAATTCCACTATTGCACAGAGCGGATACTAATGGAAGGAAACAGATTCTGCTTAATGGAAAACCCAAGGGATAAAGATAGAAAAGGAGAAAAGGCGGGGGAGGCAGAATAGGCGAGATCAGCAGAGATGAGTGTTGGCGCTTTTTATATAAACTGAGGAATTACACAAATTCCAGATCATTTATTCCACCATACACTTTATTAACTGTCTTTAGGGACTTGCTAAAAAAAACCTGTTCAGACATGGGAACTGTGCCACTCTGCCATCTGCCCAGTGCTTTTGAAACCTTATAGTTCTTGCCCATGTCAAAGGCACACTCAGAAGTCTTCCTCTCATCACAGGAAGTTCCACAAGTAGATACTGCTCTTAAAACGTTAACATGGCTTTGTGGCAGCATTTGAAGACACTGACTTTCGCATAACATCTGAAGAGCAAGATTCTGGCTCCAAGAAAAATCCCCACTTGCAATCAAGACCTCAGAATTCCATGGAACATTTGCTTTCCAAATCTGAACCACTCCATAAAATCCCAGTTCTTGGTGGATTACTCACTCATTGTTAGAACTTTGGGTTAGTTGTGTGCTATCCACATGGGAGAGGCAGGCCATATTTACAGTGGAATTTCCAGCTCATACCTCTCTTTTTTGTTCCATATCCATGATTTATTATAGCTAAATTCCAGAGGTTGCTTTTGCAAGGGCCTTTCTCAAAAGATCTCAGGGGAGAAGGTGACTGTTCTCTCACTTTTCCAGCTTCCAGTCATTGTTGCTTAGGAATCCTGATCCCTCACCCGAATGCCTGAGCTGTCCACTGAGCCAGGAAGCTCTCACTGCTGCTGGCTCCTAACGATGGCCTCAATGTGTTACAACTGTGCTAGAAAAACACACACGCAGGCGTGCCCAAGCACCACCGGGGCCGGTGACTAATCTGCTTTATTACATTGTTTTTCCCTCTCTTCCATGTTCTCTGGGCCTTAGGAAAAGTTTTGATTTTGCCTGTTGATTCAAAAGCACTGAGCCTTATCCCACTTTTCTCTCTGTCACAAAGAGCTCCACACTTCTCTTGACAGTTAACTTGATGGCACTGGACAATTTCTCTGTAGGCAGCTATTGCTACCAGGCTATCAATCCCTGTCCTGATGTGGACATTTGCTCCAATTGTGCATAGCAATCGGAGAGAGAAATGAGCCCTCAGCACGGGCACTCCAGGGCATAGCTTCTCCGGCAGAGAAATGAAAGAGCCTCCAGAACCTATATGTTCCAGAACCCAAGCAAGGAGGCAACACCAGCTGCTCTGCAAAAGGGCCCTGCGTGAGGGCCCTGGGGCACTACCCAATGGTCTGTGCTGCTCTAAGGGATACATAACTAGGGCTGAGGTCTGAAGTCCAGATTGAAGCCAAAAGTCACTGAAAGGACTACTGAATGCAGGGTGAGGTGATCCTGGTTACACCCAAACACTCACAGCTCCCAGCACAGCAGGTGTAAAGTCAACTGATTTGCAGGGTCTCTTGATAAAGGCAACCTTCTCCACTCAACAGCCCTAGCAAGGACAAGGGCAGAGGAGTATTCTACAGTGCAGAACCTGGCAGCTCTGCAAGATTAGGCTCTGGAGCCCAGGTAGCACTGCTGGCACACAGCAGAAGGCATGCTCTACAAAGGACTATGAGGCGTGCTCTGAACCTTGGTGCTACACTGCGATGTGCACGCACACACACACATACACACAGCCCTGGGATAGCTGAAGTTCTGGAAGTCTGATCTGCAGGCAGCCAATGGCAGGGCTGTAGAATGAAGATCCCAAGAGATCCTACTCTCAAAGCCCTGGGAAGGAAGAAACTACAACTGAGGCGGACTGTGTTTACAGGGATGGAAGCAGTTGGGAGCAGAGGTGGCCTGGCAGCCAGGTCCTGTGCTCTACCCTTTGGCACCATTGTCCACCTCTGCTCTCAGTCATTGCCTTGGGCACTACATTCCTGTGATGCTGGGTCATTTCCAAAATAGAAGCTCAGCCATCATGGCAGCAATTGTTTTTTAAAAGACTGAGTCCTATCTCTCCATCCCACCCCTTGCCTGTCTGGGATACTTCCTATTCTCCCTCCCTCTCACCTACAAACTCAGGGCAGCCTCTTCACCTGGCATGCAGGAGTCCTGGCCAAGAACTCAGCACCCACTCCTGCACCCACAGGCGCTCTCTGCTTCTGTCCCTCCTCTCTGGAAAGCCCTGCACTGCTTTCACCCACCCACTTGTAGGCTGCCAGCTCCACTGCCAGTCCCAGAGGCTGCCAAGGTGGCCCCGGGGGACAGGGCTGGGTGCTTTCAAAATCACAATGCTCTGAGCAATGCTGGGCGTGCCCCTTGGCCACCTGCACCTTAGGCCCAGCTAGAGAGCACTGCTTTCCCGCACTGAAACTTGCAGAGATCTGCCTCACATAGAGATGGTAGCCAAATGACCCATGGCTCTCACGCAGGCTCTCCCGGTTGGTGAAGGGCCCTCGCTGCGCGCCTCGGCCCTCTGAGGGTTAACAGGCAGCTGCAGCCAGGCTGGGCAAGGCTTGAACTTTTCCTGCGCTCTGTGCCCGCCCGGGAAAGGCAGCAGAAGAGGCAGCCTGGACTGGGGCTAAGGCTCCAGCTGGCAGGACAATGGAGGCGTGGGAAGGGGACTGGGGCCTTGTTGGGGTGCGGGTGTGGGGGGAGGGTACACTCAGGCCCTTCCGGGCTCTGGGTCTGGGAGGGAAAGGACCCTAACGCGGGCGCGGCAGCCCCGGGAGCCTTTGAGCGACAGCAGCAGCCGGGCTGCAGCGCTCAGCCGGCCCCGGCCGAGGTGCCTTCCAACGAGTCTGGGACTGGGCGACCCGGTCAAGCACCCCGGAATCTGACCATGTCAGCTCCTTCTGGGCCTCTTCAGCCGGGCACCCCGCAGTCCGGACCCAAGAGCCGCTTTCCGCCGCTCAGCGCTGGCCTCGGGGCATCCGGGTTGCCTCTAATGTAAGAAACGCTGGTGGAGACGACCTAAAGTTACCCCCACTTGGGGTAGGCAAGGACGTCGCCCCTGCTTATGAAAAGGAAAGGACTCGGAGCTATCTCCTCCAAACGCGCGCGCGCACACACACACCCGCGGGAAGGCACGAGTGGGAAGCCAGGGACCCCAGGATCTCCAGAACTGGGAAGGAGCTTCCTTCTGAACCCCAGTCTGCCTTCCCTGGTCTGCCTTCCCCGCTGCACCCGACACCCAGAGAAAAATCGTGCCCGCCAGCGCCAGAGTGGGGAATGCAGGCACCCTGCTAGGAGCGCGCCCCGCAACCCCTCTTCCCTACCTGGGACAGCAGAATGCACAGGACGAGCAGACTTCTCGGCTGCATTTTGCCCGACTAGAAGCACACGGCGGCGTTTTCATTCATGCACGCGGCGGCACTGAGCATATTCTCCGTGGGAGCCAGGCTTTGAGCTGAGGCTGTGCCTCGCCAGCCAGCCAACTTCCCAAATAGATCAGCGGCAGCATCACGAAAGCATTGGGTAGAGGCGGATGACCAGGACCAATGGCTTTACAAGACGGATTCCTTCATAAGGCTCCCTCGTTTTGCATGGCAGATGCGGGGCGAGCACCTCGCACACAGCCAGCCCCTCTCTGAACAGGCAGCCCTATGGCTTTTTTTCTGACTGTTGGGGCCCAGCCTCACAAATCACAACGGGCAATGCCAGCTGATTCCACTTTTTCAGGGAATGGAATTGCACCAGGAACTGGCAGCCACTTGCAGTCTAGTGCAAAAAGATTCTCTTTATTAAAATGTTAATAAGATGCACTTTATTTCCAATACATCAAATAAAACGACCCAGCAGCTCCAGCCCTTTCCATGCCTGGAAAGTCTGGGAGGTGTATTTTTTTTCTCCCTTTTTCCTTTTCTACCTCCTTTTCCCAACGTAGCCCAGGTTGTGATGCAGCTGGGTGTCCTTGTCATCTCACGAATCACCAACAGGACAGATCAATTCTGGCTTGCATAAAAAAATCCATCAAGGGGCAATAGATTTTATTAACTGCTCAGCCAAGAGTTGGACTGCCCATTCACTCCCTCCACAAATGTGCATCTGTCACCAAGGCTGGGGATGTGATTTGAGGAAACTTTTTTTTTATATATGGCTGCAACCTTCAGAAGCTATGGGATATTCCATGAGCTCACAACAGCAGCGCCCAGTGATCAAGGGATTTTACAAGTGGGATGGTTCAGGAACAAGGGTGAGACCAATCTCTACATATACCTGTCACCCCCAAACGCAATGAAGATCTTACTCTATCATTTTCATGCAGCCTCCCTATAAAAATGACTTCAAGAATTTTCAAGTAAAGGACATTTGTGAATTGAGATAATGAAAATGCACAGAGACATAAAGAAAAAAATCAGAATACTGAAAAGTTAAATGTGCACTCCAATTGTTGTCTCTAATTTTGATATGAGATTCCTGGTAGCCAAAGCAATGAGAAAATAGATGAGTTGTGATACTTCTTATTGTAAGAATATGTCTACAACATCTCCTAACATAAATTCTCCTGGAACTAAAACACTGGAATGAATGTAGAATGTGGCATGTAATGTAGTAGAATACTGAGCAATAGACCACACTGAGATGCAGTGGATTGGGCCAGATTCCAGCATCTGGCATCAGGCCTGGACCCTGGAGACAGTGACTAGTGTGTGTTAAAGGAATACCAAGGAGGAGCAGGAGGTCAGAGATTGGCAGGGACTGGAACCACATGGCCTAAATTCAACCCCAAGCTCTATCACTTTCTAGCAAGTTATTCAAATTCCCCATGTGCCCCTTTGCCCACTCAGTGGTAAAAGAAAGTACAGACTGGAATCTGTTCATTCTGTTGTGGAAAGGACTAAGTGACTAAACATCCACCTGTGGAACAGGAGCTGATGTACATTCTGAAATTCCTTTGCTGTCCACTACTCTGTCACATGATCATCTCATGTGATCTGAAGGTCACTGATAAATGTGCAATGCCATCTGACACTTGGCTTGTTTAGCCTGCACTGGCCCAACAGATGGCAATGTTGGCCAAACAAGTCCCAGGAGAGACTGTGAAAGACTGATGTTGCTGCCTCATCCAGTCTTCTTTGCTGCCCATAGCAGCTCACACCCCCCTGTCCAAGTCTCTGAGAAAGGCAGCCTTACAGATGTTGTGACCCGCAATGATGACGCGGCACCTGTGTGTGTGGAGGCCCATGTTGTTTCATGAAAAAAATAATAGAGTCCTTTGGAGCCAAACAAGCTTCAAATCAAGATATTCTGAAATAGTCTTATTTCCCTCCTTTCTACAGAAGGAGTCATCTTGTCAATCAGGGGTCTGCTGAAGTGAGTGCATGAATTAGCAGACACAAAGACAGAGAGAGCACAGG
This sequence comes from Ochotona princeps, assembly GCF_030435755.1. NCBI lineage: Eukaryota > Metazoa > Chordata > Mammalia > Lagomorpha > Ochotonidae > Ochotona > Ochotona princeps. The sequence continues at coordinate 3,644,647 of NC_080847.1, forward strand.
TGGTAAGCCAAGTACGGGCTGGGGAGGATGTCAGAAGAAGATGAGGGTCCAGTCAGGCTTCCACACATAGCAGCTCAGTTGGGAAGGCCTTTCTCAGAGCAGAGGGTGTGTCCATGGCTGCCTCCTGAGGACAGGACCAGTTATAAACTTTATCTCTCCGCCAGGAGCATCCCTATGCCCTGAGCAGGACTGCATTTGTTGGCAAGTCCTGTGGTGCAGCTGGGGCCATGTGACTATATCCAGCCAATGAACTGTGAGCAAGGTGACATAGGCTGGAGTATTTCATCACTCATGTGTGGTAGGTTGGTTTCCCCAGCAACAGACACTGACATGGAGTTTTGTGCAGGTGACTTATGTGGGCAACGTACTCAGGAGCAACATTGATGAGACACTGAAAGAAGCAAGCCTGACAAGGATAGGTTGAGCAACTCCCCAGCCCATAGAGGCTTCAGCTCACACCAAGCACTCTCAGTTCTGATTGGCTCTCATTTTGGGCTATGTCTGTGACTTCCAATGGACTAGTTGTTGGACATGTCCCAGAGGAGGGGAATAATCTTGGGTGAGCAGCATGGTTAGGTCAAGTCGAATTCTTTTGTCTAACCTGAAATTCAGCACCTATATTTAAAACAAGGGTGTTCAGCAGCTCACCAGAGGCTGCAGTCCCCAGGCTACCAATGACCTGGCAAGTCTACTGGTATCACTGAAGACCGACACAGACTTAACTGAACAAAAGTCTGCTGAGTCTGTGCCCTGCCAAGACTTTGGTCTTCACCAAGATTCCAGGATTTTGACCTGGGAAGTTCAAATGACAGGAGGAGGGGTTCTAATAATCTCTCCTGATTCCAGGCAGGCAGGCCCAAAAGGCCAGTCTCCATCCCTTCCTTGTATCAGTTGCCACAGGCTGGACTGCAGGACTTGGAGGAGCTGACTACAAGAGTCTGTTTAGGTGCTAAGGCTTTCTGTGCAAAGCCTAGGAAGGTGAAACAGGTTAGTTAGTCAGATGAAACCTGAGTTGGGATCTCTGGACTTCACTGATACTGAACAAGTTGTTTTTGCTCCCTAACCCTCAGTTTCTTTTCCTCTCTGCCCTCTGCTTTCCTTTACACTCAGATAATGTTCATTATACCAAAGAACACAAGATCAAGCACCCCTCAATGAAGATGGGGAAAAATCATTTCATCTCAATGATAAAAGACCTCTTAAGAAGAAATCCATTTTTGTTTGTTTGCTTTTTCCTCAGCTCCCTAATGGGGGGTCTTTTGGCTGATGGATTGATCAGTGGTGGCAAATAAATACTGAAGGTGAACCGCCTCCTCCCCTCCCCGCTGTCCATACTCCACTTCCCCTGATGCCAGCTGCTACAGCAGTTGTGGGTTGCCTGTGAAGCTGTGTCTGCTTTTAAGATTCATTTCAAGATGAATTCCTCTTTTCTAGATGCATCTGCCTGGCTTTGGAGCTGAATGATGACCCAATAGCCAGTGGCTATCCTCTGAGCATCAGGGGTTGAGGCAGTTTCCCCTCGTTGGCTGAAGTAAATAAAGACTGTCAAGAGAATGTGGAGGTGACCCTGGAGGTCTATGCACATGATCGCGTATGCGCGCGCGCGCGTGTGTGTGTGAGTGTGTACACACAGATCAACAACTGATATACAGTCAGGCAAACATAACATATCCAAATGTATCCAAATGTGCTGCAGGATGGGGTATTTATAAAGAATCCTGATAAACTAGATAGGAGCCCCTGTGACAGAAATCAACCATGAGGTGTGCCTGGAGCCCCAGGAACAGGGATATGCTTAGACAGCATGGAAGGAAGCCCATGCTGGGCAGCACTACAACGTAACTTAATACTCAGAGTACACCTCTCACAGTGGCTGCTAAAAATACCTGACATTCAGACAATACATCATCCTACAGTAAGTTTCACTGAACACCAAAATCTAACCAGTAGTAGCTTCCTCAATCACTTTCAAGTCACAAAGGCTGCTTCAACTTTCTTCTCAGTTCCCAGTGCTACCTGACATGGTATTCTATGCTTTGCTTGAATTGTTGTCTCACTTCTTCACTCCACCCCATGACTAAATGAGTTGGCCCTTGGCCTTGTGTGACTACTGAACTGAGGCAGAAGTAATGAGTGACTGATAGAAGCCCAGGTCGGAGGAACCCTGTGTGTTTCAGCTTGCTCCAACTAGGATACCTGTCAGTGCTTTGAAAACAGCACTTGAGGGTGAGCTCGCTGGTCCTAAGAAGAAAGATAAACCATCCCCCATGGATCAAAGACACCCATGTAAGTCCAGAAGAGCCCCATCCAGATCCACAGGTATGTGGGCCAAAGCTGTAAGGGATTGCTCTAAATCCTGGGGTGGGTTGTTGTAGAGCAGTGGGTCTGTTGTCTGTCTCTTCCTCCAGAACACGTCTTCTTGCTGCTGTGTGCCCAGTTTTTAGAATAGAATATGGAGCATGTCAGGTGCCCATATGACTTTGCTAAGGTGCTAAGATGGCCATGGCCTCAACAAGGTCTTCTCAAAGCACTCCATGCCAGGATTAGACATGGAGCAGAGCCCACACAGCTAAAAATAAAGTGGAGGTATTTTTATGGCTATTCTGTGTTTTACCATAACAGTGTTCTCTGTAAATATATTTAGTACAATCCTAGCAATGGAGATGAAACCAGAAATTACTTTCAGGCCATCTCAGTAAAATTGGCCTAACCATCTAAGGGTTTCAGTCCCTAAATTGCTCAAAATTGGACATTCAGACAACCATTTTATCCTGTTAAGGAGAAGCAGTTAAAACCCCCCTCTAGGTGTCTCCCTTACCCAAAATTAGTGGCTGGGGTTATTTCTACACAGACAATCCTTGCAGCATCAGTTCAGAAAAGCAGCAGCTTTCAAAGCTGGGCCCTTACCCCAGCAGAACCAACATCACCTGGCAACTGGTCAGAAATGGAAACCATGAGGTTCTCAGCCCGGGTCAAATGATCCATGAACTCAGAAGTGTGTTCTGGCATTCTGTGTTTTATTAACTGTTAGAAAGCATAGTTTGAGAGTCAGTTCTTTAAAGAATATTTCACACTACTTACTCACAAGACAAATGCTCATTCACCAAAAAATACTCATTAAGTGAGTAGCAAATGAACCAAGCAATAGGGAACAATGAAAGGTAGAGTTTGTATGCTTAAGGAAATATGACTCATGGAAATAAAGACATAATTCTATTACAAATTGAAACAGAAAGCATAGGAGAGAGTTTGGGTAGCTAGAGCTACAGAGGATCAACATGTGTTTAAGGAACAGGCAACAGGTCCACTGTGATTGGGTTCCTCTATGTATAAAATCATGGAGCTCCACTTGACAGGACTTGTACTTTTTGTATCTGCTAATGAGAAAATAACTAATAGCAGAAGAAACCTCACAATTCAACAGTTGCTTTGTAATTCCATCTAGGTAAATAAACAAGATGACAGTGACTATGTGTGTCTGTGTGAAGGCAGGCAGCATTTATTCACTTTGAGGGAATCCTCAGTGTGCATTTGGTAAGATCTCTTAAAATGACACTATGGTTCCTCTGTCCCAACCTCCAGTCTGCCCATGGTCTCTAAGTGTGGAACCACTGAATTACAGCAGCAGAGAAATGTGAAGTTGGGGCATTGAAGGAAAGAGCTGGTGACCAGCAAATGAAAGAGGAAGGACCAAGTTTGAGAATTAGGGATCCAGATTAGGAAAAGCTGCCATGTCACTCTTGGAAGGTTGAGTTTCATCCTACTGACAAGCGGCAGGAATTCAATGTCTTATTTACATCTTAGCAATATCATTCTTGTTATATGGAAGGTGAATCTAATGAGAGGCCAGAACTGAGCAAGAAAGACTTCTTGAAAGGCCTTTGTATGGATAACACCAAAGATAAAAGGAGTGAGGACTGTTTTTATCATACTCCTAGTCACAGTGGTGCAGGAACATGGCACAGCAGTCTCCCCAGTGGCACAGCACAGTGTCTGGCATACAATGAAGTATTATTTGGAAATCAACAAAACATGCCTGCTTTTATGGTAGACTAGCTGAGCTCTGATTCTTCACTCCTCTCTTCATCTAACCCTTGCTTCATCAACAATGGAAGGAGCTTCCTCACCTTGCACTTTGGGTTTAGTCAGATGGCTTGCGTTGGGAAACAGAACGAGATAAAGATAAAAAGGCTAAGTTAAAGGACCCCATGAGTTTCTGCCTATTCTCTTGTATTTCTGCCATCTCTGTAAAGAACATGGCCTGGCTGTCCAACTGACCCAAGAAGGATGAAAAAATATGTGAAGCTGAGCCCTCTAGCTCTCCTTCTCACGCACACACACAATGATGTGAGGAGCGGATGCTACAGCCTTGACCAACCACCTCATGGATACAAGTAAATGCTTACTGTCTTACGCACACAGATGGTTGAAGCTGAAATACATGACTACATAAATGCCTCCCTTATTAGGACTATATATATAAATCAGCAAATGGGCTGAAAGCTGAACTCTTAAATCTAGCACAGAATTTAACACAGGAATGACCAATATTTAATGTCCATCACAAGGAAAAGTCCTCAAGAATCCCTCTCCTTGTGCCCAGTGCAGTAGCCTAATGGCTAAAGTTCTCACCTTGCATGCACTGGGATCCCATATGAACGCTGGCTCATGTCCCAGCTGCTCCACTTCCCCTCCAGCTCCCTGATTGTGGCCTGAGAAAGCAGTCAAGCATGGCCCAAAGGCTTGAGACCCTGTCGGAAAAGGCTCCTAGCTCTTGGCTTTGGATTGGCTCAACTTTGGCTGTTGAGACCACTTGGGGAGTGACTCAGCGGACGGAATATCATTCCTTCTTTCTGTAAATCTGACTTTCCAATAAAAATAAATAAATCTTTTTTTAAAAAAATTCTCTCCTTCCACCCACCTAATCCAATCTACTGACTGCTTGCAAATCCTCGCGTTCCTTTGAGAACATTCCCTGCAGAGCTACTAAACCTCTCTCTGGTTGTTCTTATGCTAGCATGATTGTAAGGCCTTCACTTAACAATTATTTGGGAAAATTTATTTACAATGCAATGCAGATCCGTGACTGTTTGTATTGGATAAATTTATTTACAGTGCAATCCAAATCTGCCTATGCCTCTAGCAGATAAAATTGTGTTCTTCCTATAAAAAGCAACCCACCAGGCTAATAGTTTCTGTGGTCTTTTGTGAACACACCAAGGTCATGGTCACCATAATGAGTTGGGAAAAGTTAATCTGTGGGAGCAAGTTAAGCACAAAAAAACTACATTTTAATGATTCTCAATTGTGACAGCTGCCAGAATTTAACCAAATGGAAACCAGAAAAGACAAATCCAACTTTTTGTTTCTTAATCTTAGCTTCTGTGGATTTAAAATGGATAATGTACAATTTCCATTAGATCAAGGGTGATGCCTGTCTGTCTCTCCAGTGGATAATCCTTTCCTGTGCACTGCCCAGCACTGAGCCCACACTCAGGAGATACGCGTAGGAAGCCTCAAGAATTCAGGTCCATAAGAGAGACCTTTTTCATCCCAGAAAGTCTGCTATGTGTAGTAGTTAATGTTTACTGCAGCTAAATAGCCACCTAACCCAGACCTCCACTATCTCAGCATCTGTCTCCTGGAGCACTGGTTCCCATCATGTGTTCCCAGTTTCTCCCAATACTCCACTTGATTGTAATGGTTTATACTCCTCCTGTTTATATTGTATAAAGCTCAAAAACGAGTATGTCTTGACTCATTAAATACCTGATTAGCACACATTTGCAAAGCAAGCTCACCAAAGCCCACAAACTCTTGCAGAACTATCTCCTGGCTTCATCTCCAAATTTATTTAGCTTCCATCTCCCCCTTGCTCAATTCACTCTAATCTTCCCTCAAACATCAAATATGCCAAGTTCTCCCTATCCCTGAGCCTTGTACATGGTGGTTTTTCCATGTGGAATGCATTTGTCTCTTAGTTCCTCTCTGCATCATCTCTTCCTCAACAGTTCTTTCTTCATTAGCTCTATTTTGCTTCTTTCATTGTTATTTCTTTATTCATTACAATTCTTTCCATTGTATTTTTTGCTATTTGTGACTATTTTATTATTTGTTTTATTTTGTGTTTATTTATTTCAAAAGCAACAAAAAAAAATAGAGAGACATGATAGAAAAAACCATCAGCTTTTTCTTTTCCCCCAAAATGTCTTTAAGACCAGAGCTGGGCCAGGCCCAAATCAGGAGCTGGGAACACAATCTGGGACTCCCAGGCCCCAAGTGGCAAGGCCCCAAGTGTTTGAGGCATTATCTGTGTCCCTCGGGTGTGTGCATCAGTGGGAGGCTGGAACTGGGAATGGAGCTATGACTCCACCCAAGGCACTCTGATACAATATGCATACATCTCAAGAAGCATCCTGACTACATGCCAAACATTCATCCCAATAAACTACTTTCCAAGAAATAAATGACCAAATGATCTTATGGTAATGAGAGTAACTAGGTTGATGGTTCTCTGAATGCATTACTCTCGTCAGGAATATCAAGTGACACAATGGCTGAGGACTGCCAGACATTGCCAGGTGACTAAACAATGCAAAGGCTCGGCCAGGAGTAAGAGTGCACACTTGAGAGGCTTGTGTTGTATAAAACATAAGACTGAGTCCAGAGATGTGTGAGCCAGATCAGTCACAGTCTCTTGTCCTTGCTTAAATGCAGCTCTCATGGACTGTGGGACACACCCTTGGTGACCTGAGGCACCAGTTTCCCTTAGGTGCAGCATAGTAGGCCAAGGGGAGTCAGGTCACACCTGAGCAATATGTGGTCAAGTATTTTCAACACTATTTTCTCTTACTTGACAGGTCAAGAATTTGTCTAAAGCCTTTTCAGAGTGGCAGATTCTTGTTCCTGTAATGAATCTATTGATTCACCTTCTGTCCCCAGGGGACTTTGCAGACCACAGGGTGTCAAGAGAGAAGACAAATTCTCAAGGCTTGTCATGGAGCCTTCTGGGTGAGGAGACAGGTCTCAGCACATTCCCAGGAGGTGCTCCTGGCCTAGTTAATATTCTTCGGGAGTTACACAATTTTTTATTAGAGGGTTTACTTTATTGCTTTAAGCCAGAATGCCTCAACATGTCCAGAAATAGTCCCTCTCTTAACAGTGGAAGTAGAATTGAACAAGTATTTTGTCATTCCTTCATTCAGCAACTGTTTGGATAAAAAGAAGCCTTAGATAATGAGGATGATGATGATAAGTACTTTCCTGGAATCAAGGTATGTAGTTGATGTACATTGCTAATGCTCTCTTTGTCTTCAATCTGACTTATACATTGTTGTCAGGGCAATTTTTGCCACAAGCAATAAGACCCAAGATTCTACCATGATCTAGGAACTATTTTATTCAGCAATGGATAACAGCAATTTTGTTCCTGGCCATTATGTTAAGGATATAAAATCATCAATGCCTTTCCATTGTCTGTAGGTTGAAGTCCTAATCCCTAACTTGGCATTCAGCATGCACAAGGATTCTACATAGTTTATCTCCCCAAGAAATCCCAAGCAGCAGTTGTGCAAGGCATTCTACCACTTACCGCTCCTTATACAAGATGACTCCATTTTCTTCAGGACTCTAGGATATACAGTCACGACCTTCCTCTGCAAGCCTTGGGCTCAGCTCAGTGGGTGAAAGCTCATTGCCAGGACCACTTCCTCCAGGGAGCTGCCCTGACCCACCCAATCTGGGATAAATGCATTTAGAATGTTACTCGCTTCCCGGAGTCCCTCATGGCACCATAAGCTGCTTAAAGTGAGAAGCTGACTCTGATTCTCATCTGCATCCTCCATAAGCCCAGTGTCAAGCACTGTGGGACTTGCAACCAACATCCTCACATTAATATGTGCAAGCATGAGAAATAATCATCAGAGCTGTGACATTTAGTGTGCAAGGCATCTTTCCAAGTGCCTTACACTCATGCTTGTCTCACTGACTTCTAACCAGCTCCACAGGATATATGTTCCTCTCCTTTACCTGGTGACTAATGACTGACAGCAAACCTGTCCTGGGATGGAGAGAACCATGGCACAGGGGACACAGCATCAACCTGGTATGCAGGGCACCCAGTGCCTGGTCCTTTCTCAGAAGCCTGTTTGTGTTGAACATAGAACTGATCACTGTGTCTGAAACCTCGGCCTCTTCTCTTGTTAATAAGCATAGGTTTGGGAGTCAAACAGCTTCAGTTGAAATTCTGCCCTGTCGCTGACTAGAGCCAGACTTGGTTGGGCAAGCTCCTCAGCTCATCGCTGTGGAGCACTTGCCATCTGCCGAGCACTGTGCACCACATGGTGGGAAGAACTAGAGACATAACAACCAATGTTAATGGAAGACTGAGAGCTGATTATTTTATCTTAAAATTTACTGTTTTATTATTACCATTTAAAAGATTGCCATGTTTTCTTTAATTATTTATTATAGTTATACTTCATTAGTAGCTGGCATTCATTGATAATGTGCCAGTCACCATTTTGGGCACTTTTTACAGGGCAGGTTGTTCAACACTTGTAACATTCTTAAGGGACCAGTTCTATCCTGTCCTCACTTTCAAATGGGCAAACTAGGCATGAGGGATTATGGGACTTGAGTCCAGAATCCCCAGCTTGAGAATACAAACTCTTGAACAGTTTTCTGTATTTTCTTTCTTCATGGATCAACAAAAACACACACAGACCACAGGCCACTGAAATCTCAGTCTCAGATGCCACCCCTACATTCTCCCCCTCTCCCGCCCCCACACACTCTGCATGCCACGGCCCAGAGAAAAGGCCAGGTAAATGTTTCTATATTACAGATTCTTATAGGAATTAAGTAGCTCAGTTTATGTAAGGCATACATTAGCCAGACGGACTAGCTATTCTACAGTGCCCTCCCAGTCCTCACAATCTACAGTATTAGCCAGAATGCAAGCAACAATGTCACTCAGCAACCTGAGAGGAAGCCCATCCTTAGGAGAGAGTGGATCCCAAGGATCTGGAATTGGCCCCTGAATGGCAGAACAGGGGGCACTTAAATACTTTATGGAACTGTCCACTGGGCTGAAGTCTCTAAATATTTCAGTCTCAGTCAAACCTGTTGAATCTAAACAACCTGTCACAAAGTGGCAAATTTCTAGCTGTTTGCTCAGAGTCATTTCCAGGGAGCATGAGGCCTAAGGCTGGGCTACATGATTTTGTTGCCCTCAAGACGGAAAGAATCAAAGCTCCAGACTGTCTAGCTATGGCTGTATTTCCCTGTTTGCCAAGCCCATCAATCACAGTTGGATCCCTCACCATAGTCGGAAAGCCTTGGTAAGCACCCAGGGTTGTTGAGGAATGGCATCACTAATAGGTGATGTCACTGTGCTGGGCAGGGCCAGTATCCCACAGACATATCATTCAGCCTCAGAAAGTGGCTGTAACTGTGAATATCATCGTATCACATGGTCACAATGCCCACAGTACCTGAAAGGTTGGACTGGCAGCCTGTTGCCACTGAGAACTGACCAAGAACACAATTCAAGTCCAGCCACAGTGCCTTTTATTCTTTCACAAACTAGGTCATCCAATCAGATCTTAAGAAGTATTGATTGTGTTCTTTTGTGTGCCAAGCACTCTTGGGAAATGGGGCTAGAATCCAGGAGGGAACAAAACCCAAAACTCTCAGTTGAGGGGTGTGAGAGACAACAAGGAAATATTTTAAAATGTGTGAGATGAGATAAAATGGTGTTACGTGTTCTGGTGAAGTACAGGCCAGAAAGGAGGGAAGAGGATGTAGGCAGAGAGCTCAGAATGGCAACATTTATCATGTGATTGTCCTATCCTGGGCAGCATGCTGAGCACTTCTGCATGCAACAGTTCATTGACCAACCACAGGAGCGAAGTCACAGTATTAGTCCTACTGTGTAGATACGACAATGGAGCACAGAGACCTTCCCCACTGGCTCTAGGTCCTATGGCTGTCTAAGGTCACAGTCAGAATCAGAGCCGAGCATCCCAGTTCCTGAAGTTGCATTCTTAGCTAACCACACTGAGTGATGGCCTTGGCACAGGATCGGTTGGCTGATCTTGACTCAGACTACAAGGTCTCCTATTGGGTGTGTGTTTGGAAGTCTCCTTCTTTTGCTTTTGCTCTCCTCTTTATTTGCCACCTCTCTCCTTCCTCACAGCCTCCTAATTTCACCCAGTTACTCATGGACCACAATTCCATCCCTGCCCAGAAGCCACAAACCACATAGCCAGCCTGTCCTTAGATTCTCACCTACAGAGTGGGAACCACACAAACCTATCAGTGTCATCCTGCCATGGTTGATGCTTGTGCCTCCAGAATGGAAGGCATAGGCGGGAAGTCTCTTACCCCCCAGGGCTGGGAAAGGTGAATGAAGACGGAGGAATAGAAGCTGTCATCTTGCCACCAGTCCCATCTTTCAAATAAAACAGCGAGATACAGAAATAACTACAGAAACTGAGATGGGATTTGAATTCAGGACTATTTTATCCCAACATTCTCACATATTAGAACTCACTGTAAGTTTTTTAAAAATCAGCTCTGTGTCAGGCACAAAATAGCTGCTTAGCCAAAAATCGTCCTAAAGAATGAAGGGATATACAAATCGGTGATTGAAAGGCTCACAAAACTATACAAATGTACACATATCCAAGAGCAATCTCCCCCCCCCCCAAAAAAAATAACTAACAACAGAGCCCTCCTATGCAAGAAGGACCAGCACAGGCAGATGCCCTGCTTAGGACAAAGGGTCAAAGAATCTGCCTTAGTACCACACTGCTGTCGATAAACGTCTGTGACCCCATTGCTTTGCTCCTCAACTGTACTTTCACATGGGTCTCTTGCATGGTTTTTCCCCCTGCCAAGGACAAGTGCCTTTAAGAGACATTTGGGGGAGCACCTGCTCAAGCTGGGACAGCCTCTAGGGAGAGAAGAGTGTGCCCTTAGGAGTAATGGAACAGTAGAAAGGCTGGAGAGCAGACTGGGCAGCTAATCCCTCACACCATGACTGCCCAGCCTCTAATCGCCTAATAAAAGGGCACATAATTGGCAGAAAAGATTGCCCTGCCCTTTACACACGTGTCTGCAATCACTTTTTAAGCTGGAGCGTAAGTGGCATGATTGGTTTCCTTATGTGGCTCCTGCTCCTTACAGAGGGCCTTTTTCCTGAAGCTGTGGGTCACCAGCAGAACAGCCCCCTGCAGGTATACATCTTCCATTGCTGAGGAATAAACCCCCTCCCAATTCCTCATTGTAGTCTGACCTCATTTTCTGCCTCTCTCAGCAGTGTACTCTGCTGCTCACAAGCCTCTACCCCAAGTCCCATCACTCCTGGTCTGTTCTTAACGGCCACTGGCCCTATGACTGCACTTGGACATGACTTAGTTAGTTCTCATGGATTAGATGGCTCCTCAGAGAAGCTATCCATGAAGACCCTTACTTAAACTATTCCACTTCTACTCCATGACCCCCTAGTCACAGTTCTACACATCTACTGAATTATTTTTATTCACATATAAGAGTGAACATGATGTTGTCTCTTTCCTGTATTTGTTTACTTATTCATTGCCTGTCTCCTGACTTGGGGAATGAGTTCTGTGGAGCACCATTTCTCACCATTGCTTGCTCAGGGTCCAGAAGAGAGCCCATAAGATATGAGGGCAATCTAACTGTTCATCAACAGACAAAAGGAGTTTTTAAAAGAGTAGTCTGGGCAGGTGTTTGGTGCAGCAGTTAAGATGCCTATATCCCATACTGGAGCACCTGAGTTATAGTACAGGCCCCATTTTAAAATTATTTTTGTTTTAAACATTTACTTATTTATTTGAAAGTCAGTATTATACAGAGAAAGTGTAAGAACGAGAAACAGAGCTGTTTCACCTCCCCGGTTCACTCCCTAGACGGCCACAACGGTCAGCACTAGATTTAGAGTGAAGCCAAGAGCTTCACTCAGGTCTACATGGGTGGCAGGGACCCAAGTACTTGGGCTATCATCCTCTCTCTTTCCCAAGCCATCAGCAAGGAGCTGGATCTGAAGCAGAGCAGCCAGAACTTTAAACATAGGCCAAACGGGACGCCAACGTCACAGTAGGAAGCTTGACCCACTTCACCAGCCCCCAGGTTCAACTTCTGACTGCAGCTTCCCGCTACTGTGCACCCTGGGGAGCATCAAGTGGTGGCTCAAGTAGTTGGGTCCCTGCCACAACTTGGGAAACCTGGATTGAATTCTGTTACCCTGACTTTAGACTCAGCTGTGGAGTAATCAACAACTATATGATCCCCCTCTCCTTCTCTCTCTCTCTCTCTCTCTCTCTCTGTTTGTGCCACAGAGAGACTTTAGCTCTCTCTACCTTATTTCTACCTCAATATGAAGTTCTCAGTGTCATATATGTATGCATGGACTGACCTTCGAAAATAAGAAAACCCTGCCATGTGCCACAACCACTTGCAGCAGGCACAAGCTTGCCTGGTTTCCAAACAAATAAACAGAGGCACTGAACAGCCAAATGATCTGCCAGCATCATGTGGACCCTGAGTGGCAGTCCCAGATGTCAGAGCCAGGTTTTCTGCTACTTTGCATCCCTTGAAAATGAAAACACGTCACATAAAACAAGCAGGACACAAACATGAGCATGCCCTGGACACAAAAAAAAATTAGCTTGAGGTTCAGAGGTTAAATTATCCAAGTCCTTCTCCATGACAGTTCAGTGGAGAAGGATAAGCCTTGGATAGAGTTTCCAGATAAAGTACAGGACATGCAGTTAGATTCAAATTTCAGATTCATAACCAATTTTAGTATTAAGTATGTCATGCTTATTTGATAATTATGAGGGTAGTTCAAAATGTTTTGGAAAATGGAATTAAAAGACCCATGCATAGGGTTTTTTCATAATACAAATTTGTGTGAACTTCGTGAAGCTCTCAAAAATTTTTGCGCCAAACTAGACTTATTTTTTAATTCCATTTTCTACAAACATTGCAGTATGCTTGGATAACCTTCTTTCTTTCCTCTCCCTCCCTCTTTCCTTTCCTTTTTTTCTTTTCTTTTCTTTTTATTGAATCTGGATTTCTTAAGCCCACCAATGTGAACATGATTATGAGCTTATCTATGTTCCTCAAGGACTGAGGTTAGTGGCAGGCACTAAAACAACTGCCAAGTTCCGGGTCCACCTGTCTGAAAAGGAGTCTCCCACACCCCCTATCCTGTCAGAGGATCCTGAGCTGCTCTTGCCCAGTGCAGCTGTATCCCGAGAGCCTGAAGATGGGAGAGCCTGAAGATGGGAGTTAAGTCAAAGTTCCACAAGTTATTAAAAAAAAGTTTCATGCAATAATTCAAATGCATTTCTCCAGCTTTCCCATCTTCTGCTAGTTTTGGGGTTGGCTTTAGATAGATCTATTTGTTTGCTTCAACTCAGACTGGCTCTTGCCACTGACTTGGCCCTGCAGACCAGCCTCTCCTGTAGTCATCTGATCCACCCTAAAGAGTTGTAAAAATGGCCCAGATTCTTAAGTGCTTGGATGAAGGCATTATCACCTTTAAAAAAATTCTCTAATGTTATTTATTTCGTCAATTGGCTGCATTTTATTTTCAATCAGGAAAAAATATCATTGAGAGGTTCAGGTTATTGAAAAGGTAACAAGACTTAATGTCTTGAAAATAACAGTAATTCCAAATGTCATCAGCTTTGATGGGCAGCCTCCATCTAGTCTCCACACAGCATCTGATGGCACTGGCACATCCTTGGGGACAGGGAAGTACATGCTGTCTCCAAAGGACTACAGCTCTCCCACTCTTGGCTCCCTGTGTGCTGTGTATCCCACATAGTGAGGGACAGAATCCCCCATTGCCTAACACCTGTGGCCTCATCCTAGCCGTGTGTGTGTGTGTGTGTGTGTGTGTGTGTGTGTTTGTGTGTGTATGTGTGTGTGTGTGTTTAAAGTACCCCAGGAACAGGCGATAATCACCAGAGCTCTTTTATCACCAGAAGTTTTGTGAATACTTCCCTGGAATTACACGCTGACAAGAAATTACCTATCTCAGTTGCAGAGGCTTAGTAGTCCCTCTAAAAATATTTGAGCAACTGACAGGACACTGTCAATTGGTCCTAAGCCCTGGAACTTCCCCATCCCTGAAGCCCTGCCCAGCTCCCCTGGGCTTGGGACTTGGTATTTGCAGCCATTTTTGTGATGATAATCTGCAGTCAACTGAACTAGCTCTAGGTGTGGGCGAGACAGAGTATTTCATTCCACTGACCCACAGCACGGCCTGGCCCCTCCCCTTTCATGGTCTTAACAGCCTTCTCCTTGAACAAATACTATCACCCTCATAGTTCGTAGCAAGGCTTACTGGACCAACATTGTGACTGCCATCAGAGCCATGCTTGCCTCATGCTTTCCCTGATTGAGAGTACCTTCCTCTCCCCTGCTAGGCTCTTCATGGTTTCCTCTTTGGACATGTTCACAGGTCTTGTGCTGCTTTGGTGGATTTTGTTTTTTTTTAAGATCAGTGAATCACGGTGTTAATGAGTTAGGTGTGAACCTGAATAGTTCACACCCTCCTCCTCTTCCATCCTTTCTTCAGCTATACAGTTCTCATAAACTACATCTAAAAACAAAAGAAAACAACGTAAAACCTCATTTCTGCAGCAAGGTTGACTCCACTAATGAAGAGCAAAAATTGGCTTCTCTAATCTTGACCTTCAGCTCTTGTGCCACTGAATTTATGCCTGCTACACTAGTTACCTCTTACAGCCCACGATTTAGTAGTTTAAAACAGCAACAGATGTGTATGACCATGCAGAGTTCTGCCAGGCCAGGAATTCAGGAGCAGCATGGCTGAGCTGTTCTGACTCAGGCATTCTATTGGGGGCCAAAAGCTTAACTATGATGTTGGGCAACAAAAAGCTTGTCTGGGGCTATAAGACCTGTAGAAGTGGCTCCCTCTTGAAGTTAGCACTGGCTCTTGGCAGGAAGCCTTGATTCTCTACCTGAGCCCCTCGATAAGGCCACTAAGTTTCCTGTATCATGGCGACTGACTTTCCCAAAGCTGGAGGTCCCTCTAGGCCAGGATGGACTCTACCATGCCTTTCATGAGAGCCTCAGAGGTCATTACAATGTCATATTGGCTCTATCAGAGTGGCCTTCTGAGTTATGTTGGGCATAAGCTCATGAATGCCTGGAGGTCAAGGTCAGTGGGCTCTATGACAGGGGTCAAGTTCCATGCTTCTCATCTGGCCCTTCTCCTTTGCTCTGCCCACACATCACTAATCTCATCTGAGGTTCCTGGAAATTCTCTCAGTGATTTCTCCATCTGGAACCTTGAGCCTACCAAGAAGATATGGACACTAAAAAGGGTTCAGAGACAAGGGAGAGGTGTGAAACTCAAGTACAAATCATACCAAGGTTGCCAGGTGCTTCATAGTAAGTTACGCATCCTGTGGAATACAAAGAACATGTTTCCTTCAACCCAGGAGGAAACTGAAACCCAGGGATTTATGTGTTGAAAATGTGGTCCCCAAGTTTTAGATTTGTTTTATTTTTACTTACTTATTTTATTTTATTTTTTATTGCAAAGGCGGATATACAGAGAGATGGAGAGACAGAGAGAAAGATCTTTCGTCTGCTTGTTCACTTCCCAAGTGGCCATGGCCACAGCTGAGCGATCCAAAGCCAGGAGCCAGGAGTTTCTTCTGGGTCTTCCACACAGGTGCAGGGTCCTAAGGCTTTGTGCCATCCTCTGCTGTTTTCCCAAGTCACAAGCAGGGAGTTGCGTGAGAAGTAGAGCAACCGGGATACAAACCAGTGCCCATATGGGATCCCGGCGGTTGCAAGGTGAGGATTTAGCCACTAGGCTACCGTGCCAGCCCCTTGAGTTTGCTTTTATTTTAGATTTATTTTAATGATTGGGATGACACAATGACAGAAAGAAGGAAGGTTTTTTCACTCACTGGTTTACTTCCCAAAAGGCTGCAAAAGCCTTTCCTCTCTCCCTTTCTCTTCTCTCTATCCTACCATGATGTCATTCACATTAGGTTCTCATCAGAGTGTGAATCAGTGGAATTTCAGCCTCAAAAAAAAACTGTGAGCTAAATAAATGAACCTCTCTCTTTAAAAAGTGTCCAGGCTTGGGTATTTCATCCTAGCATCCCCCATCAGACAACCACAGCCAATGTTCCAAGTCTGGAGACTCTGGACAGAACGTTCTTTTCCTCTGCACTGTCACCAAGAACCATTCCTTGGGGTGCAGGGAGGAGCCGACAGGTAACTTCCCTTGCCGCCATCACAGGAGCTCAGGTGGTGGCAGCCCTTGCCTGTTCCCAGCAGCTGCACTTATCAGGCTCCATTCATCTCCTCACAGCCCCCAACCCCACCCCATGACATTCACTATCAAAAACAGAGGCACAGGGAAGGGCATGAGCTGGAATCAGAAGAATGCACTGTGCCCTTCGCAGCCCTTAGCTGCTTTCTTTCCCACTTATAATAAACTCTGTTAAAAGCCTGTGCTGGGGAGTGCAAAAAGTGGAGCATGAGGAACAAAGGCAAACATCTATTTTATTTGTGTAACAAAGACTCATGGGAGAAGCTGGCTTTGGCATAACAAGGCACTCTTCTCAGCAATGTTACTGCAGCAAGAGAATTCAGACACACTTCAGGAAAAGGCAGAGGATTATCAGGTGCCTAGTGACTTCAGGGAGCAGAATCGGAACAGCAGCGCAGAGCAAAGGGGCTGGGCGGAAGAAAGGGGATTCTATATGTGAGCAGAGAAAGCATGGCCCCTCAGCCAGGGGGGCCAGGGTCAGCAATGTGAAAAGTTTTCTTCTCCTCAACACATAGTCACAGGGGATTGAGGAGCCAAGAGCAGCAGTGACAAAGTTACAACTCCAGGAAGCAGAAGGTGAAAAGATGGTAGGATTCTCAACCCCTAGCTCAGGTCCGAAAAGAGGCTTCCTGCAGATTGGAGTGTCTGCTCCTGGTCACATCATCTGCTCTTTTCAAGTCAGCAAAGAAGCTCCCAGGTTGACATCCCTGGCAAGGGCCCCACCCTGCATTTAGGCAGGAAAAGTCTGGCTTTTGAAAGTTGAATGAGCTGCTTGGGAATCAGCACTGGGTCCGCAGCAGAGAGTAGGATTCTCCATTTCTTATAGGCTCTAAATAATGATGATGATGATGATGATGATGGTGGTGGTGGTGGTCTACGGAATGCCCTGTGAGAAGCAATGCAGCAAGTCTGTCTCTCTGCTGCACCACAGATTTGGTTAATAATGCTAGCATTTCATAACAGGCCATGTGGTTGTAATGACACCTCACTCCCTCACCTTCAGGAGTAACTAAAACACTGGCTAAATGTGAAGGGTAACCAGTCCAGCACCTTAAACTGCTGCTTAATATTCCCGGTGCCCTCAGCGTACTGCCCCAAATCACCTGGAACCCAGAGGAACAAGGGCAGTGTGGGGAGAATGGGCCACCAGGACACACCAATGATGACTCTATTAAGTGGAACGGTAGGGCGGAAATTCAGTCCTACAAGTTGTTTTCAGATCCATTTCCCCCTTTTCCTGTTGCTATAATTGAGATGAGGCAGAAGTGAGTGACAAAGGTGGCAGCACAGGCCTCTGCTCCCTCTGTGAGCCAGGGGAGCATCCCTTCATTTCTGGCAGCTGCAGATACTCCTTAATTTGTGCCACATCAGTCTCTGCCTCTGTCAACATGTTCCCTTCACCTCTCCGCTTCGGATCTCCCTCTATCTCCTTGTGCAATTGTATCCAGGGCTCACCTGGATATTTTGAATCATCTCTTCATTCCAACTCCTTAATTTTATTACATCTTCAATGACTTCCCATGTCCCATACAAGGCAGAGGTTCCAGGAATTAGAACACACCCATTTTGGGGCCTGTCATCCTTTCAGCCTAACACATTCAACTCACTCCCCCAGTCACCACTGGGAGTTTCCTTGAAATCATTTCCTAAATAAAAAAAGTCTTTGCACTCAAATCCTAGGCCCAAAGCTTGAAGAAATGGAGACAGAAATTACAGGGTCCACCGGTACCAAACTTCAGGAAATTAAAACTCATTATGGGTTTACATCATACAGACCAGGACATTCTAAGTGTGCCACAATGAAAGAAATTAGAGGTCCACCTGTAGCAGACTTCAGGAAATTAAAACTCATTATGGGTTCACACCACACAGGCCAGGACATTCTAAGTGTACCACAATGAAAGAATGCATCTTTCACAAAGGTCCATCTATGGGTTCCACTGCCCATTCTGGCCCCTTGTACTTGCTAAACAGGGTCTAAACAGCTCTGCTAACTTCTCCCCAGACTCCCACCAATCTGGTGCTCAGTCTCCCCATTCCACTGCCTTTTTCTGCTCTTCAGTGCCTTGTTCATAGGAGGAAGACTGTCCTGACTGTGAGAAGGACACATAGCTATGGGGCTAGCTGATAGTCCATCTCCTGGGAAAACTGCATCAGCTTCACACCACACATTTAGTTCCCAATAAGGAGAAATCAGAGAGGAAGCTGAAAGGATTACTCTTGCCTCTTCATTCTGAAGCCCAGCTGATCAGAAGCCCCAAATTGAAATCCCGCAGGAGTCACCCACAGCCCTCCCCGTAATTTTCCTCCATGGCAACACTTCCTTAGAAAACATCATGCACCCAATAAATCTTGCTCAGAAGCAAATGGCCGGGATGTGCACATGCACACTGCGGGACACACTTCTTCTAGCTCTTCTATCAGCCCTCACCCAGTGCAGCAACATGATTTCTACAAGCCCCATTTTAGCTATGAGGAAACTGAGGCACACAGAAATTAAGAACCAGATTTATGGTCTCAGGAAAGGTTTTTGTACTGCTGGCTATGGCTCCAAACAGCACCCATACTTTGGGGTCAGCTCTAGACTCCACCCTTAGCTGCCACAGCTCTACACTCACTACCGATCCCCACCCACTCACCCTAAGCCACCTCCCATGGCCTCACTGGCTCCCTGAGCTGCTTTTGGCTGTCCTGGAAACTGACACCTAGGCTCAGCCACAGGAACAAGAGCTCAGCTTGGGATAAAAGGAGAAGAAGGTCTGAATCCAGCAATGGAGTGTCTACACCCCTCTTGGCAGGAATCTGCCAGCCAGCACCTTATTATGCTGGAAGAGTACACACAGGCACCTTCAAGCCTATTCATCATTGTTCATAAGTTCATTGCTTTGGAGCAGTAGCCTTGGTGGTATTTTTTCCACCACTCCTGCTTCAACAATCTGGAAAGCACAGCCAGAGTAATCTGTCTCCCCGTCAGTAGGGCAAATGGGAAGATTCTCCTGTGGACGTGATCCCCTGCCCCAGGGTGGGTGGGCAAAGGGAAGGTTGAGGTTTTGAAATGAAAAGGCTGACTTGTGGAGGCCTGTCTCCAAAGAAAAGCAGCATGAAGATGAATAGTGTGGCTGCCTGGAGCCAGGGAATGCCCTTTGGCTCAGACCTCAGCAGAGACAGGGATGGGCCAGGGCTGGACTGTGCACGCAGAGCTGAGTCACTGCAGGCTGTAAGAGAGGGCCAGGAGAGACAGCTTGAAGAAAGAAGCACTAGCAGAGAGAATGCCAACCCCAACCCCAGCTGGACACTCAGCACAGCCATGAGCTACCCCACTTTAAGGTCATTTCTGGAACTTGCCCTTCGCTCCTGATTTCTCTGTTTCGTGGCTATGTTGCATTGGGCTCATTACTTGTCTTCTCTCCTAAAGAGTAACATGGGGGCCAACATTACGGTGTACAGGAAAAGCCTACACCTGCGATGCCAGAATGCAATGTAGGTGCTGGTTCATGTCCTGGCTGCCCCACTTCCAATCCAGCTCCTTGTCAATGGCCTAAGAAAACAGCAGAAGACAGTCCGAGTGCTTGGAGCCCTGCCATCCCTGTGAGAGACCTGACAGAAACTTCTGGTTTTGGCCAGGGCAGGCATTTGGGGAGCGACACATCTGATTGGTTGCTTTTATTAAGACACCAGAAACAATAATAATGCATATTAACTAGCCTCAGACTAACTGTTTAAGGACACCCCAAATTCCAGAGGCTTAATAGAAGAGAAGGTTTTTTTTTTTCTGATCAAGCAATCTGTTCCTGACTAGTGGACAGATCTGTCACCTTTAGCCTGTTCCATTTCCTAAATGATGGAAGGATAACTCTGGTTTTTCCTATAGCATAACTACATGTGGTAACCAAGTCACAAAGGCATAAGAAATAGCCTACTGAAGAATGATTTGGGTGGCCAATACAATATGATAACCCTACGTTCCATTTGAGAACAACCGCACAGATATGGCATGAATGTCTCTGTGTCTTGTATTCTATGAAACATAAATATTCATATTCCTCCCTGTGTACATTATGTTGTGGGTTTGGGGGGTGAGTGGTAAATATGGGAGCATTAGACTGCTCTGTCCAGTGATACTGAACCTGGCTCTGTAAGTTGCTTTGGCCGGTGGAATATGGATGGAAGCAGCCATGTACTACTTCTGAGCCTAGACTTTGACGGCCATTTTGTGATCTCACTCATCCCTATGACGGCTCCCAAACTGCAACACGGGAAGACCTCCCCTGTCCCATAAATACTGTGCCTTCATCTTGGGCCCCAAAATAAAAATTTGTGGACCAGAGCTACTCAAGCCAAATCAGTTGGCACACAGATGTGTAGTAGACAGCAAAAAGAGTTTCTGTTGCTGAGTCCAGGGATGGCTTTCTTGTAACCTTGCATGTATAGGTGACAGTTAACCAATGTCTTCTGCTTATAGCAAGAAAATTTCAGCATGGACAGTCTGTAATAGGACACAACTTACAGAGAGAATAACCAGGCTATTCTCCTGAGTTTTGCAGAAGTCCTAAGATTGCATGAGGTCTGTAAGAGGACTCATGTCAGGTCTACAGATCAAGCACCAAGAGACTTGATTTTCTTCCGGTAGGCTGTTAAGCGATCAGTTCCACCTTCCTTTGCCCAGCAAGTGGAGAGTGTCTTAATGCTTGTCCAGTTCTTCATTTGGAAAGTTTATCATTTAATATCTCTGCAGACAGGTTGACCACACAAACCCTGTTTCTGATTGTGCAAATTTCCTCCTTTCCAAGGAAGGCAGAGATAAAGATTCTAGCACAGATGGAGGAGATTTCTTCAGGGAAGACAGGCGGCATTTAGGTTGGTTAATGCCTTCCCTGGTGAGCCATTGTACTCTTGTTTGGGGTTTCTGGGCCCTCGTTTTGGATGTAGCAAGACTCTTCAACTGAGATTTATGGTGTGGAAACAGTCGACAAGAGCAAATGAATCAATCTGAGATGCCATCTTGCCCTCCGCATAGTGTACTTCCTTCTGCTTCCCCCAAGTATTTACCCTTTTCTTACAATCATTATTTATCTGATGAAACATATTAAAGCAGTTTCATGGGTACACTCAGCCAAAGAGTAACAAAGTACACATGTTGACAGGACTGCTGTTTGTCTCAATGTGTGGGTTTATTTATTACCCATTTTAGAAACCATCCTATCTTCCTATTATAAATAGATTCTAAGAAGGAATAACACTTTGGCTCCAGTCATGTTCTTCATTGTGAAGGGCAGTAGATGCCTCAGACTTCTCCTTAGGTGTCCGTTCCTTGCTTGGCATTCCGAGCTTGCTCCTGGCAGGTGCGAGCCCTGCTAAATGAGGAGTGTATCTTATGGAACACTGAAGCTTCATCTCCCCAGCCTGTGCTTTCCTCTGTTCATGGTCACTTCCTGGGCACTTATGTCTACTCCTGAGGCTTTAAGCATCATCTTTACAATGCCAGCTTTCATCCTGAGACCTCTACTCTGACGTTTAAAGTCTCTCTCTCTCTCTCTCTCTCTCTCTCTCTCACACACACACACACACACACACACACACACACACACACACTGCCTTGTTAATATCTTGACGTCTGTGGTTGAGGGGTATTTCAACCAGGTGTCCAAACGGACTTTCTCTGTCCTCCCATGCAGAATCCCCAAACCTCACATAAGATTTCCTCCAACATTCCCTATTCTCACGACATAATGTCTGCATCATTTTAGGGACTGAATTTTGAAATTCAGGAGTCATTCGCTTCTCTCTGTCCTGAGTCCCACACGCTGAGTCCCACGGAGTGCATCGTTTCTCTACTGCTACTCAAACCAAACACCACTGCAGATTATACTTTCCCTTCCTCATTATCTTCTCTGTAAAGTCAGTCAGTAATTTTCTTGAAAGTATAAGACAGAGCCTATCAGAGTTCTTCTCAAAACCCTCTAGAAGCAACAGAAACTGATTGTTTTAATAAACTGTAAGATGGAAGTTGGATGTGGAATTTCCAGGCTAGTATCAGAAAGTCAGCATGGCTGCTTTCTGAAGGCCCAAGGAAGAGGCGGGATGGGGGGAGTATCTCTTTATTTTACCAATTTCTAGATGCCACTTAAATTCCTTGGTTTGTGCCAATCGTGACTGTGAACTCTGCTTCTGTGATAACAGCTCTGCTTTGACCCTAACCCTCCCAGTTCTCCCTCACAAGGATCGTTGGATTATGCAGGGCCCACCTGGATATCCCAGAATAATCTCTGCTCGAGACCCTGAGTGCATTCCCATCTTCAGAGTCCTTTTTGTCAAGTTAGGCAATAAAGTCACAGGCGCTGAGGGTTAGGACATGGTCATGTTAGGGGAGATTATTTTGTCTGTCACAATTCCTATGTCACTTAGAATAAAAGTTTTCCCCTTGATCTGCAAGGCCTAATACAGCCAGAGAAGCTGTATCAGAGATGCCATTTTCTGAGGGAGGAATAGACACTGAGTTCTGAGGACAAAGCACTTGGCAATTCCTCCCGTATCTTCATGACTGGTCATCAGAATTGTTCAGTTGCCAGCTACTGATAAAATAGTAGCTGTTCAAGCCACTAAAATTTGGGATGGTTTTTCACACAGTGGTAGCTAACTGATATGGGGTAAAGACAGATGGATTATATGAAAAGGGATGACACAGAACGGTGGGGTCAGGGGATCCACAGCAATGTTGGTCATTGTCTGACTCTCTGGAGAGAGTTCATAGGGCACAGATTTATGTCTAAGCTCTTTAAAAGCCAGGATGCAGTCCCTGTTGGAATATGACTGACTTATTAGGTAGTTCTGATCCTGAAGTTTAGGTTCATTAGTTATTTCACTGTAGAGATCCAGTAAAATAAGTCTGGGCTTGTTTTACTGATGGCTTGTGAGAAGTTCAGAAAAGAGAAGAAAAGAACCCCTCACTACTCAGTAGGAAGTATGCCCCTTGGTAATCAAGAGCAGGGCACAAGGTGCAAAATTCCACCTCCCTCTGCATTCTTAGCAGCCACCCAGAAAGGCCTTTGAAGAAGCAATGTTGCCAGTGAAACAAGCACAATTTCAGTTGTTCCCATCACCCCCCAAAAGTCATAGCCGTGCTGGATGGATACGGATAGATATTCCTCAGACAGCAGAGATTTCTCTCTGAGATTCCCCTTTCCTCAAAATAAAATCAGCTGGACAGAATTTTTCTTTCCAAATATAAAGCATTGTTTCCAAACAAAGGCAGTGAGATGTTTTCTGCAGCTGCTTCACATCCATTATGCCTTTACAGGAGCATTGTTCATGAGGTTTTTATGATGCAAAAAAAGAAAAAAAACAATTAAGATTAGAAGCACTTCTTGTCTCTAAATCCTTTTTGTTTAAAAATGTATTGCAAATGGCCAATATCTCCTGTTACTTAGGTTGGCATGCAGAAATGTTAACACTTGATTATAAAATCGGCAGCTAATGTGCTTAATGACTTTCTATTATATCCAACAATAGCTGCACTGTGCTGTACAAATATATTTGCATCCATACTCCCTTGACCTATCCATCAGAACCTTGACGCAATCATGCTCTAACTGTTTACTAATAATTGCCCTGGTTAACCTGGAGGCTTTTGCTGTAATGTATCCACAGAGGAAAGGAAAAACTTTTTGGAAGAAAGAGCAGAGACCTGGCCCACAGCCCACCTTTGTCTTTCAAGACCTCAAAGTCCACCTGTTTAATATTCAAAGGATGCTGTAATCACCAGCAGTTAGTTGATGTCAACCTGAATAGCAAGATCATGGAGAAAGGGCCAGGTCTGGTACTTGAGAGAAGCCCCACAGCCAGGAATGGGAGACCTGAATGTTGAGGAATAGCCAGAGGCAGAGGACCAGTGTGCTGAATTGTGTCCCCTTAATTTTCACATCTTGAAGTCCTAACCTCCAGCAGTTCTCAGAACGGGACTACATTTGGAGATTGGGTCTAGGCAGAGGCAATTAAGTTAAAATGAGATACTCAGGGTAAGCCCAAACCATGACTGGTGTCCTTATGAGAAGAGGAAATTCAGAAGTAGACATGAAGAGAGGAAAGAGCATGTGAGAACGCAGGGAGAAGATGCGTTTGTACCTGGATCTTGGACGGATAACCTCCAGAATTGTGAGAAAACTTACTTTCTGCTGTTTAAAGCCCAGTAGTCTTGTGGCAGCTCTTGTAAACAGGCAAATCCCAGCAATGTGTACATCCTCAGGCCAGTGAAACTGACAGAGTGCTTTCTGACAGGCCCCAACTCAAGTGTTCCCAGGTGTACTTTACCTGCTTTGCCACCACCTCCACGGAGCAAGCTTTCCTCTTAGCACTTACTGATTTGATGAACCACTAGTCTGCTTCCGTCCTGTGGGTGAGCTGGTGCTCAGATGGGTTTCAGCCTACTTAGCCTACAGTAAGGGCCAGAGGTCCTGGGTCAGGCCCCAGCAGATACCTAGAGATCCCATGGCTTTGGAGTATGCCTAGAAACACCACATCTTCGGCATGTGCCTAGAGACCCTATGAAAGACCCCATAAACTTGGTGTACACCCAGAGGGCCCCCTGGACTCAGCAAGCTCCCAGAGGCTCCCTGGACTTGTCAGATGCCTAGAGACCCCCGTACTTGACCTAACGTGATTAACAGGAGGCCAGAGCCCCTGGTACACCTCCCTTATCCATTTACCTTTTCTGGTAATTGGATATTTTTTAGTAACTGGGTCACCTCCTCCCCCCAGCTACCCTTACCAAAAACTTATCTCATTATAAACAACTTCAGAATGTGGGTGGGCTACAAGTGCCACCAGTGACATACATGACCTTTAGACTGACAGGCTAGGCTTGTGATATGTAATAGGTATGTATCTACACCCTAAAAACAGTGTTATTACCCTAAAGCTTGTTTCCCTTGCCATTACCCTATATAAGCTTATACTTGATTGCCAATAAACGGACACATCCATCTGACCTGTTTTCAGTGATTCAGTGTTCAGTGCATTGTGCCACATCCCTCCCTGATTGCTCATGCAGTCTAATGTCCAAAACCCCCAAGACTCCTACACCATGCCTCATATCACAGCTTCCCCCATCCTCCACCTTCCCCTCCTGCCAGTTGTCCTGTGCATGGGTAGTTTCCAGCTCTACTCTTCTAGTCTCCTGCTATAACTCCCATGATCATGTTTCAGATTTTCTTTTCTTAGGTAACACTTTCTGTTCCATTCAAACTTAGCCTCTCTGACTCCAAAGGACAGAACCTGCAATCATGAAACTCATAGAAACTTAAGCAAACATCAGGTGGGCTTTGTTCTAGTCCAGCACTTTGTTTTATAAGATTTATTTGTTTTTATTGGAAAGTCGGGTTTAGAGAGAAAAGAGACAGAGCAAGATCTTTCATCTGCTGGTTCATGTTCCCAAGCAATGGCCAGAGTTGAGCCAATCCAAAGGCAGGAGCTAAGAGTCTCCTGCGTGGGTGTAGGGTCCCAAGGCTTTGGGCCATCATCTACTGTTTTCCAAGGCCACAAGCAGGGAATTCAGCACTTCTCAAACCTTAATGTGTATTTGCATAACTCAAGCATCTTGCTAAAACCTACAATTCACAGGCCCGGCCTTTTGGTGTAGACAGTTCAGTTTCTACCTATGAAGCCAGCATCTCATACAGGGAGCCATTCAAAATCCAGCAGCTCCACTTCTGATCCAAGTCCGTGCTAAAACATCTGGGAAAATAACAGAAAATGGCCCAAGTGTTTGGGCCCCTGCACCTGTATGGGAGACCTGGAAAAAGCTCATGGCTTCAGCCTGGCACAGCCCCAGTCATCATAGTCAGTTGCACAGTGAACCTGTGAATAGAAGATCTCTCTCTCTCTCTCTCTCTCTCTCTCTCTCTTTCTTTTTCTCTCTCTCTCTCACACACGCACACTGACTTTCAAATACATAAAAAATAAACTCTTTTAAAAAAAACACATATGTTTCAAATAGGTTTGGCTGCACTCTGATCTTCTGCCTCTCCAACAAGCTCTCGGGTATTTCTGAGGTTTCAAATCCAAGGGAAACCTCTGGCTCTAGCCCAGGATTGCGCAACCTCAGCTTTTGGACCAGATCACTTTGGTGGTGGGGGTTGTCTTGTGCATTGTATGGTGTTCAGCAGCATCAGTGACTTTCATCCACTGGATGCTAACAGCATCCTTTTGGTTGTCCTTATGATGACCAGAAATGTCCCAGGCTTTGCCAACTAGATGACATCTCCTACCTAGATGCTTAACTCTGAGTATTGCTTCTGAAAGTTTTTCTGGCCATAGAATATGTAGTCACATGCCACATAATGATGTTTTTATCAATGAAAGACGACATATTCAGTGGTGGCCCCATCATGTTTTATCACCATGTGATGTGGGTATCATCTTGGTTTGTGCCACTGCATTATATGATTTGCAAGAATGACATGGTCAGTTGACAGTGCATTTCTTGGACCATATCACAGTTATTAAGAGACACAAGACTGCTTTAAAAAGCAAAACACACAAATAATGTGCTAAAGATGAGTTCTTCAAGGAGGGAGCTTGCTGCCAGAAGTGACTGGTCCAGAGCCTTTAGCTGCCTCCCCAAGCTTATTCTAATTGCTGGGAACAGATATAATTTGTGAACCACATTGTGAAACAAAAAAATGTAGGCTTCTTTTCCAGAAATTAGGAATTTCAAGATGACAGTGGCAGATTGTTAAACCCTACCCCATGTGCATACATAGATATCTATAAAATTTGCAACACCCCCTGCCCTCAGGGATGATGAAAGGGTGCATATTCATTATTTCTATTTGTTGGCAGTATCTATCACAAAGGATCTCCTCACCCTCCCCAGTGGAGTTAGGACCAATGACAGCCTGGTACAAGTTTGATGAGCTGAACACTAGAGGAACAACTGTTTTCAAACTGTTCTGTTTTGTTCAATTTGTTGTTCAATGTATTTCCCACCAAGAACGTAAAGGACTTGATTCCTTCTTGAAAGTTCCAATTGATAACAAAGGGCCAAAGAATGCCATAGAGATGCTAGAGTCACTCACTGGCAACAAAGCTATTTGGTACAATGACAGCGGGGCCGATGCAGGTGAACTGAAAATTGAAGTAGTGGACACACTGTGATAAAAGTTCCCCAAGTAAATTTCTGCTGAATAGAATGCCATGGTCGTGGAGGGCTCCAACTCCCAGCATAAGCATACAGACTTTGCTACCAGCTTTTCATCTGATTGTATGTTATAGAAGTACAGTGGATGTGGAGTTGGGAGTTAAACCAATGGGCAAGCAAAATGACAATGCAGAAAACCAGGGGCCCCTGGAGGAGTTGGCAAGTAGGAGAGGGCTGGGGCCCTCCTTTCTAAAAACAGGCTCAAATGGGAGCAAAGTACCAATCAGTGAGCCAGAGTCAAAAATAAGCCCAATGAAGCCCCCTATGTGAAAGATAATTTTGGGACTAAAGTTGCAGCACAGCACGTTAAGCTGCCTCCCGCAGTGTTGGCATCCCATGTGGACATCAGCTCAACTCCTTGCTGCTCCACTTCCTATCCTCCTCCCTGTTAATGGCCTGGGAAAACCAGCAGAAGATGGCTCAAGTGCTTGGACCCCTGCTAGCCATATGGGAGAGCTGAAGGAAGCTCCTGATTCCTGGCTTTGACTTGGTCCAGCCCTGGTTGTTAAAGTAGTAGAAGGGAGATCTCTGTCTCTCCCTTTCTGTGTGTAACTCTTTCAAATAAGTATATCATTTAAAAAAAGACAGTTGTGTGAATGCATCACAAACTGGAGTAGGGATGGAGTGTGGATGTATCCCCTAAGCAGCGATGGCAAAGAGATGAATTCAGAGCAAAGAAAGCTGTCTTGTGGTCCTGTGTCCAGTGTGCTGTTCCTTTCTCTGCCCTGCATCTCCTTTGAGACTTGTAGACCTTGAACTTCCATAACTGCTGACCACAATGAACCTTTCGGCTTTAAAAAAATAGCCTACTTCAAGTTTTTAAAAATAATAATTAAAAAATCTGGGTAATACAGGAGGGCCACAGACTCATTTGTCTATGGAAACTAGGGAAAGTTTAACCTCCCCTTACCCACTTACCAACACTGGAAAAACAGACAATGGGTCACTGGGTAGCTAGGGATCCTCTGTGGCTTGGAATGATTATCAAAAGCAGCACTGCTGTAGATGAGTCCAAGGCCTGGAATCAGGTGTGGGGAACCTTTTCTATACCGAGGACCATCTGGATATTTACAGCATCTTTCTCAGGTAACACAAGTTATCACCTGAACAATGAGCCTGCTCTAGATTGATTGATTGGAGTTCCATCTGTGGTTGCCTTGTAAGGGCCAGACCAGATGATTTTGTAGGCCCATATGTGGCCCACAGGCTAAATTTTCCGGACCACTCAGGGGAGGGGCTTTTGCAAAAATGTTCTCTCTGTCCTTAGGTCTAAGCCATGTTGGCCAGCATAGCTGATGAATTTGAGGGGTTTGAGCACTTATCTTGCTCATTAACGTATTTAATGTTGTATTTGACAGTTTTTGGTTCTTTGTCACTATTTTCAAATGTGCAAGAGTTCACAAAGAGGGGAGAGAAGTGAAAACCTCAACTCTCCAAAATGCCACTTTTCTATTTTCTCTGGTTTATGTATTCTTAATCATCACTCAGCTAACACTGCTTGCTGGCTCTTACTATAAAACCTGAAGAGGCATTGTCTAGAGAAGATGATTAGACAAGCAAGATTTATGGGTGTGGCCTTGCAAACTAAAACTTAGAGAATGATAACACATATTATATGATTCAAGAGGTGAATTGCATAATAAAAGTTCTGGACTTGACAACAAAATGTCAACATAAAATCTTAAATATTTACTCAGCCATATGTTGACTGTAAAACATCTAGCATTTCCTAAAATGAAAGAATAATTACCTCATAATAGTGAACAACAAGAAAGCTCTTAAATGTCTATCAATGGAAGACACTTAAAATGAATTCTGGTACCTCCATCCCACAGAGTAGCAAACAGCCACCAAGAAAATAAAAGTCACATGACATAAAAGCAGAAGCTGCAGGATAATATATAGCACAGGAATTCATTTTTGATAGAATAAGCCATGCATTTCCATATGTCCCAATTGTTCCCATAAATGAAATGCCAACTTCACACTGAGCTGATAGCAGTAGCCACACCTGGGAAGGGCAGATGGCTTGCAGGGAGAAGGGACAAGTGAAGGGCAGCTTCACAAGTGGGGACTTCTGTAGGTTTCCTCACAATTATAATGCATTCTCTTAAAACAAATAACTCAAATAAGCACTTTATAGTCATTGTACTTTTTTAAAAGAACAAGAGGAAGTTCTAGAACTCTACAGTGACTCTACAAGGAGAGTTAGTTTTATAGAAACAAGAAACATAAACACAGTTGTATCTATGAATCATTATATCTAATAATACATACACGTGTATGTGTGTACACGCACATAGCTACTTATGCACATATGCACACATATGCAGTGACCATAACCCACAGAGGTTTTGTTCCAGGGTTCCCTACTCTACAGAATCCAAGTCTCTTTTATAAAATGGTGCAATGTTTGAACATTCTACTCACTGGTTCACTCCCCAAATGCCTACTATGTCCACGGTTAGGCCAGGTGGAAGCCAGGAGCCCAGAATTCTGTCCATGTGTGGTAAAGATCCAACTCCTTGAACCATCACCTGCTACCTCCAAGGAGGTGTGTTATCAGGAGGCTGGATGACAAGTGGAGCAAGGATCTGAAGTTAGGTGCTCTGATATGGGATAAGTACTGTCTTAACCATGCAGACAAATGCCGGGCCCATCCTACATACTGTAAATCATCTCTAGCTCACATATAATATATGTGTAAGCTATATTGTTTAAGAATGCTATATTGTTTAAGAAACAATGACAAGATTAGTACAGATATCACATTTTTAATTTGAAAGACAGAGTTACTGTTCATTCCTTAAATGACCTCAAGGCCATGGCTTGGGCAGGGCAAAGCTAGGAATCTGGAACTCCATCCAGGTCTCCTGTTTGGATGGCAGGAGCCCAAACATTTGGCTCATTTTTTCCCAAGAGCCTTAGTAAGGCAGGTATACAGAGAGCAGGAGAGACGGAGAGGAAGATCTTCCATCCTCTGATTCACTCCCCAAGTGGCTGCAACGATTGGAGGTGCACCGATCCGAACCCAGGAGCCCAGAGCCTCATCCAGGTCTCCCACATGGGTGCAGGTTCCCAAGGCTTTGGACCATCCTCAACTGCTTTCCCAGGCCTCAAGCAGGGAGCTGGATGGGTAGCAGGACTGCCAGGATTAGAACTCGTGGCTGTATGGGATCCCAGTGCTCTCAGGGGAAGGACCATAGCCGGCAGGCTACCATGCCAGACCCTACATGTAATTTCTTGATAAATATCTTCAATCTGTGGTTGAATTCAAGGACACAAAACTTGAGTGGATGTATATATAATTACATATACACAATGTTTTAATTCCCTAACAACTAAATGATTTCATTTTATCCACTCATTAAACAATTTACAATTCTTCAGAATTTATTTATTTAGCTGCCATACGTACATAAAATCGCAATTTCCTACTTAGTCTTCCTTCCATCTAAACTCTCCCTGGGTGCTAGATGAAGTGAGTCAGTTCTAAACTCTGGAAGGCCTCATTCATGTAATTGATGTAGGTGGAGAAAATTCTGCTCATGGTTCTAGAATGGAAAGAAAGGGTGACACGACCCAACAGAACCAGCAAGACTTTGGGAGTCACATCAATCTAGCCTAAAATTCTGTATCTACTAACTTTAACAAAGAATAGTTCAATTCCCCCCTATTCAGAGAGGTTCCAAGAGGTGTCAGAGAGTTAGCAGTGAGCTACGCATAAGTATGCCTTATGCAGTAACTGAGCAAAGGTGACACCCACTGACCACAGTCCCTAGGTTTTATGCTAGGAAAAGACCAAAGGTGGCAGAGGCTACTAGCACGCCTGGTTTACCCACCTACCTTGTGTCCTGGTTATTAACCAAGCTCAGGTAAAAATTCTAATAACCCACACACTTTCAAGACCTGGCCTCTTCTCCACATTTTTCACAAGGTCCAGGCTTTGCTGTTATTGAAAGTGACCCACAATCCATATAAGCTCAATTCTTTCTTGTTCAATGAAAGTCTGCTTTCTTTCTTCTTCATTTTGGGTTAGGCTAGTTGCATGAAGTAAGTTTCTAAAAGTCCTGAAGAAGTAATCCTACACTTTGATTTCAACTGGAATGTGATTAGTTTGGAATACTACCCATATTAGTGAGTGCTATTATCTTTGCTTTTCTCCGCCCTACTTGTCCCCCACTACAGCTATCTCCAACAGCTACTCATACCTTCCTTCATATTTATTGTTTCTGAATGCTGCCAACAGGGCTCAAAAATTTCCCTGAGTGAATCAGATGCTAAAAATAGGGCAGCCACTCTTCTCTTACAAAACCCAACCCTGTCTTACTCTCGCTTCTCCACAGTTCGCTCACTTGCTGCCAGTTTCCACAGCACTCCCTTTGCCATCTCAAGCTTTCCATGTGTCCAACAGACCATGGTAAAAGTGGAAGTAAACAGTCAAGTGCCAGGCTGACTGGGCAGAACTCAGAGCAGCAAAACTCAGAAGCTGAAGGGCAGGTGAAGGTTGGTCTGGCTTGCTCTAAGCATCAAATTGCATAATGCACCCAAAGTGTCCAAGATAGCTCCTGGCCATTGGTGGTGACAATATCTCATCTCTTTCTCCTTCTGGTTCTCCCCCCTCCTACCTTTTCCTACTTCTTCTGCTTTTCCATTTCCTCCTTCTCCTCCACTTTATTATTTTAACATAAATAACAGCCATCATTACTGCTAAGGTGCTAAGTGCTCTCTCACAATGTTGCACTTAATTCTAAAACTTACTCAGCAAGGTAGATATTATTGAGTACCCCTGATTGCAGCAAAAGCAATGATTAATAGTGAAGGCCTTGAACTGTGAAGTCCAAATAACCAAATTTAAATCGTCACTTGACCCTTATTAACTGTAGGGCTCTGTGAAAATGATTTCTTCTCTGGAAGCCTCCTATATTAAATGATAAAGTATAGCAGCTAGCATATTGGGCTGTAAGAACTTCAAACGGCAAGGTATAGTGCCTGGTGCTTAGTAGAGCTCTCTTTGTTATAACCCCCTCTCCATGCCCATTCATGGCTAATCTATAGACCAGCACTATGCCACAGAAGAATGGACATAATTTCATATCTGACTTGCATCTGTAATTTACTTCAAATGTTCTAATGGCAAATTTTCGATTAAGTGGAAAGTTTACCCCTGTGGCATACTGTGGGCCACACTGGCCACACTTCAATGTCTCCATGGGCATATGGGTTTAGCGGTTCTGGTGGAGGACAGGATAGTAACAGACAAAGAGCGTGAAGGTATAATGGAGAAGACTAGTATTCAGTTCCAGCTTATGTGACTCACAAATGGCACAATCAGGATTCAAACCACATCTGCCAAGTGCCATAGCTTGCCGTGATTTCATGACAGGCACACAATTAGGTAGTGGTTCAAGGGTCCACTTTCATTTCTTCTAGGTATCTATATGATATGACCATTGGGTTCAAGGGGGGACTGGAGATTTGCCCACTCTGCACCTGGCAGCTGTACCTCATCTCTCTAACCAGCTGCTGTCACAAGTAGTGTGCATGTGCCTTTCTATGTGGAGAGCCACTTGTCCCTCTTGTCCCTGAGAGAAATCAAAGGCCAAAGGCACAGCTACGTCCCACCTCCCAGCCCCCCTGCCTGGCCAGAGGCTGGGGTGTTCGTTCCAAAGACCAGACTAAGTCAGCCTTGGCAAGCTTGGGATGGCCCCATGGGAGTGTGATGACTAATCAGTGCTGGTCTCTGGGGATGGCTGGCCACTTGCTTGTTCACTAGAGGAAAGGACACATAAGCCTCCA
The DNA here is from genome assembly GCF_030435755.1 of Ochotona princeps. Lineage (NCBI taxonomy): Eukaryota > Metazoa > Chordata > Mammalia > Lagomorpha > Ochotonidae > Ochotona > Ochotona princeps. The sequence continues at coordinate 3,677,994 of NC_080847.1, forward strand.
TAATCTTTCCAAATCACTTTGAATTGTTTGGCTAAAAGCCACGTATCTCAATCCACACCTCATGTTCCCTGATCCTTGAGGCATTCTGAAAAGCGTATTGGGCTGAGATGACCTTCTGAAGAGCAGCCCTGAGGGATTTGTCTATATTTTGTTTTTCCATCCTCATGGGGGGAAGTCACTGGGAGCATCAGGTTGACCTGAAAAGTGAGTGCTTCCCACCCACTTTGCCAATAATTCCTAAGAGTTCACTGGAAAGCAAATTGTTGGCCTTCCTTAGCAAATGGACATTCTGAGTTTTTCCAGAGAACCACATTTATACACTATAAATAATCTCAACTCTTTCGTTATTTCAAACCCTCTCTCTCTCTTTCTCTCTCTCTCTCTCCTTTCCTCCTTCCCTCCCTCTCTCCCTCCTTCCTTCCTTCTCTCCCTTCTTCCCTCCCTCACTCCCTCCCTCCCTATCTGTTGCAATCAATGTCAGGTAGGTAGATGCCCAGGATGGTACAACCTATATCCCTTGGGTGAAAAAACTTCCACAGCAGAACTGGCAATACTGGCATCCAGAAGCATGGCTCTAAAAACCTGAGTTTACCAGTCATATGAAAGAAAAATGAAACACCTCCAATATTGTACATAATTCTGGGTTTCCTCTTTTAGATGGTGACAAAGCTGGATGTTGCTGTGGTGCATGTCTTTGGATGCCTCAACTGGCATAGTAAGAAGCTGACATTCCTACTTACATTTTCTACAGTAAGACATGTGTGAATGCCTATATAACTTTGTATTTAACGTTCAAAACTACTTTACAATGTAAATCCGTTGTAGCTCTATAAACTTTCATGCCTGGGAACCACAGATCTGATATTTTCTGAACAGTATGAGATCTAGGAAACACTTGAAATTAACAGGACATACACAGGTGAACAATTTTTTGAAGGGGCAGCAGGAGCAGAGTAGCCACCTAATTCTGACATTTTTTAATTTGTTAACTTACTTTTTCTGAAGCGGGTGGACGAGTTCCTTTCCACCATGATATCATCATTGAAATAGCAGTTAACACTGATTATAACACTGATTATATTGGGCATTGTCCAGAGCGCCTACAGGCAATACCAACGTTAATTCCTACCTAATGGCTCTGTAGGATGAGATGAATATCCCTGCCAAGAAACAAGAGGAAATCAACAGGAAGTGAGGGAAGGAAACTGATTCATAACTAAAGAACTCAGGACTGGTGCAGCTGATATTCAAGCCCAGGTCTGCGTGACAGCATAGCATGGATCCATGTAGACTGTGCTATGGTACACCGTGTAACTATGCACAAACAAGTGGGTGTGAAAAGCATACTTAGGATCACAAGCTGTACATATCTCTTTAACTTGGATGGCTAGCTCAGGTGTTTGGGATACATGATTCTGAGATGTCAACATCTCTAGTTGGGATTTAGCAGAAGTTAATTGAATTTTTCACCTCCAGAAACTAAGATAGCTTGGTCAGAGCAGCAGTATAGAGAGGGTGTGATTGACTCAGAAAAAAAATCTATGTCAATCACCTGCCAGGCTCTCAAAGCACACACTGCATGGCTGAAGCCAACTAACTCTCACATTTCTTCAATAAGTCAATATGTCTTGTCTGCACACAAGTAGGCATGATGTACCAGGATTTTCTGGGCATTTGTCATTTCATCATCCACTTCTTCATGTTGCATTCTAAGCAAAGGAGTTACTAAAATTACTCTAACAGTATGAGAACTGGATCAAGTGAAGTTAAGATGGAGCTTCTAATTTGTCCAAAATCCTTAGTCCTGCCTCCTTCTTTGTTTCTTCACATTTGCCTCTCTAGTTGAACAGTCACTATCACACAGTACACAGAGTTAGATGACCACCTACGTAAACTACAACTATCTTTGCCTGTAAAAAGGAGATTAGCATGGACTTAGTCAAGTAACACATGAACCATGTTGTAGATTGCTCCAATTTAGCAAACCACTCAGCGAGTTCTGGACACAACCATAGTTCCACATTGCAATACAAGAAAGTAGACTTGGTTTCTGCCACCCTGGAATCAGTCTCTGCCTGCTGTTGATCCAAAGCAAGAGAACAGCATATTCTCATCTGCAAAGCCTTTATGAGTATCTATCTATGGTTTGGTTCAGGTCCAGGCAAAAACTTGAATTAAAGGTTGAGATTGATGACTCACAGCTTAGCTAGAAATGCAGGAGGAGAAAATTGAACTGCAAACTGGTAGAAAAATGTGTCTGAGGATGAGAGGGAAAGATGGAAGAGCCAGATGCTCAGACTCTCAACCCAGTTCATCCACCCAGTAGCTCCCATTAAGGTTGGTGCTGTGGGCAGCAGAGGGCACTATTAATACATTCTGCAGGAAAAAGTACACAGGCTTATAGTAAGTTCGTGTGTGGCATTTGGGTGGAGAAAGGTCATAGGATTATACTTATCACCTTTATCCTTGCTTGTTCTTAGGCTGAAATATCACAAGGATGAAAAGAGAGAGTGTGCAGACAGAACCTAAGTTCTCAGAACCTAAATCAACACGCACACATGTGAGATACAGTAATCACCACAATCCAACTTCATGGTGCTAACTGCTTTACTAGCGATCTTTAGCTCTTAGTAACTAAGAAGCTGTTATCTCCATTTTAAACATAATTAAAGAGAAATTGTAAGAAAGCTGAAACCCACTGTAGCCTGCCTTCCTCCTCCAGCCAGCTCTGAACCTGTTTCTGACAGCAGCTCTATGTTAGAAAGTAGATGTTTCTGTCAAAGGATCAGCAGCCTCTGAATCCTGAAAATAGGCTGTGGCCCCCAGAGTTTTACTCTCAACCTCAACCTAAAAGTACTACACCAAGCAGGAGTCACAGAAACTGACAACACCCAGGGAATTCATTTGAATTAAACTGGTAATTCACTGAGCAGACAAGAGAAAAAGGAAAGCAAAGGCCAATCCCTTTGGACACAGCCTTTGAAGGTTCAGTATTCAGTCCCACCTTACATGACTCGTGGGTGGAACCATCAGGATTGCCTTGCCCAGCGTGGGTACTACCAATGCAGTGCAACAAAAGTGAGACAATCCATTTTGGTGGGTGGTATGCAAGGGCTTATAAAATGGTAGAAGAGACATTCCCAAAATAAATACAGGAGCTATTTCCAGAATGGAGAAAGTCAAAATGCTAGGCCAGTTCAATGGTTTGAATTCCATGGCAGATACCCCTATGGTAATTCAATTTTCAGAAAAGCTATAAAGTTATTTGTTCATTTTTCTTCCATCTCTCTAGAAGATCCAGTAGACTATGACATATCTATCATAAATGCTCAATAAATGTTAATCATGAGCACTAATCAAACAATATACTAGAGACTCAGTGACAAACAAAAAGCATAAAGACCAATAGACAAAAGTAGCTTACTGTCTAGAAATATCATCAATTTGAACCGTAAAACTCTATTGCTGTAAAGTTGCATACTTTGAACCAACAAGATACTTTGGATCCTTTCTTCTCTGGCCAATTCTGCTCATCATATTCCCAGGAGGTATTCTGACAGGGATACAGAGGTCATTTGTTTTACATTCCCAGGGTTTGAAGTACACTACAATCCTCAAGCTCAATTCTTTTCCTAGAGATGACAAATACATGGTGTGTGGGTGTGCTTCCATTCTGCACTCCCCATGTCCACGACAGACCTTGCTAATGGATCATGACACTCTTCCCATTGAGCCCAGTCAGTGACAATCCATCAGACTGGGTTCATAAGGCAAAATCCACTTATTATTCCTGACTCAAGACATTTGGCATCACTGCTTCAGCACCACAGCCAAGTGATGACCCAGCTCGTGCCTGACCACCTCCAAAGATGAGAAACGTATTCTCACTCAGACAGCACATTCCACCTTCAGAACTATGTTAGAAAATCTTTCTTGGGGACAACTTTTGAGTGAACACAGAGATAGCACACCTGTGTCTGATGTGAGTCTAATTTCTTAAGAAAATTCCCCTGAAGATAAAAACAACAGACTGCAGCTGGCCTTTTCAGAAAAAAAAAATGACAAAAATCCAAAGGGAATTTTTATTAACTGCATTAATGATAGGAACTGAAAGAAAAGCATATTTTTGTAATACACACCATATGTCTTACCCTTTAATTCATAACAGCATAAACACACCCAAAAAAAGTTTGAAAAAAAAAACTAGTCTCTTACTCCATTAGCTTTCACTTCCTGGCTTTATCCCTGTAATGTCCTGCAAAGAAATGGAAGTCAACTCCAGGAACATCCCTGTGAAATGCCCATAACAAGGATTCTAGGAATCTTCTTCTTTTCCCATCATTAGATCCCCATTATCTCCCCACCCCCATTTTAGCCCAATGAAATCAATAATGTTGTGGTAAGTATTCAACCTAGCTCTAGGATACTAATCTACATAAGGAAAGACCTTATTGGTCTTAAGTGGTCTATCACACCTAAAATGTGCAATGAATATTAAAAGGTCTGAGGAACCGAGTTGGGACAAGAAAGACCTCCCTCCCCCACTTCACTAACCCTGCACTCATGAGTTACCTGCCTGAGCATGGAAGACAGCCCACATGTGCACACACCACTGAGATCTCATCAGAAAGAAAAAAGTCAATGGACTTGGAATATACAGGTCTGTTGACAGTTGCCTTAGACCTAGGTTTGGCTTACATTCTGTGCGGGACGAAAGGAGATGGGGCTCAGATACCCTCTAAAGAACCACACGTAAGATTATATAATTCTATATTTGGAACAAAGAGACTATTGAAAAAATAATCTGATAAGCAAATAAACAGAAAAATTACTAAATGAATGAAGATCAAAATGAAAAACTTAAAAGAAGCATAGTGACAAAGAACATCTATCAAAAGCATATTCTTTTTAAAGATTCACATGTTTATTTGATAGAGTAATAGAGACAGAGAGAAATCCTCTCATCTTTTGGTTCACTCTCCAATTGCCCAAAAGAGCCAGTTATACACAGGCTGAAGCAGAAGTTAGGACTCTGTTCTGGTCTCTGACGTGTATGGCAGGAATCCAAGTAACTGGACCACCTTATACTTACTTCCTAGGAAGTTGAATGGGAAGCAGAGTAGGCAGGATTCTAACTGGCACTAGAAATGGGATGCCAGCACTGCAAGTGCAACTTAACTTGTGCCACAATATTGATCTACCAAAATTACACCACTTAAGGAAGAAGCAGAAATGGGTTTTGCAATGAGTACTGGGCTGGAGCGTTGTAGGGAAGTCCCATGGGACAGAGTGAAATACGTACAATGCTAAGAATTGGACACTGAAAGTCATTGGGACTCCAAATACACTGCACAACAGCACAACTGGAGTCTATTGGAGGACATAAAGAGCAGAAGAGACAACACAGAATTTAAACCAGTCACCTGCCTGTGACAGCCGAGGAGCTCAGAAATGCCTGAGGAAACTGGGACCTATTCTCCACAGCTCCCTCCTTGTCATCAGTCAGGTATCTGGGTACCAAAGTCACTTTCCTAAAGATACCTTTCCTGACTACCTAAACTAAAACCATTTGTCATAGCTGGGCCTCTACCTGCACAGCGCATAGAGGCATAGAGGAAGCACTGAGTGTGTACTGGTCAAGTGGAAGT